>NW_027362798.1:12032500-12584780 GCF_046119375.1 Phyllobates terribilis | reverse complement strand
GAACTACCAGACACAGACAAGTACAGTGCCTGGAAAAAGTATTCTTTCCCCGTGAACTTTTCCATATTTTGTTCACGTTACACCCACAAACTTAAATATATATAATTGGTATTTTTTATGATATACTAACACAAAGTAGCAAGTATTTGTGACGTGTAAAGGAAATGATACATGGTTTTCTAAAAATTTTAAAAATATGAATCTGGAAATTGTCATCTGCCCCCCTATGTCAATACACTGTAGAACCATCTTTCACTGCAATTACTGCTGCAAGTCTTTTGGGGTATGTCTCTACCAGGTTTGCACATCTGGAGGCTGAAAATGTTTGCCAATTCTTCTTTGCAACTTAGCTCCAGCTCAGTGAGATTGGATGCGGATGGTTTGTGAACAGCAAGTCTTGCCACAGATTCTCAATGGGATTTAGATCTGGACGTTGACATGGTCATTCAAACACATGAATATCCTTTGACTTTTCACCTTTCTCACCTCTCTCATATATCTATTTATGCAGTCTCCCCTGTTCCAAGTCTTATTTTCACATAGCGCGCCTTGGGTTCACTGCGCATGCGCACGGTGGAACGCAACTCACCGCTCTCTTTCAGTATGATACCGGCGCGTCACATCCGGCTGACGGTGGAACGCAGACTGCACTGCATCTTTCGGCCGCGGTGGTCCAGGTAAGATCTATCAGCCTTGACCATTCATACTTACCTCTTCCTGTTCTGACGCATATAAAATGGGACACATTTCCCATGTGCATACACCGGCACACTGACTGTTAGTTATGCCACATGGACGCACCCTGGTGATACTCCTGGATTCAAATAAGTAAGTTGCACAGCTATATACTCAGTTTGATACTCTCTGATACGCACTCTGAGGACTCCAGTTTCTTTTTACCTTTGGGGCATATTTATGACTTTTCATATATTTCACTATTTCTCCAAGTATTCTACCTCCTAGTTTGTTCTGAAATGAATACCTTTGGAATTCTAAGTTGCCAATTCCCCTTTTTTTCATTATATGGCATTGGATGATTTCTTACTGATTATTTTTATATTATAGGTACAATTTGCGCTTGAATATGACCGCCTATGCTTAAAATAAGTGACCCACTACTTGGCAACCTGGCATATGAGCTTTATGTATGTTTGGAAAAAAATATATGTATGTAATATGTATGGCTCTATTATTTGTGTGACCATATTAAATGTAGTATTCATATTTTTCATTGACACAGATAACCTTGATAAAGGCAATTAGCCGAAACAAAACGTTCTGGTGGTTATTATCTTGTTACAGTCACTCTTTAGAATTAAAAAAAAAATTCTTGAAATGATATACAGTTGTTTTTTCACTTATTAGTGCCGGAGGTTTAGTTAAGATATTAATGGACTATTTTCCTCCTGAGCACAAAATTTTTTTTTAAACAGTGTGAACCCTTATTGTTCTTCTGATATCCTTTGACTTAAACCAGGGATGCCAAACTCAAACTCAGAGAGCCAAAATGAAAAACTTGGACAAAATCGCGGGTCAACCGGTATACAGTATAATGGGCCCCACATAGTCCTCCATACAGAATAATGGACCCCATATAGTCCTCCATACAGAATAATGGGCCTCACATAGTCCTCCATACAGAATAATGGGCCCCACATAGTCCTCCATACATTATTATGGGCACCACATATTCCTCCATACAGATTTTTTACGGCTTGCTTTCAAAAAACGCTTTATTTTTGCCACTCTTCCATAAAGACCAGATTTCTGGACTAGTAGTTGTCCTGTGGACAGATTCTCCCACCTGAGCTGTGGATTTGCAGCTCCTCCAGAGTGACCATGGGCCTCTTGGCTGCTTCTCTAATTAGTGCTCTCCATACAAGGACTGTCAGTTTAGGTGGACGGCCATGTCTTGGTAGGTTTGCAGTTGTAGCATACTACTTACGTTTTTTTTATTATCGATTGAACTGTGCTCCGTGAGTTGTTCAGAGCTTGGGCTATTTTTTTTTATAACCTAACCCTGCTTTACTCTTCTCCATAACTTTATCTCTGACCTGACCGGTGTATTCCTTGGTTTTCATGATGCTGTTTGATTCCTAATGTTCTCAAATAAACCTCTGAGATTTTCACAGAACAGCTGTAGTTATACTGACAATAAATTGTACGCAGGTGGACTCAGTTTACTCATTATGTGACTTCATTGGTCACTCACGATTTTATTTAGGGGTAGTAGACTACAGGGGGCTGAATACAAATGTGGCGCCCTGCTGTGCATTGGTGCCACAGATCCTAGAGGGGTGCATGAACAGATTCCTCCACAAGAGGCCCTCATAGCATACACACACCTCCACCTTCCACCTCAGACCACCAGAGGGAGCCCGTTAGGGATATAAAAAGGCAAGGTGGAGCTAGGCAGTCAGTCTGGAGAACAGTTTCCTCTGGGACAGAGCTAGTTCCAGTCTGTGAGGATCCAGTCTGTAGAAGGAAGCCTGTTGAGAGGAGCTCCTGCAATAGCCATCCTGCAGTGGAGCAGACTCATTGAGCTCAGGTAGTGAGCCAAAGGCGTGCCGACGCCATAAGAGCGGTGAAGAGTAGCGAGGCCTACTGCCAGTGTGAAGTCTAGTGAGGGCCCCAAGCAGGCCGAAGGCAAGTGGAGTAAGCGAGCTACATAGGGGGCAGAGGAGCTTAACCAGCTCACCCCCACAAGCATTTACTGGACACCGGGTCCGTGTCTGCAAGGATCTCTAGGACCAGCAGAAACAACTGGGATCCCTGGCGAACTACATGTCCCAGGAATACCAAAAGCTGACCGTAAAACCAGGGTCAGGAGTCACTGAGGCCCAAGAAAACAGGGAGTGTGAACTCCAACAGAAGGCCCTACCACCAGGTCAGCAGGTGCAAGACAGAGACCAAGTTAGGCCTAGCTTCATGCAGGTCATAAACTTACTAGGAAAAGGCAAGAAACAGGAGGCTCCACACCCGCTCACTGGGGAGAGTCCTGAAATGCACCCTTCACCCTACAGTACCCCGGATCATGCCTGAAAACACCACCAGTAAAGGTACTGAAGTGAACTGTCGTGTGTGTGCCTATTCTTCCTTTGACCCGGCTGGGTCCCCTCTGTCCTGTATCCCTTCACCTACGCTGCCCTGAGGCCCCGCTCCACCTGTGGGGAGCAGAACCAACTAAGCTGCCCAACCACCGGCCTCAGAGGACTGTAGCAGCTCTGGTGAGTCTCACCAGACACCACAGGTGGCATCACGAACTTTCTCCTTTTCCCATACACCTTTCCCCCAATTCCTTGCTTATTTTTAAGAGTGACCCCAGGAGCCGGCCACCGCGGCATCCCCCAAAACTAACAGCAAGGCCCGGGTGCCGAGTCCCCATCCCTTGGGCTCGTCATCTCTTCCTGGCATCACGAACAGGATCCTGTGCCCGCTGCAGCGACGGAGTGTTGTGTCCGTTGCCACCGGGTAATGTGCGCCTTTAATCAAAAACTGTATATTTAACTGTGACGAAGATTGCCGCCATTGTTGGGCCGCCAAGTGGGAAGAAGGGCGTAACCGCGGGAAACTGAGAGGCGTACCTGCTAAAGCGCGCGAAGCCCCGAACACGCCCCACGCCTCGACGTCAAACCAGGAAGCGCCAGGTCCTGGAAGGAGCGCCGGTGAACGCTCTGACGTAGGACGCAAGCGACGCAAGGTCCTGAAGAAGAACGTCACCTGCGGAGCTGCGGCCTACCGGAAGCAAAGAAGAGAAGGTAGGCCACAGTTAGCTAGGGGGGCGACAGAATGTTCGAAGAACAGCACAACGCCGGAATACCGGTTAACCGTCCTGATGCTCAACTTGTGCCCGACGCCGAGCAGGCCGAAGCAGCCGCTCCACCAGCAGGGCATGTAACCCCTGTCATACCCATGGCCCTACCGTACATCCCCGGAGCGAAGTGGCTCCCCCAGTACAGCGGCAAACCAGATACCCTGTCTGGATTTAAGCGGAAAATATGCGGTATACTGGATACGTACTCTATGACAGGCAAGCAAAGAGCCGCTGTGGTATTAGGACAATTAACCGGTGCTGCAAAGCAAGAAGTAGAAACCTGGTCGGCCGCAGACCAAGAGTCAGTGTCCGCAATCTTTAAAAAGTTACAGACTGTCTTTGAGAATCGTACTGAGACAGACCTCCAGATGAGGTTCTACAACTGCTCTCAGCAACCGGAGGACAGCGATCGGGACTATGCCTGGCGTTTACAAGGGGCCCTGCGAGCTCTGAAACAGGTTAGTCCAACCAGCATCAATAATGAAAATAAAATACTGAAGGAACAGGTTATCTCCAGAGGAGAGCAGGACTGCGTTGGTGGTCCCTGGATCATCCAGATGCCACCTTTGACATCCTTAAGGTCATGGCTACAAAAGGACTGCAGCCCCTGGAAACAACTGCTATCCAATGTTACCAGGGTGGGGCCACCCCAGTGCCTGCAGCGTCCACCTTTTCCCCAGTGGCTGCTGAAGCCAAGGTGCAAGCAACGTCCCCTAGTGAGCTGGACAGCCTGCGCTCTGATGTGCGTCAATTGAGCAAAACCCTGACCACTGTACTGAGAACCCTGCAGCTGCGGACGGAGCCCGAGGAGGAAGGAAGGATCCTGCTAGCCGACAGCCCTGAGGATGTCCTCTGGATGAGAAGGAGGAAGAGGACAACGCCACCCCCTGGGAGGATCAGCGACCAATGCCGTCCACCGAAGGACCCTGTTTGCCACCGCTGCCACAAGTCAGGTCACACCATCCAGAGCTGTCCTTTAAACGAGAAAACCCTGGGGCCGAGGGCCGACACCTAGGAGTAGAGTCCCCAGGCCCAACAGACTGGTACAGCAGGTTTGTGGGAGGAAGACCTTTCCTGTCTGTTGTGCTGGACGGCATTGCGACATCCGCTCTGCTGGACACAGGATCTCAGGTAACCATCATGCCTGACGTCCTCTACAAAAGGTTCTGGTCCATGGATGACCTAAGCCCACCAGCTCCAAACCTTTCCGTTTATGCCTCAAACGGCCTTCCCCTTAACCTAGTCGGGGTTAAGGATGTGGCAGTAAAGGTGGGAAGAGTGGAACCAGGGACTAATTGTAGTAGAGACTAATCCTGATGATACAAATTTGTATATGGTACTTGGCACTAATATTGTTAGTAACTTTCTGGGAGAAGTGGTGTTCTTGCTCCAACAGATAGCTGACACTGTCAGACCAGGGCAGAGAAGGGCGCTCCAGAAAGAAATCCGAGCCCTTATGTACCAGCAACAGGTAAAGCTAACAGGTGGTGAAATTGGTAATGTACTGGTGACAGACCCGGTACCCATTGTGATTCCCCCGATGAGTGAAATGCTGATATGGTGTAGAGCAGCAATAGGTCTCAAAGGACGGAGCTACCAGGCGGTAGTAGAGCCCCTTAGCTCCGAGCATAGGCCTACACTCTTGACTGCCAGAGGGGTAGTGGATGTACGCAAAGGGAGGGTGCCCGTACGCCTCCTAAACTATGGGGAGGACGAGATTAGATTACCTTGCTACGCCACTGTTGCCAAACTGTACACAGTAAATAACAACTCCATACACACGGTGGAGTCCTTAACCTCACCAGACGAAGTGGAGGATAATGACCCGGCAACCCAGGTGGAGGATTGGTGTCAACAACTCCATGTTGGGACAGACACCACTACTGCTCATCAGAAGCAGGGTGTACACCGGGTGGTTCAGGAATATGAGCAAGTATTCAGTAAGCACCCACTTGACTTTGGGAGGATTAAGGGGGTTCAACACCATATCCCCACAGGTGACCATCCACCCATCAAAGAACGTTACAGGCCTATACCACCAGCACACTACCAGAAGGTGAAGGAGATGTTGCACGACATGAAGAAGGCAGGGGTAGTAAGGGGTAGTTGTAGTCCCTGGGCAGCTCCCCTAGTTTTAGTCAGGAAAAAGGATGAAAGCATGAGAATGTGTGTAGATTACAGACAAGTAAATGGCATTACACATAAAGATGCATACCCTTTACCACGTATAGAGGAATCCCTGGCTGCCTTAAAGTCTGCAAATTACTTCTCCACCCTTGACCTCACTAGTGGGTACTGGCAAGTAGCTGTTGCTAAGGAGGATCGGAAGAAGACGGCCTTCACCACCCCGATGGGACTCTGCGAGTTCAATAGTATGCTGTTTGGACTCTGCAACGCCCCCGGAACGATCCAAAGATTGATGGAGTGCTGCCTCGGACACCGCAACTTTGAGACTGTACTACTATACCTGGATGATGTGATAGTATACTCCAAAACGTATAAGGACCACTTGAAGCACCTGGCGGAGGTATTCGAGTCGCTGTCCCGGTGTAGGATGAAGTTGAAGCCCTCAAAGTGCCACCTGCTCAAGAGAAAGGTACGGTACCTGGGGCACATCGTCAGTTCAGAGGGAGTAGCACCAGACCCGGAGAAGGTCACTGCCATCCAGAAATGGCCGGGGCCAAAGAGCCTCAAGGAGGTACGTCAGTTCCTGGGACTAGTCGGGTATTACCAGAGGTTTGTGAAGGACTATACTAAGAAAGCGGCGCCTCTGCAAGACCTCCTGGTAGGACAGTCCCCCAGAGGCAGAAATCCCCCGTTCCAGTGGGGTAAGAAGCAAGCTGAATCCTTTAAGGTGATGAAGGAGATCCTGACCGGCGAAGAGATCCTAGCCTACCCTGACTACAGCCAACCGTTCCTGCTGTACACTGATGCCAGCAACGAAGGATTAGGAGCTGTACTGAGTCAGAAGCAGAATGGCAAAGAGAAGGTGATCGCCTATGCAAGCAGGAAGCTCCGCCCGACCGAGAGGAACCCAGAGAACTATAGCAGCTTCAAGTTGGAGTTCCTGGCCCTGGTCTGGGCCATCACCGAGCGGTTCAAGCACTATCTAGCCTCCAGTAAGTTCACTGCCTTCACTGATAACAACCCCTTGACTCATCTAGAAACAGCCAAGCTAGGAGCCTTGGAGCATCGATGGATGGCTCGGCTGTCAAATTACCAATTCACTATTAAGTACCGGGTGGGCCGCAAGAACGCCAACGCCGATGCCCTGTCCAGGATGCCTCACCAGTCAGACACTGAAGATGAAGTGGACGACCTGGAGGAGATTGAATTACCTGCCTTTCATCAGAATGGGATGGTCCACGAGCAACGAGCCTCCAGGAGGCCTCGCGGTAACACGCTAAACCCCCTGCCTCACCACAGCTGGAAGGAGACTCAGGACAGCGACCCGGTTGTCAGCCGTATCAAAGAACTGATAACCCAGGAAGGTTCCTCCCTGGAGAAGGAAGCGTCTCTCCAAGCCAAGCAGCTGTGGAATGAGAAGAGCCGGCTGTTCATCTATAGAGAGAAGCTGTGCCGGAGGTACGTCAACCCCAAAACCCATGAGATGGTATGGCAGACAGTGGTGCCCAAGACAGACATCCAGATGGTGTTGGAAGCCTACCACGATCAGGCGGGGCACTTCGGCTGGAAGAAGCTAGAGACCCTGTTGAAGTGTTGGTTTTATTGGGTAGTTCCATTGAGAGGTGGTGCCGGAATTGTGGACCCTGTAGCCTCAGAAGAAAAGACTGCAGCAGCCTGAAGGCACCCCTGCAACCCATCAAGACGACTCGTCCCCTGGAGATCGTGGCCCTGGATCATGTCAAGCTGTCACCCAGCAGGTCAGGATATTCCTATGCCCTGACCATGGTGGATCACTACTCCCGGTTCCTGGTGGTCGCCCCCGTCAAGGACCTGACAACAGAAACTGCGGCGAAGACATTTCAGGCGTACTTCTGCAGGCCCATGGATACCCGGAGCAGGTGCTGACAGATCAAGGCCCAGCCTTTGAAGCCGAACTGTTCAAGGAGTTCTGCCATCTGTACAGGTGTAAAAAGATCAGGACTACACCGTACCACCCCCAAACCAACGGTCTCTGTGAAAAGATGAATAACATCATCATTGACCTGCTGAAGACCTTACCACTAGAGGAGAGAAATCAGTGGCCAGACCTACTACCTGACCTGATAGATCTGTACAACCACATACCTGTGAGTTTCACCAATTGTACTCCAGCATATCTCATGCAAGCCAGACCCGGGAAGTTGCCCATGGACCTGGAGCTTGGTGTAGTAGAACCAGAAGCAGATATGTCCACTGAGGACTGGGACACGACCAGACAAGAGCGGTACAGAAGAGTACAGGCCTTTGTCGAAGACAGTCTCAAGCAGGAAGCCCACTACAATAAAAGTGCGCCCGCGGAACCCTTCACACCAGGAGAAGTGGTGTTAAAAAGAAAAAGGAGAAACCACAAACTTGATTTCCAGTGGGAGAGAGAACCCTACACTGTGTTAAATTCAAGATTCGATAATAGGAAGACCTGCCTAATTAGTAGAGACGGAGGAATAACGACTACAGCGGTATCTAGAGACCATCTGAAGTTGTGTCCAGACCTGCTAAAGCTCCAAGAAGAAGTGCCTCTCACCGAACCGGAGGAGCCTAAAGAAGCAGTACTCCATACTGACTTAGGAGATTTCCCGGCAGATTGGCCTCAACTAGGAGGAGCAGTAATAATACCTGTGATCCACTTCTTTCAACAGCCAGAAAACCCTCCACAGCCTGTAAGTGCTTCAGAAGAGCCTGCTCAAGAAGAATCCACGGAAGAAGGATCCCCGGTTTGAGCAGAGCAAGAAGGCCCAGCCAATGGTATACTTGCCAGTCCTGTAGAGAGGTTAAGGCAACCCTGCAGTTCCCCAACACTTAGAACTGACAGAATGGGAGGTAGTGCAAATACTAGTGCCTCACGCATCCCAGTACTACGTAGGTCGACGCATAGCACACGAGGTCAGACCCCTGTCAGATACAGAGAATAGAGAAGGAAACTCTGACAGTGTAAATAGTTGCCCCTGGGGTATTATATTGTGTATTTTCATGTATATATATTTATTAACTTGTTGTTTTGCCTTATAATGGACAATTTAAGTGAAATGGACACTTTTCCTTGTTACCTTTAGTTACTCGTCAGGGTACATAAAGAACTTTGTGGCTGAGGACTATGTGCAGCCCAAAAACTGCTTCTTGTAAATAATTGCACGCCCTGGAGTGCCCCTTTAGGTGACCTCGGAAGAAAAACGTGTCTGGTGTGGGACTAACGGAGGTCCGACTCAGGATCTCCAAGCCCTGCAGCCACCCCAGGGCCTACATTGAGGGTCTGGGACAGGTCCCTCAAGCTACCAAGTACTCTACCCTGTGAGATGGACATCCTGTTGGGAACCTCAGCAGAAGAGACTTGAATTCTGAGGTTGCGTATTGTATATATGTATATATTTGTTATTTATAATGTTTTATTATGTAACGTTTAAGCAAAGTGCCTCCCATAAAGGGAAGAAATATTGTATTGTTGTTATAAAAAGTACTTCAGTCCGGGAGTACTGAGCTTTGCTAGGGGGGGGAATGTGGCGCCCCTGCTGCGCATTGGTGCCACAGATCCTAGAGGGGTGCATGGACGGATTCCTCCACAAGAGGCCCTCGTAGCATACACACACACCTCCACCTTCCACCTCAGACCAACAGAGGGAGCCCGTTAGGGATATAAAAAGGGAAGGTGGAGCTAGGCAGTCAGTTCCTGCAGAAGATGAGCCTGAGAGAGGTCAGCCTGCAGTGGAGCTCAGTCTAGAGAACAGTTTCCTCAGGGGACAGAGGTAGTTCCAGTCCCTCTAGAGAGAGTTCAGACTCATAAAGCTCAGTCAGTGAGCTTAAGGCGTGCCGACGCCATAAGAGCGGTGAAGAGTAGCGCGGTTTACTGCCAGTGTGAAGCCTAGTGAGGGCCCCGAGCGCGGCCGAAGGCAAGTGGAGTAAGCGAGCTATGTAGGGGGCAGAGGAGCTTAACTAGCTCACCCCATAAGCATTTACCGGACACCGGGACCGCGTCTGCAAGGATCTCTAGGACCAGCAGAAACAACTGGGATCCCTGGCGAACTACATGTCTCAGGAACACCAAAAGCTGCGTGTAATACCAGGGTCAGGAATCACTGAGGCCCAAGAGACCAGGGAGTGTGATCTCCAACAGAAGGCCCTACCACCAGGTCAGCCGGTGCAAGACAGAGACCAAGTTAGGCCTAGCTCCAGGCAGGTCATAAACTTAACAGGAAAAGGCAAGAAACAGGAGGCCCCACACCCGCTCACTGGAGAGAGTCCTGAAATGCACCCTTCACCCTACAGTGCCCTTGATCGTGCCTGAAACACCACCAGTAAAGGTACTGAAGTGAACTGTCGTGTGTGTGCCTATTCTTCCTCCGACCCGGCTGGGTCCCTCTGTCCTGCATCCCTTCTCCTACGCTGCCCTGAGGCCCCGCTCCACCTGTGGGGAGCCATACCATCTAAGCTGCCTGATCACCGGCCTCAGAGGACTGTAGCAGCGCTGGTGATCCTCACCAGACACCACGGGTGGCGTCACAAACTCTTTCCTATCCCATACACCTTTTCCCCACCATTCCTTCTTTCTTTTAAAGAGTGACCCCAGGGTACGGGCCCGGGAGCCGGCCACCGCGGCGTCCCCCAAAACCAAACAGCAAGGCCCGGGCGCCGAGTCCCCATCCCTTGGGCGCGTCACTTCTCTCAGCACTCCCATCATTGCTCTCTCCTAGCCCCCTCCATCATTGCGCTCTCCCAGCACCCCCATCATTACTCTGTCCCAGCACCTCCATCATTGCTCTCTCCCAGCCCCACATCATTGCTCTCTCCCAGCCCCCCACCATTGCTCTGTCCCAGCACCCCATCATTGCTCTCTCCCAGCAACACGTCATTGCTCTCCCCTTCCCCACCATCCCCATCATTGCTCTCCCCAGCTCTATCAGCCCCATTATTGCTCTTCCCAGCCCCATCATTCCTCTCCCCAGCCCCATCAACCCCACTATTGCTCTTCCCAGCCCCATCAGCCCCATTATTGCTCTCTCCAACCCCATCATCCCATCATTCCTCTCCCCAGCCCCATCAACTCCATTATTCCTCTCCCCAGCCCCATCAGCACCATTATTGCTCACCCCAGCCCCACTATCCCATCATTGCTCTCCCCAGTCCCACCATCCCCATCATTGCTCTCCCCAGCCCCATCATTCCTCTCCCCAGCCCCATCATTGCTCTCCCTAGCCCTACCATCCCATTATTCCTCTCCCCACCCCCATCAACCCCGTTATTCCTTTCCCCAGTCCCATCATTCCTCTCCCCAGCCCCATTATTTCTCTTCCCAGCCCCATTAGTCCCATTATTCCTATCCCAAGCCCCATCATTCCTCTCCCCAGTCCCATCAGCCCCATTATTGCTCTCCCCAGCCCCATCAACCCCATTATTCCTCTCTCCAGCCCCATCAGCCTCATTATTGCTCTCCCCAGCCCCATCAACCCCATTATTCCTCTCCCCAGCCCCATCAGCCCTATTATTCCTCTCCCCAGTCCCATCAACCCCATTATTCCTCTCCCCAGCCCCATCAGCCCCATTATTGCTCTCCCCAGCCCCATCAATCCCATTATTCCTCTCCCCAGCCCCATCAGCCCCCTCTCCAGCCCCAATATTTCTCTCCCCAGCCCGATCATTGCTCTCCCCAGTCCCATCAGCCCCATTATTGCTCTTCTCAGCCCCATCATTCCTCTCCCCAGCCCCATCCCCTCCCCAGCATTTCAGTAAAAAAAAAAAAAAAAACAACTTACCTCAGCTTGCTCCCCTGCAGCAGCATCCTCCTGGTTGCCGGCAGCTTTCTTCCTGACCCAGGCGCGCGCTGCATGATGACGTCATCAAGCTGCGCGTGCCTGGGTCAGGGAGGAAGCAGAGGACGAACCCTCCAGCTCCGCTGCTATTCTCCTCCTGACAGCAACGGAGCTGCAGGGATCGCTCCCTGACCTCCGCGTGCAGGGAGCAGCTGCACCTTGCGGGCCCCTTGGTGCAGCTGCATGGTGGGGACCCGGCACAGCTGCACCAGTGGTGGTATGTCCACCCCTGGACTGCTATGGGGCCCCCCCAGCTCACGGGCCCCATAGTAGTCGCGTGGTCTGCCGCCATTGGCAGTACGCCACTGTGTACTGCATATACAGTGGGTTTGTGGTGCGTACGGCGTATACAGTGTGTGTGGTGCGTACGGTGTATACAGAGTGCGTGTGTGTGGTGCGTACGATGTATATGTGTCACCCCAGGCCTGGATGCCACAAATATTAAAGGCTGTGTCTGAGAGCAGGAGGGAGGTTCCCTGGTCAGGGACCATTAGCATGCAGCACCTCCTGTCCCAGGCCAGTAGGGGGAGCAGGCTGCCCCTATAAAAGCTGGAACTGGGGCAGGGTTAGAGAGACCAGAACCCACTTCTGAAGTGTCCAAAAGGGTTCTCAGAGAAGAGGGACAGGTCAGCAGCAGCTGAGGAGTCCGTGAGGCAGAGGAGAAGCTGCAAGCCAGGGACAGAGGCGACGAGAGCCGGTCCTGGCTGAGAGAAATACACAACCGGACATTGGGGTCTGAGGCTGTCAGGGTTGCAAGCCCAGCAGCAGAGAACCAACCCGCGAGGGATTTCAGGTCCCTTGGCCTAAGAAGCCTGGAGGCTCCGCCACACAGAGGGACCAGTACAGCAAGGAGAAGCAAAAGGTACCCAAGGCCCAAGTCGCAAGCCATACAGGTAAAGTGCACGGCCAGCTCAGGGACGTGGGCTATTACACCACGAAAAGGGGGATAGTCAGCAAGAGCATAGAGAGAGAACGGTAGGCCTACACACTCACCCTGACCAGTGGGGCTCGCCCGAATGCTCTCAGATACCCAGGCCCATTCCTAACCGGTACTCCTGTTGGGTCAGTAATAACATCTGCAATAAAGACCCTGGACTGTTTGAAGCGGAATCTGAACTCATACTATTGCGGCCTGCACTATCACCCCCAGCATTCACCTACACTGCCCTGAGGCTACACTCTTCCCGTGGGGAGTTGTCCTACCCCTGTGCTGCACACCAACAGCAGCCTCAGTGGTCTGCCTCGCAGTGGCGGTTATCTCTGACCGCAATCCACGGGTGGCGTAGTCGGACATTCCCAAATGTATAAATAGACTGCCACAGCATTTGGTCTGGCCACCCTGAGCCACGGGATCGGGTTGCCACTACTACCCCCAGAATCGTACAGAAGTCCGGTTCCGGGTGCCCCACGGCCCAGGGGGCGAGTCAGCTTTGGCGTAGTCGGCAGGATTGTGACCAACCCGCCACAAACGGGTATTGCGTGCCTGAAAAAGACTTTATACTTACCTGAGTGAAGTTTCCCCCCATTCGGGGCCATATCCCGCCAATCGGAGCCGTTTCCCGCCATCGGGCGCCATCTTCGGGACGCCGCGCGGGAAGAAGAGGGGCGTGGACGTCCAAAAACGCGCGAGACCTGAAGCCCCGCCCTACGCTGAGACGCCGTGCAAGGTCCTGGAAGGAGAGAGAGCGACGCTGACGTCATCACCGAGCGATGCAAGGTCCTCGCCCAGAGAATCGCGAGCGGAGCCGAGGCCTACAGAAGAGGATCGCCGGAAGGTAGGCCTCGGTTAACTAGGGGGGAGGAAGATGTCGGACGCGGAGGGACCCTCTACCACCAGCGTAACCGCTGCAGCTGTGATGCCGTTTTCCATGCCCTATATCCCCGGAGCAGCCTGGCTGCCACAGTATGCCGGCGAGTCGCATACCTTGGGCTACTTTAAAGAAAGGCTGTATAGCCTGTTCAAAGTTTATCCCCTGACAGAAGAACAGAAAGTAAGCATACTGATAAGGCAGTTAACTGGTGCGGCCCAGCGGGAGGTAAAGTCTTGGACAGCGGAGGAGAAAAGGACTGTAAGGGGGGTTCTGACCCGTCTACGGGACACCTTTGATACCCGTACCTCAGCAGAAATCAAAATGCGGTTCTATGGATGTAAGCAGCGAGCTCAAGATAGCATCAGAGACTATGCCCTAAATTTACAGGAAGCCTTGGGGGCAATTAAGCAAGCTGACCCTGGCAGCGTGCAGGATACCGATAAACTGTTGACTGATCAGTTCATAGAAGGTCTGCTGTCCAGCGCCCACAGAACCCAGCTACGTCTCATGGCCCTACAGAACCCCGATTTGACTTTTGCACAGTTCAAAGATAGGGCCATCCGGGTGCTCCGAGAACCCGCACCAGGTGGCGCTGTAGTTTCCCGGCGCCCTGCCATCACTTACCACCAGGAGGCAGCGCCCTACCCTGCAGACCTTGTGGGGACTGATGCGCAGGCCCTAAACCCATCCCCGCCTGCAAACCTGCACCATCAGGTCCAAGAACTGACAAAGAGTGTTGCTGCATTGACCAGGACCGTACAGTTGTTACAGATGGACCCGTCAGGACCAATCAAGCTGGCTTCCAGTCCGGAGGATGTCCCATGGCGTCGATGGAGGAGGATCCCGTCGTTCAGAGGGAGGCCCGCCGATCGTTACACTGAGGATGGACAGCCGATTTGCCGCCGTTGCAGCCAGCCGGGACACGTAGCCAGGTACTGTACTTTAAATGGGTCCGACCTGGGGCAGAGGGCCAACCCCCAGGCATAAGGTCACCAGGCCCGTCTAATTGGCGTGATAAGTACGTAGGGGGACGCCCGGTTTTACCCGTAGTGCTGGACGGTATCCCCATGAGTGCACTGCTGGACACCGGGTCCCAAGTGACTACCATCCCCTATGTACTTTTCAAGCAGTACTGGAGTGACACTGACATAACCCGCTATCCAGACAGTGACTTGAGCATCATCGCCAGCTATGGCCAGCCCGTGCCGCAGGTGGGGTTCAGAGAGATGACCATTAAGATTGGGAAAGTTGAACTGCCGGCACAGGGAGTGATCATTGTGGACATTGACCGTCGAGAAAGTCACCCTAAAATAACCTTGGGTACTAACGTGATTGAAAATTGTCTTTCAGAAGTGATTGTAATTTTGCAGCAGGTGGCGATGAATGCGAGCTCCAGCCAACAGAGGGTCCTCCAGAAGGAGATAAGAGCCCTGAAGAGACGGGTAGAACTGTCTGGTGGTGAGATCGGTAGCGTGAGGATGAGCGACCCGTTCCCCATTGCCATGCCTCCCAAAAGTGAAATGATGATCTGGTGTCGGACTGCAATCGGGTTAAGAGGGAGAGACTACCAAGCCATGGTAGAACCCGTGTACTCAGACAGCAGGCCCACCATTTTGACAGCCCGGGGGGTGGTTGATGTCCGCCATGGAAGGGTGCCCGTCCGGATCTTAAACATCGGGGAAAGGGAAGTACACTTGCCCCGGTACGCTACACTAGCCAAATTGTTTGCCGTCGAACACAATGCTCTCAGGGTCGTGGAACCCTTGCCTCCATCTCCCCTGGTGGAGGGTAATGGCTCCCAGAAACTTAAGGAGGACTGGTGCCAGAAACTCCACATGGGTGCTGACTACACTCCCTTGCACCAAAAACAAGGAGTCTACCGGGTGGTTCAGGAGTACGAGAGAATCTTTAGTAAGCACCCGCTAGACTTCGGCAGGGTGAAAGGGGTAGAACACCACATCCCCACGGGGAGCCACCCACCAATAAAAGGGAGATACAGTCCTGCACTCCCTGCACATTATCAGAACGCAAAGGGCATGCTGAGAGAAATGAAAGAAGCCGGGGTCATTAGAGACAGCTGTAGCCCCTGGGCAGCCCCCTTGGTCCTGGTAAAAAAGAAAGACGGTACCATGAGAATGTGCGTGGACTATAGACAAATCAATCGTATCACCCATAAAGACGAGTACCCGTTACCTAAGATAGAGGAGTCCTTAGCCGCACTAAAATCAGCTAATTTCTTCTCTACTTTGGACATTACTAGCGGGTACTGGCAGGTTCCTGTGGCAGAGGCTGAAAAGGAGAAGACCGCCTTCACCACCCCGATGGGATTAAGTGAATTCAACTGTATGCCATTCGGGCTCTGCAACGCACCCGGGACCTTCCAGAGGCTGATGGAATGCTGTCTAGGGCACTGAAACTTTGAGACAGTCCTACTTTACCTGGACGACGTGATTGTTTGTTCAAAGACTTACGAGGACCATCTAAAGTACCTGGCCGAGGTGTTCGAGGCCCTGGCATGCTTTGGTATGAAAGTGAAACCCTCCAAGTGCCATCTGTTAAAGCCGAAGGTACAGTACCTGGGGCACGTGGTGAGTGCAGAAGGAGTAGCCCCTGACCCCGACAAGGTCACAGTAATCAAGAGCTGGCCAAGCCCCTCAAACATCAAAGAAGTGAGGCAGTTCCTCGGGTTGGTAGGCTACTACCGAAGGTTCATCCCCGGGTTCACAAAGATGGCGGCTCCAATGCAGGACCTCCTGATAGGTCAGTCTAAATCCAGAAGTCAAAAGCCCCCCTCAAGTGGGACAAGCCGGAAGAGGAGTCCTTCCGCCAGCTGAAGATGGCCCTCACGGGGGATGAGATCCTGGCCTACCCCGATTATGGCCAGCCTTTTATCCTCCACACAGACGCCAGTAATGTGGGGTTAGGAGCCGTACTGTCCCAAAACCAACAGGGCAGAGAAAGGGTGATCGCGTACGCCAGCCGGAAGCTGAGGCCCACTGAAAGGAACCCGGAGAATTACAGCTCCTTCAAGCTAGAATTCTTGGCAGTGGTGTGGGCCGTCACAGAACGGTTCAAGCATTACCTGGCCTCCGCAAAGTTCACTGTGTACACGGACTGTGTACACGGACAACAACCTGTTGACACACCTGGACAATGCAAGACTAGGTGCCCTAGAACAGCAGGGGATGGCCCGGCTATCAAATTATGACTTCACAATCAAATACCAGGCAGGCAGAACCAACGCCAACGCAGACGCCCTATCAAGAGTGCCCCACCTACCCGAAGGAGAAGAAGACTCGGAAGAGCTGCGTTCCACTAGTATGGGGCCACTCAGTATTCTCACCGGGTAAGAGACAAAGACCTAACCACCGTCATGTTCAACCCCTTACCCCACCACGACTGGGCTGAAACGCAAGCTAGTGACCCTGCAGTTCGCCTGGTGAAATACCTGTTAACCCAGGCAGACGCTAGCCCTGGCCCGGACGCTCCAGAGGAAGCCAAGCAGTTATGGAAGGAGAAAAGCAGGCTATTCCTCTACGAAGGTAAGCTGTGCAGGAGGCTTGTCAACCACTGGACGCACGAGCTGACCTGGCAGGTAGTGGTCCCGAGACAGGATGCAGCAATGGTCCTGGAGGCCTACCATGACAGAGCGGGACACTTCGGGTGGAAGAAACTGGAGTTCCTACTGAGAGAGCGGTTCTACTGGATCGGTATCAGAGGGGCCATAGAGAAGTGGTGCAGGGACTGCGGCCCATGTCACCTCAAAAGGAACGACCGTACCAGCCAGAAGACACCCTTGAGGCCCATCGTCACCAGGCAGCCTCTTGAGCTGGTAGCTCTGGACCATGTGAAGTTGGCTCCAAGCCGGTCCGGCTATATCTATGCCCTCACGATTGTGGACCATTACTCCCGGTTCTTGGTGGTGGTCCTGGTTAAAGACTTGACAGCCCAAACAGCGGCCAGAGCCTTCCAACAACACTTCTGCCATCCACACGGGTATCCGGAACAGGTCTTAACAGATCATGGTCCAGTGTTTGAGGCGGAAGTCTTTCAGGAGTTCTGCAACCTCTACGGCTGTAGGAAGATTCGGACAATGCCTTACCACCCGCAAACCAACGGGCTGTGTGAGAAAATGAACAATATCATCATTGATCTCCTCAAGACGTTGCCCCTGGAAGAACGCAGCCTGTGACCGGAGAAGCTGCCAGACCTGATAGACTTGTACAACCATATCCCGGTGAATGCTACAAATTGCACCCCGGCTTACCTGATGCGAGCAAGACCAGGTAAGCTGCCGGTAGACGTGGAGATGGGAGTCCTGACACCCGAGGACACCTCCCCAGACGCGGACTGGGATACGGAACGGCGGCTACAGTACAAGAAGGTACAGGAGAGTGTGGAGAGGAGTCTGGCTCAAGCGAGAGAAAAACAAGAGAGGCTCTTCATCCAACACGCCCCTGCTGGTCCCATGGAACCTGGTGAGCAGGTCCTGAAGCGGAAGAGAAGGCTTCACAAGCTAGATGACCAGTGGGAGAGCGACCCGTACACAGTACTGCCGTCCAACCACAACAACCCGAAGGTATGTGTAATTACCAAGGATGGAGGAGAAACCACTAGCACTGTCTCCAGAGACCACCTAAAGCGGTGCCCCGAGCAACTGCAGAGTCCAAGAGAAGATCAAGATGACCTTGAACCCATAGAGGACAAGGAAGAAATGGTCAGCACCATTCTCGGAGAGTTCCCCCGGTCCTGGACTCGGATAAACAATGCCATAGTGGTGCCCATCCTACACTTCCTTCAACCTACCCAGCAGGAGCCTACAGGAGAGCAGGAAGAACAAGAGGAACAAGCAGCCCCGGAGGCAGAAGAACCCATGCCAGCAGCCCAGGAGAGTCAACCCTCTGCTGACAGTGAGCCTGCCATGCCTGCGGTAAGCCAAAGGACCCGCAGACAGCTGCCTGCCCTGCCTGTAAACCCAGCTAGTAGCTGTACCCTAAATGCTAGTGGGGAAAGCCAGGATAGACCACCACCAGACAGTGGGTTACGCAGGTCAACCCGGATCACTAGGGGTCAAATACCAGCTCGCTGGAAAATCTGAATGTAAAGTATGTAGTTAATGTTTTATACTTGTTACCTGGTTATTAATACTGTTTTCCCAGTTTTCCTAGATACAATGGACTGACAGGTCATGGACACTGAATGGCCGGAACTGTCTTGTAAATAGTTGCACTAGGTGCCCTCTTGTGAAGATGGCCACAGAAGAAAAACCTGTCTTGCGTGGCTCCCTTGTGGCCCAAAGTAGTTAGCTTGGCCTTGTCGCCACGCCCAAGGCCAGGAGCTTGGGGTTTATGGAGACAGGTCCCCACACTGTGGAAAACTTCACCTTGTTGGGTGATATGGACACCCGGTCATGGAAGCGCCGTGACCTTAAGGACAAAATGTACTTGTATATATGTTATGTTGTAATTTATACCCTGTTTGCTGTTGGCCAAAAAGGCTTAGTCCCGGAGTACTAAATTTTACTAGGGGGAAATGTGTCACCCCAGGCCTGGATGCCACAAATATTAAAGGCTGTATCTGAGAGCAGGAGGGAGGTTCCCTGGTCAGGGACAATTAGCATGCAGTACCTCCTGTCCCAGGCCAGTAGGGGGAGCAGGCTGCCCCTATAAAAGCTGGAACTGGGGCAGGGTTAGAGAGACCAGAACCCACTTCTGAAGTGTCCAGAAGGGTTCTCAGAGAAGAGGGACAGGTCAGCAGCAGCTGAGGAGTCCGTGAGGCAGAGGAGAAGCTGCAAGCCAGGGACAGAGGTGACAAGAGCCGGTCCTGGCTGAGAGAAGTACACAACCGGACATTGGGGTCCAAGGCTGTCAGGGTTGCAAGCCCAGCAGCAGAGAACCAACCCGCGAGGGATTTCAGGTCCCTTGGCCTAAGAAGCCTGGAGGCTCCGCCACACAGAGGGACCAGTACAGCAAGGAGAAGCAAAAGGTACCCAAGGCCCGAGTCGCAAGCCATACAGGTAAAGTACACGGCCAGCTCAGGGATGTGGGCTATTACACCACGAAAAGGGGATAGTCAGCAAGGGCAGAGAGAGAACGGTAGGCCTACACACTCACCCTGACCAATGGGGCTCGCCCGAATGCTCTCTGATACCCAGGCCCATTCCTAACCGGTACTCCTGTTGGGTCAGTAATAACATCTGCAATAAAGACCCTGGACTGTTTGAAGCGGACTCTGAACTCATACTATTGCGGCCTGCACTATCACCCCCAGCATTCACCTACACTGCCCTGAGGCTACACTCTTCCCGTGGGGAGTTGTCCTACCCCTGTGCTGCACACCAACACCAGCCTCAGTGGTCTGCCTCGCAGCGGCGGTTAACTCTGACAGCAATCCACGGGTGGCGTAGTTGGACATTCCCAAATGTATAAATAGACTGCCACAATTTGGTCTGACCACCCTGAGCCACGGGATCGGGTTGCCACTACTACCCCCAGCATCGTACAGAAGCCCGGTTCCGGGTGCCCCACGGCCCAGGGGGCGAGTCATATACAGCCTAGCTGTGCCCGCTACTAAAGAAAATGAATATTCCCTGCTCCCCATACCCATGGGCGCGGAGAGCAATGAATATTCATTTCTCTTAATAGCCGGCACACTGTAGCCACAGCGCGGCTCCTGCTGCACTCTGTGGTCAGTGTGCCCACTATTAAAGCTCATGAATATTCACTACAACCCACTCCCATGGGTTGTAGTGAATATCTATGGTCTTTAATAGCAGGCACACTGACCGCAGAGCGGCAGCGGAAGCCGCGCTGCAGTACAGTGTGCCGGCTATTGAACAGACTGCTCCCCATGCACAGAGTCCCGGCGTGGGGAGTAGTGACTATTCCAGCACAGCGTCTCACACTGTGTGAGGGCGCACGGCAGGGATGCCATGCGCGCCCTGCCATGCGCCGCTCACACAGTGAGAGTGTCAGCAGCAAGGCGGGGCAGCGCTGGAGGAGAGAGGAGGTGAGTATGATTGTTCTTTTTTTTTTTTGTAGGCAGCGTGATGGGGGCTCAGAGGGTGCCATACATACCAGGATGGGGGCTCAGAATGTGCCATACATACCAGGATGGGGGCTCAGAAGGTGCCATACATACCAGGATGGGGCTCAGAAGGTGCCATGCATACCAGAATGGGGGCTCAGAAGGTGCCATGCATACCAGGATGGGGATTCAGAAGGTGCCATGCATACCAGGATGGGGGCTCAGAGGATGCCATGCATACCAGGATGGGGGCTCAGAGGGTGCCATGCATACCAGGATGGGGGATAAAGGGGTGCCATGCATACCAAGATGGGGTATAAAGGGGTGTCATGCATACCAGGATGGGGGATAAAGGGGTGCCATGCATACCAGGATGGGGGATAAAGGGGTGCCATGCATACCAGGATGGGATGGGGGCCACTTAAACCAGGAAGGAGGGGCCATACATACCAGGATGGAGGATATTAACAGAATTGGGGGACATTACCCCAATACCAGTGTCAGCAGTAGACCCCCTCTCCCATAACAGGGCATCATGACCACATTTTTTGCTTACATTTTTTTTCCCTATTTTCCTCCTTTAAAACCTAGGTGCGTATTATGGTCCGGTGCGTCTTATAGTCTGAAAAATACGGTAACCCCTTTACCCCCGAGGGTGGTTTGCACGTTAATGACCAGGCCAATTTTTACAATTCTGACCACTGTCACTTTAGGAGGTAATTACTCTGGAACGCTTCAACGGATCCCGCTGATTCTGAGATTGTTTTTTTCGTGACATATTGTACTTCATGATTGTGGTAAAATTTCTTCGATATCACTTGCGTTTATTTGTGAAAAAAACGGAAATTTGGTGAAAGTTTAGCGATTTTCAAAATTTACATTTTTATTCCCTTAAATCAGGGAGATATGTTACACAAAATAGTTAATAAATAACATTTCCCACATGTCTACTTTACATCAGCACAATTTTGGAACCAAATTTTTTTTATTAGTGCGCTATAAGGGTTAAAAGTTGACCAGCGATTTCTCATTTTTCCAACAAAATTTACAAAACCATTTTTTTAGGGACCACATCATATTTGAAGTTACTTTGAGAGGTCTTCATGACAGAAAATACCCAAGAGTGACACCATTCTAAAAACTGCACGCCTCAAGGTGCTCAAAACCACATTCAAGAACTTTATTAAGCCTTCAGGTGCTTCACAGGAATTTTTGGAACGTGGAAGAAAAAAATGAACATTTAACTTTTTTCACAAAAATGTTATTTTAGACACAATTTTTTTTATTTTCGCAGGGGTAACAGGAAAAAATTCGCCAATACCCCATATGTGGGGAAAATACAGTGTTTGGGCGCATGGCAGAGTTCAGAAGGGAAGGAGCACTGTGTGACTTTTTGAACGCAAAATTGGCTGGAATTGAGAGCGGACGCCATGTCGTGTTTGGAGAGCCCCTGATGTGCCTAAATAGTGGAAACCCCCCACAAGTGACCCCATTTTGGAAACTAGACCCCTCAAGGATTTTATCAAGGGGTATACTGAACATTTTGAACCCAGAGGTACGACACAGAATTTGATAACATTAGTTCATCATATTGAATAAGTTGTCATTAGTCTTGAGTGTAAGTGCTCGCTACTTGAGTTTGCATTGGGTACTCGGGTATGCACCATGTATCGCACGTGCTCGAGTGACATGCTCAAGTCCCCCTCGCATGCTTCGCGGTTATTAGACACCCAAAAAAAACCATCCAGGGTTCGCTCGTGCATGACAGGCAGTCCCTGCGAGGTTTTTTTTGGCCACGAAGGATATGGGGCGGAGACTTGAGCATGTCACTCGAGCACCCGCGATACTCAGTGCATACCCGAGCACCCGATGCAAACTCAAGTAGCGAGCACTTGCTCTCAACACTAATCACCATATCGTCATCTTTTTTTTTTTTACTTTTGAAAAAAATCCCAACCCTAATACAACCCTAACCCCAACCCTAATACAACCCCAACCCTAACCCTGACCCTAGCCCAACCCTAACCCTAGCCCACCCCTAACCCCAACCCTAGCCCAACCCTAACCCCAACCCTAACCCTAGCCCAACCCTAACCCTAGCCCAACCCTAACCCTAGCCCAACCCTAACACCAACCCTAACCCTAACCCTACCCTAACCCTAGAGTTTATTTTTCACGCCGTTCCTCGTGCGGTATAAGTGATTAGACGACTTTATTCTTCGGGTCGGTACGATTACAGCGATACCAGAATCATATCAGGTTTTTATGATTGACAGCTGTCACACACTAAAAGACGCATTTTTTTGTAAAATCTAGTTTTTGCATCGCCATATTTTGAGAGCAATAATTTTTCCATATTTTGGCCGACAGAGTCATGTGACAGCTTGTTTTTTGCAGGACGAGTTGATGTTTTTATTGGTGCCATTTTCAGGCACTTGACATTTTTTTAATCGCTTTCTATTCCGATTTTTGGGAGGCAGAATAAACAAAAAACAGCAATTCCGGAATTGTTCTTATGGGTTTTTTTTTATGCTGTTCCGCGTGTGGTGAAATTGATAAGGCAGCTTTATTCTTCGGGTCAGTACGTTTACAGTGGTACCACATTTATATCGTATTTCTATGTTTTGGCGTTTTTACACAATAAAAGCTATTTTATATAAAAAAAATTTTTTTGCATCGCTTTATATTGAGAGCTATAACTTTTTTATTTTTCGGCTGATGGAGCTGTATGGCGGCTTGTTTTTTGCGGGACAAGATGACGTTTTCAGTGGTACAATTTTTATTTACATTCGTCTTTTTGATCACGTGTTATTCCATTTTTTGTTTGGCGGTATGATGATAAAGCATTGTTTTTTGCGTAGCTTTTTTTTTATTTTTTTTACCATGTTCACTAAAGGGGTTAATTAGTGGGACAGTTTTATAGGTCAGGTCGCCGGACGCGGCGATATCAAATATGTGTTCTTTTATTGTTTTTTTTGTTTTTTTCATAATAATATTTGATGGGTACATTATATATATATTTTTTTTGGTGGATTTTTTTAAAATTTTTTCTTTATATTTTTACAATTTTTTTTCTTCATTTTTTAACACTTTTTGGACTTTTATTCTCTTTCCCACTATTCGACTTTCACTTTTTTTATTCTGATCGCCTGTATAGCACAGGGATGGAGCACCATCCCTATGCTATACAGACTGTCAACCCTGCAGATGCAGAAGATACTTTGGTCATGCACTGCGCATGACCAAAATATCTTCCTGCTGTCTGGTGACCCGGATGTTGTAATGACGACATCCGGGAAGCCGCTGCAGACAGCGCTGGAGGCCGGGAGAGGAGGTGAGTATTGCGATCACCTCCCCTTGCCCCCGCAATTCTGCGATCGACTTCGATCGCAGCATTGAGGGCTTTAATGTGCCGGGAGTGGTGCGGGACCGCTCCCTGCACATAGTCACAGCTAATACCTGGTGCTATCAGCTGTCACCAGGCGGCGATCGCCCCGCACCACTTGTGTGCGGGCGCGATGGCCATATGACCTAATAGTACGTCATTGGTCCAATCGGCCCAGGTCACCATGACATACTATTAGGTCACACATCAGAAAGGGGTTAATTTTTAGTGTATTATTGGTTTTAATGATTTTTAATCATGAAAATTATATGTAGATTTATTTATTTCTAAAGCCTGTATGCAATTATCAATCACATCAGTGCCTATCTATTTAAAGCACTCAGCGTGGTATACATTCTGGAATCACCTGATGAAGGGCACAGATCGTCTCTGAAACGCGTTATGTGTTGAATAAATCGACTTCTCTTGCCTAACCTGGTGGTTCCTAACTCAGAGCGTGGCGACCTGTGGATCTCCACCACCCACTGTTCATTATCTTTCGCTGTATCATGGCTCCTGAGCATGATGCCGGGGAGGGCAGAAGGTGTCGCAGTGCTCCAGGACCGCAGTCATTTACCGCTTAGTATCAGCTTTGTGTCTGGCATGCACAACTACCAGAGGTGAGAGGAATACCTCTCACCCCTCCATCTATATGCTGTGACACATGGCGCGCCTTCTCTTTTTGGTTTATTTTCTCATTTTTCTGTCTGTGAGCATAGAGCTGATGTGACTTGCCAAAAAGCACAGGTTTGTTTCATCTGTCCAAAGGACATTCTCCCAGAAACTTTAGAAAATTCCTGTCTTGCTTTTTTTCTGATTTGCTTTGAACAATGGTTTCCTCCTCCTCTTCTTCCATGAATTTCACTTTGGTCAAGACAGCGACGAATGGTGCGATCTGACACTAATGTACCCTGACCTTGGAGTTCACCTTTAATCTCTTTGAAAGTTGTTCTGGGCTCTTTTGTAACCATTCAAATTATCCATCTCTTCAATTTGTCATTAATTTACTCTTGCGGCCACATCCAGGGACATTGGCTGCCGCCTCATAGACCTTAAAGCTCTGAATAATATGTGCAAATGTTGTAACAGGAACATTGGTTTGGAGATGGTTTTATAGCATCTACCTTTAACATGTTTGTCTATAATTTTCTTTCTAATTTCCTGAGACAGCTCTCTCCTTACCTTTCTTTGGTCCATGTTCACACACCATGATACCAAGCAGCACAGAGACTACTTTTTACCCTTTGCAGGAATTGTCTGGTCCAAATTGATAAGTCTGCGGTCACTCTGTGTGACTGCAATAAGATGAAAAACTTGGCACTCAAGATGACTCAATGAATTTTGAGAATTTAATAGTAGAAAAAGTAGTACAAAACAAACGTTTCGGTCATGTAAGACCTTCCTCAGTGTACAGAAATGTTGGTGGTGGACATGAATGAGAGGTGCAGTGTCCAGCTTCTATATAAACCACTGTGTGGTATCTTATAACAAGGGTGATGGCGGTGGGAACACGGTGTCTGTATACTTCACTATCAATGCTGATCTGTGTAACATCCCCTCCATCACCTGATGTGAACCTGTTGAGTGTTGCGTCTCACATATTGGAGACCGCACCCACATTCCAACAGGTAAACAGTAAATGACATACCACAGGTTAGATGTTGGTAAAACAGAAAAGCTTCTCCTGTCACCTTTGATTGAAAGTAGGTACATCCATGCTTCAACACTGTGCAGCATAAACGCTTAATGTTTGCATTTGGGAGCTATTGGGAGATTGTTAGAAGGTTTATCCCTACTGTTAAAGGAAACCTGTCATCAGGATTTTGCTAAGTAAACTATAGGCATTGTCAGGTTGGTGCTGTTACACTGATTAAAATGATATCTGGTTTGAAGAAATCTGTCTAGTGGTTCTTGTTTAATCTGTTTGCAGTTTGGAGTTAATGAGATGCTTGTGCTTCGAGACCGGCCTGTGGGCAGGTCTTTTTTTGGTTCTCTGGCCTCATTGTCATCATTCTGGGCTTAAATGACAGGTCACTGAACCTTTAAATACTGCGCTTGCACAGATAGATGCTACTGTGCATGCACCGGCGCCATTTTGTTGGAGCCAAAAAATTTTTTTTAAGACCACAATATTAAATGTGCAGTATTTAAAATAGGAGGAAGGTCATGGAAGGTTATTTAAGCCCAGAGCACAAACATCTCATTAACTGCAAACACAGATTAAAATGATACCTGGGGTGAAGAAATCTGTCTTATGGTTCTTGTTTAATCAGTGTAACAGTGCCAACCTTTCACTGCCTGTAGTTTACTTATCAAAATCCTGAGACAGATTAACTGACCACCAAGGTCACATACACAATTAGTTCTCTATAGTAGGACAATGAGACTCTGTTCAACGTCTATAATAGCAAATCATATAGAAAAAATGACGTATAAGAACATAATTTTGCAAAAAATTCATAAATTTATTAATACACATTAATTAAAAAAACATCCATATTGAAAAAGTGGCATAAATACATAAGTAGTGAGCTATAATAGAGATGCCAAGACCAATACAATCATATTATAAATAGATTAAACCTACATAGTTGAAGAAAATACGGGTATGGGTATGTAAACCACATGCCCTATCCCAGCTGTAAGCATAATATCAAAGCTTCAATGCAAATGCTAAGGTGGACAGTGCATAAATAGTTGATATAAAAGTAAATCCATTTAGCACTTGAAAATAAGTGGGAATGTAGTATTACTCACATATGTATTGTTTGTCAGTCCAGGTATCGTCACCCCTACGCGCGTTTCGGTATCCCTTAAGTATTACTTATTGTCCAATGGGTGAAAGTAAGACAGGACGCAGCTATTAGAATAGCCAACCGCTCACCATAATACATACATATAGAGTCACGTGTGCCCCTGTATTACCACTCACATCTGGAAGTATATAGTAGGACCCCTTCGCTTCAGGACGCAATCATCTGCCCCTCGCCCCCCGTGATAACAAACCACACCTCCCAGGCCACATGAGCGGGACTTGCTATGACGTGTCGGGACACAGTCATCCGCCCCTCGCCACACATAAATACAAGCCACACCCCCCAGGTCACATGGACGAAAATCGCTGTGACATCACAATCTGACCAACGGGGAAAGCCCATAACAGGGGACATAGCGCTATAATGTGGTAAGTATACATTATAAAACGCCCAACAAAAGTGTAGATAAATTAATATAGGAAGTGGACAATCGGATCTAATGAGAAGAGTCGTGGCTAAACCACAGCTATTTAACCCAATAGTGCCCAACTAACGCAATAATGAACCAATCACAGAATAATAAGTGTGAACAGATAACATATCACAACGGAAACAAATCGCAGATCAAAAGAAGCAGGATATATCTCAGTAGATGCATAGCTGTGGGACCCCTTCCCCCATATAATTGCCATCAGTAGCCAATTATAATCAAAAGACATTCTTCATATCAATTGTATGGCTAATGTTGATCCAATATTGTAACTAAATATTACCGAAAAATACTGTCCATGGGGGCATGGCGCCATTGCCCCAACGGAGAGCACCAGTCAAAAACCTCAAAAAATGTGGTGTAATATGTACATATAAAAGATACAGTACACTGTGTAATGGAGAAAAATGATAGCAACATTCAACAATTAAATCCTACACAATAGGTTGTAAGCATAAACATACAAAAAACACAATACACCGCATAATACAGCTCAATATCAAGTATATCCAGCAATTAGATGAATTCATTCGTTGCGTAGCTTTTCTTTGTCCCAGTAGATGATAATATCTCTGTGACCTATTGTCAGTAGTCCAGGAGAATCATTGATTAATCAAGATGTATAAATCGTCCACAGCCATCCATCAATAGGAGTAACCAGCAGAAAGAGACACAGAAGGCAGCCGCAACCAAGGACAAAAGAGTATGTACTAAGGAAAAGATGAACATTAATTAGACAACAGAGGATAAAACAAGGGGGGGGGATTATAAACATCATTAAAATACCGATCAATCTAGCGGGTGCAGGGGTGGGGGAGAGATAGAGGAATGGTGAAAAGCTTAAGGATTCCTTGAGGCCCTGAGGATGTAAGGTTTGCAATAGCCAAATCCATCTGGATTCTTTCTGTGCAAGTAGGCGACTAGCACTACCTCCACGCAACGTACTATAAACATCATCGATGCCTTTAACTTGAAGACCTGATGGATCACAGGCATGATAGTTTTTAAAGTGTCTAGGGATTGTTTTCAACAACTCCAAATTATCCTCAGTGGCTGCTGCCATAATATCACGTCCATGTTCCCTCGCTCTGGTCTTTAACATCCTAGTGGTCAGACCTATGTATACCAAAGAGCAAGTACATGTAGCGTGATAAATGACATTACGTGTTGTACACGTAATGGAGTGTAGGATAGTAAATTCTTTCCCACTAGATGAAAGAAACTTTTTAGTATGTTCGATGTTTGGACACGAAATACATGAACCACATGGGGTACAACCCCACGTTTGTCTTATTTCAGCCAGTCCTATTTCGGCAATTTTCTTCTGAGTATTAGGTGTAAGGTAGCTCCTTACCAAGTGATCTCGGAGGCTCGGAGATCGACGGGCTGTGACTGACGGATACATAGGCAAATATTGGCGCAACGTCTAATCCGCAAGTAAAATGGGCCAGTGTTTCCTAAGCACATCACACATTTTGCGCCATTGTGTATGGTACTGTGTCACCATCCTGACACAGTTCTCTTGTTTGTGAGCTCGATTAGAATACATTAATTGTTGACGATTACTGTTTTTGGCTCGATTATAGGCATGCTTAATACTTCTTCGACTATATCCGTGATCTAAGAACCTGTGTTTCAATTCCTCCGCTCTCCTTTCAAAATCAACCTCTGTTGAACAAATACTCAAAATTATCAAAATCCTGATGACAGGAGCGCCGCATAAAAGCAGGAATATGCGGCTATTATGCTGCGTGGGAAACTAAGCCTAAGGGACTCCATCTTTAATTTAAAAAAATCCTCGCTCCGACGTCATCCATGGGTCTTCAGCTCTGCTAGATCTTTGCCATCAGACAAATATGTCTGCTGACAGATGAGCAGGCACAGAATGACACTGGAGCACTGTTACTGTGTAGTGCGGCGCTATGTTTCTTTTTTTGTCATTTCATGTAGTGTAGAAATCTTGGGAAAAGTGTGGATTGTGCTCTGGAAGTGATCAGTTATAGCTAACTAGGTTATTTTCTGCAGAGATAAGTCCTGCATAGAAGATGTGATATATCGGTCTGCAGATAAAGAACTTGTGAGTATGTGTTACCTATACATTCACACTGACACTATATACAGAGCTCCTGTGTATAATATCAATGGTGATCATTGTATTACCTATACACTGACACTATATACAGAGCTCCTGTGTATAATGTCACTGGTGATCACTGTATAACCTGTACACTGACACTATATACAGAGCTTTTTTTACATTTTTATTATTTTAGTATTATTTGTCACTATGTGGTGCCATTATGTGCTTTGGTCATGACATGACGATATTTGTCCCTTGTATGTGGTATTATTCAGTCACTATGTGGTGGTAATATGTGGTCTCATGGTGTGTCAGTATTTATACCTTGTATCTGGTAGCATTTGATCACTATGTGGTGGTATTATGTGCTTTGGCCATGGTGTGGCGGTATTTGTGCATTGTATGTGGCATTATTTGGGCACTATGTGGTGGTAATATGTGATCTGGTCACGGTGTGGTGGTATTTCTGCCTTCTATCTGATAATATTGGTCTTGGTAGAGTGGATTGTGGTTGGTCATTTGTTTTATCTGATATCAATAAGGGGAAACCTCTTTATTTCCAATAGATATTAAATATTTGGATGTTTAACCCCTCCCTGCCCTGTGACTATTACACAGCAGCAGAGATGCAGTTACAGAGGTTCACCAGAGAAAGCCAGTTGGCATTTGGTGTGATTTTCACCTCTGTATTTATAAGACAAAACCATGACCGTGTACTGCCAACACGGGTTCCATGGATCAACATGCCCCCACCTTCCAGCACTCACCTTCCCCCACCAAATAAAAACACTGCACCTGTATTTCTTTGGATAAATTTGGCCACAGCGGCCATTTTATTAACAAACAACATTAACATATTAACAGTGTTATAAAATAAATAAGAAGGGAGGGTTCTTGGAGTTAAAATTAGATCTGGCATAAATTAAACCGAACTCGAACCACCATATTACCCTCAGCCGTCCATCACCAGCTCAAGGGCACCAAAAGCTCCCAGGGTAAAACCCCGTCCAGAGCCCAAAACCAAATGCCAGATCACCCCGGTTAATCAAGGCACTGCCTGTGATTATCCAATATTCTTTCCACCGACACTTCTGTGCCAACTCCAAGAACCCCACCCCCCGCCACCAACGAACAGCCCTGACCACCTCAGGCTCGTGAGCGCCCCAACACCGCAAAAGCCCTTTCGATCCCCTCCTGTATGGCCAATGCCCATAAATCAATGCCAATATCATTCAAATGTACGCCGTCCTTTTCCCAAAAATCTCCAACTCCCGCTTCCAGATCAAGATGCCGCACGCTTACTCCCCCGTTCCTGGTAACAAAAGCTGATATAGCTCTGTTCAACTTTATACGTGCCCTATTAATTCCCTTCAATGATCTGGCCTCCCTCCATTTTCCTCTGGGCACAATGTCAGATCACACTGTCAACACCTCAGGAAAAGATGTCCATAACCTTAACAGATCGATTCGAATGTCCCTCATCAATTCCCTGACTGGCCGAGCCCTCCAAATCATTTCCCCCCATATGCACCACCAAAATATCCGGCGCCCGATCCAAACGAGCTGCTTTATGGAATTCTGGCAGCACCCTTCTCCAAACCATCCCTCGAAAACCCAACCACCGAACCACCGCTTGCTCCCTGCTAAAAAACCAATTGCCTACCGTCCGGCCTCAAGTCCGCCCTCACCGCTCCCAATGGACGAAAGAGTGTCCTAGCATCCAAACTAACAACGGGACGCCACTAGCAACAAGACAACCAAAAGGTATTTGAATCTCAAAAGGCAAATTACCTAAGACCGCATACCTAATGCCTTACATAAGACAGGTAACGATCAGAACTCCACCTCCCAATACGTTTTATCACATCCTTGCCTAACCCCAAGCCATCCGCTTCTGATGCCGCACCAATTCTGAATGAATGTGACCCGTATACCTCAGGGCTAAGGCCCAGCTCAGCAATCCCCTTTTTAAACACCGCTATGAATTGAAAACGTGACAAAAAGTCTCCATTTTTCATGACACAATAATGGGCCCTTCCACCCTGACCAAACCTGCCAATAAGCCAATAAACATCTCCTAGGACAAAGAAAAGATCCCATAACCTCACCCAATATTACTCGTTTACCTTTGCCCAATTGATCCGTCTTTTCCCCACCTAATCCAATACCCCCATCTCGACCACTCATATCCAAACAAACCCCCAACCTTATTCCTGCTTGGTGCCACCAATTCACCTACTCTCAGCGCGCCAAAAAACGCCAATGAAAAAGCCAACCTAAATAGTGTGGCTTCAAAAACTGAACAACAAATCTTATCCAATACAAAACCCAAACGTTCCAAAATACTAAAGGTTACCGGTCTCCGTTTATCCAACTCTTTACCTCTTGTCCTAAAGCCCTTGAGAGCTTGCTTCACTAAAAAGGACTTCGTAACATCCTTCATCCCCTGCAATTTAAAACCAAACGCTAAACCTGCAACAAACTTCCCAACTTTTGAAACCGACCAACCGCTCTCCGCTGCCCTTCCCACGAGAAACAACACTGCCATCTCTCTATCTCCATCACTCTCCATCACACCCCACTGCATAATCCAACTTTGCCATACTCGCCACGATGCCTCGTATGATGCCCAGGTCTGCCTTGTGATGGACTCCCGTATTAACCGTCCCGCTCTTCCATAACCAGCTGCCACAAACGCGAAGGGCATTCCCGTCCCACGTCCTCTGCCTCTGGAGCTAGCGTCCGAAAACGATCCCACTGAAAACGAGACAAGGCATCTGCTATGGAATTTTGTACACCTGGAACATGTACCGCTGTAATCCAAGCGTTCAGCTTAAGACAACAAAGTACTAGTTCCCTCAGCAGCCTAATCACAGGCGGAGACGAGGCCGACAAACTGTTGATGACAGACACCACTCCCATGTTATCGCAGTGAAACCGAATTCTCCTGTTGGCGAAACACTCTCCCCAAATAATAACCGCAACAACAATAGGAAACAATTCCAAAAATGCCAAGTTCCTCGTAAGACCCCTCTCTTTCCACACCTTCGGCCACTCGCCAATGCTCCACCGCCCTTTCCAGTAGGCCCCGTAACCAGCACCTCCTGCCGCATCCGTAAATATCTCACAATCAAAACTGTTCAAGAACTCCTGCTGGATTACTGACCTGCCGTTATAACTTTCCAAAACAATTTCCAAACTTTTAGATCCTCCTTGTGGTCCTTATTAAGGCGAATGAAAAGATGCGGCGCGCGCACTCCTGCTGTCGTTCCGGACAATCTGTGACAAAATATTCTGCCCATTGGCATAATCCTGCAAGCAAAATTCAAACGCCCTAACAGCGACTGTAGCTCCCTCAGGGTAACCTTGCGCAACTTCCTGATCCTATCGACCTCCTGCTTAAGCAAACTCAATTTATCATCCGGTAACCGACACTCCATTCTTTCGGTATCAATTACAATGCCCAAAAAACTTAAAATGGTGCCAGGTCCTTCCGTTTTTTCTTCTGCTAACGGCACGCCAAAATGCTCCGCTACCCACACCATAGTACCTAACAAATTCCTACACAACAACGATTGCGGGGGGCCTATAAACAAGAAGTCATCCAAATAATGAATGACTGACTTAACAGAAGCCAGGCCCTTCACTTCCCATTCCAAAAAGGAGCTAAACGTTTCAAACAAAGAACACGAAATCACACAACCCATTGGCAAACACCTATCCACATAGTACTCCCCTTCCCAAAAAGAACCTAACAACGGGATGCTATCCGGGTGAACTGGCAACAACCTAAAGGCTGACTCGATATCAGTCTTAGCTAGCAACGAGCCTGGCCCGTATCTCCGTACCCAATGCACCGCCGCATCGAATGATGTATATTCAACCGAATACAACTCCTGCGCAATACCATCATTAACCGAAAGCCCCTTCGGGTACGACAAATGCTGAATTAAACGAAACTTATTCAGCTCTTTCTTGGGCACAACCCCCAACGGCAAGATAATCACCTTGCTAATAGGCAATTCCTGAAACGGTCCAGCCATCCTGCCCAATTCCACCTCCTTAGCCAACTTCACACTAACCACTTCCGGATGAAGGGAAGCCGACGTCAAATTTTTAACTGAAAAAGGGGACCTCATGATCAGGAGGAGGGATTCTAAACCCTTCCAAAAAAAAAAAAAAACATCCGCAATGACCTTAGCCTTCAACTGATCCGGATACCTACTTAGAAAGGGGGCCATCGCGTGAACCCTCACCGGAGTCACCCCTTTGACCGGTACCCACTGTCGGCTTTCCCTTACCCTTCTTAAAGCATTTTGATGCTCCGTGCGAACTTCCGTTACAATGGGAGCACACATGTTTAAATTTACAGGAGGTCCCGAACTTGCATTGGCCGTCATTAAATTGCCAGCAAGTTCCCGCTTCCTTTTTTTGTGCTGTGTGCCCCTTGACTACTTCCCCCGTGTCCTGCTGACTGATTCCCGCTACTGTTGCTCCCGTGAAAGGACTGCTCATACCTCAGTGGGGCCATAACCTTCAACCACAACCCAATGTCCTATTGATCCCATCTGATCTCCGGGCGGACAGCTTTCCTCTGCCTAAATTGCTCGTCATATCGTAACCACACCTGACCCCCATAAGTACGATGAGCCTCCCCAATAGAATCAAGGTAGCAAAATAAACCTGAGCAATTATCCGGAGCTTTTTCCCCAATAACGCTAGCCAATATTGCAAAAGCCTGTAACCAATTAACAAACGTCTGAGGAATCAACCTCCACCTACGTTTCTCTTCTTCCTCTTTTTTACTATCGTCCTTTTTACCCTTATCCAGATTAAACTTTTCCAGCGGAAGAAGGGAAAAAATTTCAACATAGTCATTCCGCCAAACTTTTCCTTTACCTCTCTTTTTTTTTTTTTTTAAGTGTGCCCCCAACGGCCCCTCAAAGCACACATATACCTCCCCTTTTGCCCTATCATCCAGCTTTACGGTATCCGCTTTGTCCTTCTCTGTCTGTACGCAAACCGATGCCCCAGAAGGTGTCCCGGCTGCATTCACCGCCGACCTGGCCGACTCGCTCCCCACCTGCGACAACACCGGTTGACTAGGTACCCACACCGCCGCAGGTGACAAACCTCCTTGATTAACTCCACCACCGTCTATTCTAGCCAAAATTTGCGACATGCTAAACAAAATGTCCCTAAGACCCACTACATCTGACCCACGACCTCCCCTAGTATTTTCCCCGCTGGGCCCAGCCAACTGCCTATCACCTCCCCCATCCACTAATGACCCAGCGGGCGACAAACAATACATGGACGCATGCTCACCAAGCTGCGCAGGTGCTGTGTCCCTGCCAGCCGAACATCCCGAGTCCTGATGAATCCTGGATTCGCTTTGATCCTTGCCACACTCCGATTCGCCAGACTCCTGCTGCTGCTCAAGGCCCGCGCCCCTGGCCTCCTCGTCACCAGGGGGGACCTGAGCGCGTACCGATGTCCCCGCCGATCGTCCCCCCGTCAGTCCCGGCTCCGGTCCTCCCCGCCATCCGTGGCACTCCGCGACTTCCAGACCCGGACTCCCTAGCCCGATCCATGGTGGTCCGTGGGTGACTGCCAGGCAGCCCCATGCTGCTTCCCGCCGCTCCACCGCCCTGGATGTGCCGACTCGAGCCTGGCAGCAGGTCCTCGAATTACTGCTGCCTGCCCGTGCACCTGCGCTGCTGTATCCCTCGGCTGATGTTTCTGGCAGGCACCCCGACTGGTACATCGCCAGGTGCGCCTGCCGTGCTGGTGGTCCCTCTGGTCCCCTCATCCGCTCTGGCACTCCGTTTTCTTATGGGCAAGCGGCGTCGTGAATCGCCGACTCCTGCTGCGGGGGGTGTGTCCATGCGCCCACCGCTCACTTCCCGAACGCCCCTGTCACATGACGCTGGGGCCGGAAGTGACGTAGGCCGCACTTCCGGTGAAGCCCCGCCCCCCGGATGATGACGTGGCTGCAACGCGGGCCTTGCTTCCGGCGCGGCCCGGGCTCTGGTATTGCGGCGCGCCGCCGGAGCAGGCCGCACTACAGCTGAGCGGGGCACTTCAGTCGCGGACCGCGACCCGATGCTGGAGGAGCCCGCAGGCCGGCTGGGTGGATTCCTGCCGCTGCGGGCGCGCTGGCGGGGGGTTCCGCCAGCATGCTCACCGGACGCAGGGTCCCATGAGGGGCTCCGCAGCCTGCGCCTGCTGCCCGTACTAACCATCTCCGGGGAAAGCCTCTCGGGGGGGGGGGGGCTGCGTCCTCCTGCCGCTTCTTCCGGATCCCAACGGAGAATCTTCTGCTCCGGCATTCCCCAGCAATCCAGACAGCTGGGACTCAAGCCACCCTCCACGCCTGGATCTGGCAGCCTCCCTCAGCTTGGTGATCAGGGAATCAACGGTTTCCATAAGATTGGTAAGTGTACTCAAACAATGGGAAAGTTGTAGTTTTTTTTTTTTTGAGTTCTGCAACTTTCCCCGCTGACTTCCTTCCTGGACTGACCTTTTTCCCGCACTTTTCCTTATTATATCTCCCCAGCCCCTTCCAATGCCCGCCCCTCCAGGCTTATAACCAATCCGGATATTGGGATTAAAATTACACCCTCCTGGCACATCCCGGTCATGTGGGGCTTCCTTCTAGTTACACTTGCTTCCAGCCCCCTTCTGGAGTGGGTGAGAAATGCATAAAACATGACCTCGGATTGCTCCACTCCTGGTTTTGTCTTACAAATACTGAGGTAAAAATCTCACCAAATACTCAAGTGCCACAATCTTCTGACAGTGCGGATTCCACCAATAAATAAATGATCACCTTCCCAACCTGTGCATCGCTGAGAACTTGTTTTCACCAATAAAAACCCTTTAATGCAAACTACAGTAATTGTACATTGCAGTTCTGGTGAGCGCACAGTGATGGGCAGGAGCCGCCAATATAATGGGTATAACGGCTAACAGGTATTTGCAAATAGCTGAAGGGTGGGCCCGGGTGGGTGGGCCCCTGGAGTTAATTTCCCTGGTGGGCCCCAGACACCCCAGTCCAGTAGGATCTTGTCTGTGTTGTCAGAGGAGAAAAAATATATTTTTTCCCTTCTTCTGGGGATTCTGAGCATATCTTGCCTTCCTCATCCTGATCAGAATCAAGGGATTGTATGTCCTCTTCTGAGCTTAGCTCCATCTCCCATCTTGGTCTCTTAGCACGGGGACCTGGCTGAGATGTCTGTGGGGGAACGAAATTAGAGATTGAAGTTTGCACCTCCTCTCTAATCATGGACCTCATGTCAGATAGAAAAGTAGACTGTTCATCCCTGATGATTTTAGAGGTCCACCTCTCACATAGCTGTTTCCCAGGCAATTTTATACTGCAGAGAGCACATCTTCTAGATTTCCCTGAGACCTAGACAGCCCTTTTGGGTGCAGATACTGGTGCAGCAGGGGCTCCCTTGTCCTAGAATTGTAAGAATGGGGAAGATACTAAGTATACAGGATTTTTAATAGTGAGTAATTGACGCGCCCCCTCGGCCGTGGGGTACTCGGCAGCCGGGCCTCTGTGTATGCCGGTGGGGGATATCACGGTGGCTGGCCCGGTCTGTGACCCATGGCGGTCAGCAAAAAGGGGAAATATATAGGGGATTTGGAAAGTTCGTGGAACGCGGCAAAAGGGAGCCGCCGCTGTGGAGAAGTCCTCTGAAGCTGATGTTACTGCAGCAGGGATGGTGTGGGTCCAGGGCAGTGTAGGTAGTGTAAGTTGCGCTGGGCGTTGTAGTGCAGGGAAGGAAAGATGGCGCAGATGAAAGGAATGGACGGAGGCAGTGTGGTGCAGTCATCCGAGTCTTTACTCACAGTTCTTATGACAGTTCCACTCGTTCACTTTACAGGTGTCAGCCTCCCACGTCGCGCTGCGTTCACCAGGCAGGGGTTCAGCACTTCCTCAGGCCGATTAGGAGTACCTGACAGAACCCCACTTTCTTGTGTTCCTAGCTAGACCGTCTTCACGCTGGGTCTTTCTCCCTCCTGCCCTGCGCTTCCCCACTCTCAATCCCGCTCGGGTGCTCTGAAGTCCTTCCTGTCTCGTCGGAGTTCCCGGACCTGCTTGACCCTCACGGGGATTAGAACGAGGCTTCGGCAACTGACTATATCAACCAGAAGCCTCCGGTTTTCCCAGCCGAGACTTAGAGTAACACGGCTGGACCAGGGGCCGGTCCCCTTCTTGCGACCTACGATCCCTCTGTCTTCTGGCAGATTCGGGGCGTACGGGTGCTGTCCTGCACTCGCCGTACCCCCTGGGATCCCTTACTTAGAACGGAGCCTACTCCTCTGCTCCCCACCTGGGCCTCTAGGACTGGGCCCTACTTATGGAGCAGAGGTCCTAAAAAGCCTCTGCTCCCAGACTGTCCTCACTCACTCACTCCTCTTACTCCACTGCCACCCTAAGATGGCTTCCATTTATATACCTACGGTCAAAGTGCTCCCTCTAACTACTTCCTCCACCCACACCCACTACTGGTTCCCCCTACCTTTAGGTTCCCCCCACTCCAGCCAGGGACAGGGCTCAGCAGGAAAACACATTGCATCTTGCCCTTCCAGCCGGCCTGGAGTAGTGTAGTGTTGGATGCAGGTTTTGGGGTTCCAGGCAGCACTCCCTCCTTACCTGAGAGAAGGGGATACCACACCTCTGGGTGAGGTGCAGTACCTCTGTGGCGACTGAACCCTCAGGGGCGCCACATAATCTCTTTACCAAATACTCACATGTACCAGGGTCTGCTCTGCAGGGGCATCTGATCGACCAGAATCCAAAAGGAGGAGACAGTTAAGCAAAAGGCATCAATAGGTGGGAAATACAGCTGGGAAGAGCAGAGGCATTGGAAGTGCTTCCACACACCCAAAGTACTTCAGCCTCGTTTGCTTATCGATTCAAATGCAGCTTTCTCTGTAATGGAGGAATAGACTCTAGCAAAAGGAAATACTGTACTTGTATTTGCAAGAGTTACATGTGCATATAAATAGTTTGAGGCGTGTAATCCTTCTGACAGATTCCTTTTAAAGGGTACCTGTCCTTTCAGGTGACTAGTCAGAACAGGCTGTCACTATTTCTGGTTATTATATGACTTGAATCGTGTGTTTTCATCAGTTTCCCCTCTGCAGGCTCTATCTCTGATTTTCAGTCCTCTCTGAGCTAGTGGGTGGAGATTAGCTACTATGATGTCTATACCGTACACGGACATGATGGATTCTTGCTGCTCTTGCTCTAAGCACAAAGACAGTAGCAACAGAAGCAATGTGGACATTATACAGCATTACTGTGCTGTGGCTGTAAATCCATCAAAGAGAAATACATTACCTATAAGCTGTGGCTCCATCCGCCTGTGTCTTTTTGTCTCTGCCCCCTCCTCTCCCTTCCCTCTCCTTGCAGTATAAATGCAGGTGTAACCTGACACCTCACTGTTCTGGCAGTCTATCTTGTTTTGTCCAAGACAGATTTGAGTTTGTTTTTATTCCTGAGCAGGGCAGTATTAGCTGCTAGGCACTGGAGGGCGGGTGCCTAGGGTGGCAGGTTGCTGGGGCGCACTAATCAGCTTCTTGTCCAAATGGAAGAAAACACATCTGAGTAGTAAGGGGTGTGGGATAAAGGGGTGCAGGGTGTGTGGTATAGTAGGTCGACTCACTCAGCTTCTTAGAGGTAGATACAGGAACATTTTCTGTTTAAGTTTTCAACTGATTTATTAAAATTGTACTGCATAAACCAGTCCAAAATTAGGAAAACAAATAGGTTCAGTTCTTTTTAACATGAGCACAGCTCTGGTGCTCTCATCTACAGACACACCAAACACTGAATGAGTCCAAAAGCTTCGTATTTACCTTCTGGCCCATACCCTGGGGTGGAGATATGGTGAACAGCCTCCTACCCACTCTTTAGCTGTTCACTAAACCCAGCCCTTAGCATGGTCGATTAACCCCTCTCAGCACTTAGTATGCTGGAGCATTTTTCCGGGTTCATATCACTGATGGTAACATCCTGATTGACACATATTTCCCCTCCAGTATTTTACCAGTGACCTTCGCACAGTTGATAAGTGTGCATGGATATGCAGGGTGTGTGGGATAGAGGGATGCAAGGGGGTGCTGTGTGCGTGAGCTAGCGGGGTGCGAGGCGGTGCAGGTTGCTTGAGTTAGTGAGCGAGAGCGGTGCAGACTTTGAGAGGGATGCTCTGCCAATATATATGACGCGCCCCCCTGGGCCGTGGGGTACCCGGTGCCGGGCCGGTAGATGCTGGGGGATGTCACAGTGGCGGTGACCCGGTCCGTGATCCAGGGCGGTCAATAAAAGGGGTTATATTTACAGGGGATTTTTATAGTTTATGTTAAAGTTTGTGACGCCACCTGTGGAATGCGGCTAAAGGGAGCGGCCGCTGCGGAGCCGTCCTCTGAAGCTGATGTTACTGCAGCAGGGATGGTGTGGCTCTCCACAGGAAGAGCTAGCTCCAGGGCAGTGTAGATGTTGTTGTAGGTTGCGCTGGGCGTTGTAGTGCAGGGAGTGATGGCGCTGCAAGAAACACAGACAAGGTGGTGCAGTCCTCTGGATCTTTACTCACGGTTATTGCAGTCCAAGTTACAGACGTCAAGGTAACTTCCCATGCCGTGCAGCATTTACTCAGTGAGGGGTTCAGTCCACCCCCAGGTAACTCCGGAGTACATAGCAGGACCCCCTTCTGTGTCCTCTCTCTGGCTGTCTCCCTGAACCTCATACCAAGTGTCCCAGTCCAGTACCTGTGGGCCTTGGCGGGCGACGTCTGTTCCGTCCCCTGGGTCCTATATAGCTACCTTCCTGGTGAGACTGGTATGGAATGTTGGCTACTGGACATGAAATACTGCAGCCTCCGGTTTCTAGTTAAGACGTGCAATCTTCTACTAGTTGAGGGACCAGTTCCCTGTATGCAGCCTGACCCCTCCACCTCCCGGCAGATTCGGGCGTACGGGTGGCCTCTCGCACTGCCTGTACCCCTGGGATCCTTTCTTCTGGTTCCTGGAGCCTTCCTGCTCCCTCTCCTCTCCTTCTCTTCTTCCTCTCAGCCTTGGGCCTCACTGGCTAGGCCCGCCTCTGGAAAAGAGCTCCTACAGAGCCTCTGCTCCTGGCACTTTCCTCCTCAGACTAATCTGTCTTTCTAAGATGGTTTCTCTTTTTATATCTTCCTTCAATGTGCTCCTCTTAACTACGTCCTCCACCCACACCCCTTTACTAGGTTCCCCCCACTCCAGCCAGGGACCAGGGACTGTGCTCTCCCGTAGGAGCAATCTCGCCCCGCCCTCTGAAGTGTGGTGTAATGAATGCAGGTGTTGGGGTCCTGAGCTGTACTCCTTCCTTACCTGAGAGTGAGATACCACACCTCTGGGTGAGATGCAGTACCTCTGTGGTGACCGAACCCTCAGGGGCGCCACATATATATGTGTGTGTGTATATAATATGTGTGTATGTATATAATGTGTGTGTGTATATATTTATATATATCTATATATACACAGCTCATTTTCATTTTCTCTGATTTTTCTCTTTATAGGTCTATTTTTGAGTAAAATGTACATTGTTGTTTTATTCTATAAACTACTGACAACTTGTCTCCGAAATTCAAAGCTAAAAATTTTGTATTTATTTGCAGCAAATGAGAAATCGTCAAAATAATAAAAAAGAAACAGAGAACCAGTGCTGTCAGACCTCAAATACTGCAAAGAAAACAAGTTCTTATTCATTTAGAAACAACAATACTCCTGTTTTAACTCAGGAAGAGTTCAGAAATCACTATTTGGTGGAACAGCCATGATTTTTAATCCCAGCTTTCATGCGTCTTGGCTGCTTTCCACCAGTCTTTCACGCTGCTTTTGGGTGACCTTATGCCACTCCTGGCACAAAAATGTAAGCAGTTCTTCTTTGTTTGATGGCTTGTGACTATCCATCTTCCTCTTGATTACATTCCAGAGGTTTTCAATAGGGTTCAGGTCTGGAGATTGGGCTGGCCATGACAGGGTCTTGATGTGGTGCTCCTTCATCCACACATTGATTGACCTAGCTGTGTGGCATGGGGCATTGTCCTGCTGGAAAAACCAGTCCTCAGAGTTGGGGAACATTGCCTGAGCAGAAGGAAGCAAGTGTTTTTTCAAGAATAACCTTGTATGTGGCTTGATTCATACGTCCTTCGCAAAGATTAACCTGCCCAATTCCAGCCTTGCTGAAGCATCCCCAGATCATCACCGATCCTCCACCAAATTTCACAGTGGGTGCAAGACACTGTGGCTTGTATGCCTCTCCAGGTCTCCGTCTAACCATTAGACGACCAGGTGTTGGGCAAAGCTGAAAATTAGACTCATCAGAGAAGATTACCTTACTCCAGTCCTCTATGGTCCAATCCTTATGGTCTTTGGCAAACTTCAGCCTGGCTCTCCTTTGCTTCTCATTGATGAAAGGCTTTTTTCTAGCTTTACATGACTTGAGGTCTCTAGGAGCCAGTTATGAACTGTTCTTGCCGTGCACTTCACCTCAGCTGCCATTTGCCATTCCTTCTGTAGGTCACTTGATGTCATCCTGCGGTTGCTGAGTGACATTGGAATAAGATGACGGTCATCCCGGTCAGTGGAGAGTCGCTTTCGCCCTCTGCCGGTCTGTAGCTTTGTTGTCCCCAATGTCTGCTGCTTGACCTTGTTGTAATGGACTGCCGTCTTTGAAATTTTAAGGATGGAGGCAACATGACGCTCACTGTATCCCTCTGCTAGAGAAGCCAGAATTGAGCCCTTCTTTTCCTCACTCAAGACTTCTTTTCAACTCCTTTGGCATGGTTAAAAGTTAGTTTTTCATTCAAATTACTTTTGGGCTCTTCCTAGCACTTGTTTTGCCATCCAGCTTGTCCTATTGCAAGAGAATTGTGAAGACCACAGCAGTGTTTTTTATCCTTTCCCTCGTTACATAAGATTTGGTTCAGGTGATCACCTAATCAGAAGCACATTAAGTAGAATGAGGTGGACTGTGGTTGGAATTCAACTGACGCTGGAATAGAATGGCTGTCAGACATGTAGAGATGGGGATTTTTTTCCATTGATTTGAACAAAGGCAAACCGAGCCTAAAGTATGAATCTTTAGGCTCCATTTGCTCTGCTTTCAGATGTCTCATTTCAGACAGCACAATCCTGAATTTCAGGGATTCAGTTGTAAGCCTTGTGTAAAGACCTGAATGCAGCGCTGAATGTAGTGTGAATAGGTCCTTACATCCTACACCACCTCAGGGGATTGTTGTTATGGAGTATTGCCCCTGGGTGGCCGCAGTTATGACCACCACCAGGGCTTGCGGTCACCCACCCTAGCTTTGGTATTCTGGGGAGCTGGTATAATGAATATCTGAGAAGAGCCCTAGAGAAGCAAGAACATTGGACAACCAAGATGTGGTGGCCTCAAGTCAGGTGTAGTGTTCAACAGGGCAAGACTTTCTACCTTGTATCTATTGTGTATGGGTATCGTGGTTGTGGGGGACTTCATGTGTCCAGTAACCATAGTGGATGCCCATTCCTAAACTAATCAAGGATTCCTGTGGACCTATTGAGCTAATAGAACCAGCAGTCAAATTAATGTCCCAAATTATCCCCACAAATTAATAACTAATAGGGAATTAGGTAATGCACACGGAGCATGATGCTTCGCACTTGTCTTTGGTTTGCTGCTGATTGCAGGAGCTTTATGGACTAGTTGATGTGCGGCCCCACAACTTGTCTATAGTAGATACCAGCCCCATCATCTTTTTTTCAACCTTTGTATGTGAGGACCCTGCACACGACTGGTCCCATTTCCATACTTTTTCCATTAATAGCCGGTCATAATAGAGTAAACCAGAGATGTGGGTCATCCATTTCAGGTGTTGTAGGTGTTCTCAGTCTTCTGAAATCCCTTTAAAGAGAACCTGTCACTTTCCATAACGATGTAATTTTTTACCTGGTGTAAATGCCCCTGTTCTGAATACGGCGTTGCTTTTCTTGTGTTCCTGCCCCTCTGTCCCTCTTCCCTGGATGTAAATCATCTTTTTAGCCAAGTGGACTAAGAGTGGGATATATCAACCAATTCATCTCCACCCACCTGTCAGACAGATATGTTACATCTCCTCAGATGGATGCCAGCTCTGCAGGGAATTATTTGACATAAAGAGGTTGTCCGGCACCACTCACATCTGCATTGGTGGTGAGCGACACTGATGACATTGCTCTGGGAGATACAAAACAGGACATGTACTTTATTAAAGGGAATCTGTCAGCAGATTTTTGCTACTTAATCTGAGAGCAGCATGATGTAGAGCAAGACATCCTGATTCCAGGGATGTGTCACTTATTAGGCTGTGTGTTGTAGTTTCAATACAATCCATGTTTTATCACCAGGAGATGATCACTGCCTGACTAGGTCTCAGGTACAGGCCAGTCAGGCTCATCTGTGTAACCCCGCCCTCACCACTGATTTGCAGTTTGTACACAGGAATCTGCCAGCGTGGGCGGGGTTACACAGGGCTTAACATTCTGAGCACTGCTTCATTTACAACAGAGAAAGCAGGGATTCTATTAAAACTGCACCAAGCAGTCTAGTAAGTGATACATCGCTGGAATCAGGCTCTCTGCCCCTACATCATGCTGATCTCGGATTACGTAGCAAAACCTTCTGACAGATTCCCTTTAACTGGAATTGTGTATCTGTCCTATCCTATTGCAATAACTATAGATGCAAGTCGGAAACGCATTTGCGGTTAAACATTATTCTGGTTAGGATCGCGACCTATGGTGATGTTTTTATATATTTTTTGCTACAAATAAACTCACAAGATTTTTAACCCTATCCTGACCCTGTAACACTATTTTCTTCGTTCTAATAAATAGGTGGAAAATTTGGCACAAATCCCTCCAAGTATCTGCTTTACTACCTATAGCCAGCCTTGGTAAATGGGCTATTGTGTTCATTTCTGAGTGAGGCCCTAGTTTTGTCTTGGGGCCCATGGCTACTTATTGCACCCTGTGACACCTATTTAGCCATTTTCCTGGGTTTCCTGCATTCTGCTTTGCTGTGATCTGGTCATCAGTCTTTCAGGTAGTGTGTTTTATAGGACCAATACAATATAAGTGCCCCCATCACAGAGACCGACCCCCAAAACACTGGTGATGTAACTTGGGCTGGAGTTATATGTGACCTGCTCTATGTACAGGTGCATCTCACAAAACTAGAATATCATCAAAAAGTTACTTTATTTCAGTTCTTCAATACAAAAAGTGAAACTCCTATATTATATAGAGTCATTACACACAGAGGGATCTATTTCAAGTGTTTATTTCTGTTAATGTTGATTATGGCTTACAGCCAATGGAAACACAAAAGTTATTATCTCAGTAAATTAGAATACTTTATAACAGCTTGAAAAATTATTTTAAAATCCGAAATATTGGCCTATTGAAATGTATATTCAGTAAATGCACTCAATACCTGGTCGGGGCTCCTTTTGCATCAATTACTGCATCAATGCGGCAATGTGGCATGGAGGCAATCAGCCTGTGGCCCTGCTGAGGTGTTATGGAAGTCCAGGTGGCTTTGATGGCAGCCTTCAGCTCGTCTGCATTGTTGTGTCTGGGGTTTCTCATCTTCCTCTTGACAATACCCCAAAGATTCTCTATAATAGATTCTCTATGGGGATTAGGTCAGGCGAGTTTGCTGCCAATCAAGCACAGTGATACTGTTGTGTGTAAACCAGGTATTGGTACTTTTGGCCGTGTGGACAGGGGCCAAGTCCTGCTGGAGAATGACATTTCCATCTCCAAAAGTTTGTCTGCAGAGGGAAGCATGAAGTGCTCTAAAATTTCCTGGTAGGCGGCTGCGCTGACTTTGGTCTTGATAAAACACAGTGGACCTACACCAGCAGATGACATGGCTCCCCAAACCATCACTGATGGTGGAAACTTCACACTAGACCTCCAGCAGCTAAACAAATGAAATGAAACAAATTAAAATTGGAACTCTGGGACCTTGTGGAGTGTCAATGACTGCCTTCTGGACATCTGTCAAGTCAACAGTCTTCCCCATGATTGCGGAGCATACTGAAACAGACTAAGGGACTTTTTAAATGCTTATGAAGCCTTTGCAGGTGTTTTTTGTTAATTATTTAAGTTTACTGAGATAATGACTGTTGTGTTTTCATTGGCTGTAAGCCATAACCATCAACATTAACAGAAATAAACACTTGAAATAGATCACTCTGTTTGTAATGACTCTATATAATATATGACTTTGACTTTTTATATTGAAGAACTGAAATTAACTTTTTGATGATATTCTAATTTTGTGAGATGCTCCTGTATGTAGCACCCTCTATACTCCCTGGTCCTGCAGCAGCTGCCATCATGTATACAGCAGATGAGACAGACACTTTATTATATGCCGGATGAGCCAAGTCTGGTTCTAGTTCTGGAATATTGAGCGTCAGCGTTCACTCTCATCATTGTTTCTGTAGGGTGAAGTCCACACAAATAAAACACACAACACAATATATTATTATTAATTTTTTTATTGGAATAGCAATAAGCCACATTGTAATAAAAATATTACTGGCCCTTTAATAAATTAAAGTTCACAATGACTCTCAGGTCAGGCCCGATAGAGACTACAGAACTTGCTGCGGATAGTGCAGACCTGATGAGAGCCACTGGAACCAAAGATCCAGAGGAAGGCGAAGAAAACCCCCTAGGGGGGAAAAAAATTCCTTCCTGACCCCAGTTCTGGCGATCGGATATCTCCCTGGATCTTGTCTCTCCTGCTGCATATTGCTGTATATCTGTACGTCAGGGGCGGACACAGCCAGAAGAGGGCCCCTCTATCAGAACAGTATATCTAGCCCCGTGTCTGAACTGTTGGGCGGGCCGCCTCGGGCATGGCCCCGTGTCTGGACTGTTGGGCCGCCCACCTCGGGCCTGGCTTCGTGTCTGGACTGTGGGACTTCCCGTCTTGAGTCTGGACTGTTGGACCTCCCACTTCGGGTCTGGACAGTTGGGCCGCCCGCCTCGGGTCTGGACAGTTCCCCTCTATCAGTATATTGGCATAGCTCATCATAATGCACAATTGACCTGATTAGGAGGTGGTGGTGGCCCCTTTACATCTTGGGTCCCTGTGGAACTGCACATGTTGCACCAATTGGCCACCCTCCTCGGGTCTGGCCCCATGTCTGGACTGTTGGGCCGCCCGACTCGGGTCTGGACTGTTGGGCCGCCCGACTCAGATCTGGACTGTTGGGCCGCCCACCTTGGTTCTGGACTGGTGGGCCGCTCGCCTCGGGTCTGGACTGTTGGGCCGCCCGCCTCGGGTCTGGACTGTTGGGTCGCCCGCCCTGGGTCTGGACTGTTGGGCCGCCCGCCCTGGGTCTTGACTGTTGGGCCGCCCGCCCTGGGTCTGGACTGTGGGGCCCGTCCGCCCTGGGTCTGGACTGTGGGGCCCGTCCGCCCTGGGTCTGGACTGTGGGGCCCGTCCGCCCTGTGTCTGGACTTTGGGGCCGCCTGCCCTGGGTCTAACCCCAGGTCTGGACTGTGGGGCCGCCTGCCCCGGGACTAACCCCGTGTCTGGACTGTGGGGCCCGTCCGCCCCGAGCCTGGACTGTGGGGCCCGTCCGCCCAGAGCCTGGACTGTGGGGCCCGTCCGCTCCGAGCCTGCACTGTGGGGCCCGTCCGCCCCGAGCCTTGACTGTGGGGCCCGTCCGCCCCAAGCCTTGACTGTGGGGCCCGTCCCCCCGAGCCTGGACTGTGGGGCCCGTCCGCCCCGAGCCTGGACTGTGGGGCCCGTCCGCCCCGAGCCTGGAGTTTGGGGCCCGTCTGCCCCGGGCCTGGACTGTGGGGCCCGAGCGTGGACTGTGGGGCCCGACCGCCTCGAGCGTGAACTGTGGGGCCCATCCGCCCCCGAGCGTGGACTGTGGGGCCAGAACGTGGACTGTGGGGCCCGTCCGCCCCGAGCCTGGCCGGTGGGGCCTGTCCGCCCCGAGCCTGGACTGTGGGGCCCGTCCGCCCTCTGTCCGTACTGTGGCCGCCCCATGTCCGGACTGTGAGGTCGCCTGCCCCGGGTCTAGCCCCAGGTCTGGACTGGTGGGCCGCTCGCCTCGGGTCTGGACTGTTGGGCCGCCCGCCTCGGGTCTGGACTGTTGGGCCGCCCGCCCTGGGTCTGGACTGTTGGGCCGCCCGCCCTGGGTCTGGACTGTGGGGCCCGTCCGCCCTGTGTCTGGACTGTGGGGCCCGTCCGCCCTGTGTCTGGACTGTGGGGCCGCCTGCCCTGGGTCTAACCCCAGGTCTGGACTGTGGGGCCGCCTGCCCCGGGACTATCCCCGTGTCTGGACTGTGGGGCCCGTCCGCCCCGAGCCTGGACTGTGGGGCCCGTCTGCCCCGAGCCTGCACTGTGGGGCCCGTCCGCCCCGAGCCTTGACTGTGGGGCCCGTCCGCTCCGAGCCTGGACTGTGGGGCCCGTCCGTCCCGAGCCTGGACTGCCGGGCCCGTCCGCCCCGAGCCTGGAATTTGGGGCCCGTCTGCCCCGGGCCTGGAGTGTGGGGCCCGAGCGTGGACTGTGGGGCCCGACCGCCTCGAGCGTGAAATGTGGGGCCCATCCGCCCCCGAGCGTGGACTGTGGGGCCATAACGTGGACTGTGGGGCCCGTCCGCCCCGAGCCTGGCCGGTGGGGCCTGTCCGCCCCGAGCCTGGACTGTGGGGCCCGTCCGCCCTCTGTCCGTACTGTGGCCGCCCCATGTCCGGACTGTGAGGTCGCCTGCCCCGGGTCTAGCCCCAGGTCTGGACTGTGGGGCATGCCCGCCCCGTGTCCTGACTGTGAGGCCCGTCCACCCCGTATCCAGACTGTTGGGCCTGCCCACCCAGTGTCCTGACTGTGGAGCCCGCCCGCCCCGTGTCCCGACTTTGGGGCTCGCCCGCCCCAACTCCAGACTGTGGGGCCCATCCGCCCCGAGTCCGAACTTTGGGGCCGCCTGCCCCGGGTCTAGCCCCAGGTCTGGACTGTGGGGCCACCAGTCCCAGGACTAGCCCCGTGTCCGGACTGTGGGGCACGCGCGCCCCGAGCCTGGACTGTGGGGCACGCCCGACCCGAGCGGGAAAGGGGGGCCCGTCCGCCCCGAGCCTGGACTGTGGGGACCATCCGCCCCGAGCCTGGACTGTGGGGCCCGTCCACCCCGAGATTGGACTGTGGGGCCCGAGCGTGGACTGTGGGGCCTTTCCGCCCCGAGCCTGGACTGTGGGGCCCCCCGTCCGCCCAGGGTCTGGACTGTGGGGCCGGCTGCCCCCGGGTCTAGCCCCGAGCCTAGACTGTGGGGCCCGCCCGCCCTATGTCCGTACTGTGGCCGCCCCGTGTCTGGACTGTGGGGCCGCCTGCCCCGGGTCTAGCCCCAGGTCTGGACTGTGGGGCATGCCCACCCCGTGTCAGGACTGTGGGGCCCGTCCGCCCCGTGTCCGGACTGTGGGGCCGCCTGCCCCGGGACAAGCCCTGTCCCCGGACTGTGGGTCCCGCCCCGTGTCCTAACTATGGGCCCGCCCACACTGTGTCCTGACTGTGGGGCCCGTCCGCCCCGAGCCTGGACTGTGGGGCCGGTTGCCCCCGGGTCTAGCCCCGAGCCTGGACTGTGGGGACCGACCGCCCGCCCTATGTCCAGACTGTGGCCGCCTCGTGTCCGTACTGTGGGGCCCGTCCACCCCGTGTCCGGACTGTGGGGCTGCCTGCCCTGGGTCTAGCCCCAACTCTGGACTGTGGGGCATGCCCGCCCCGTGTCAGGACTGTGGGGCCCGTCCGACCCGTGTCCGGACTTTGCGGCCGCCAGCCCCGGGTCTAGCCGCAGGTCTGGAATGTTGGGCCGCCTGCCCCAGGACTAGCACCGTGTCCTAACTATGGGCCCGCCCACCCCGTGTCCTGACTGTGGGGCCCGTTCGCCCCGTGTCCTTACTGTGGGGCTCGCCCGCAGAGTGTCCTGACTGTGGGGCCAGCCCGCCCTGTGTCCTGACTGTGGGGCCCCCCGCCCCGGGTCTGAACTGTGGGGCCGACTGCCCCGGGGGCTAGCCCCGAGCCTGGACTATGGGGCCCGCCCGCCTTATGTCCGTACTGTGGTCTCCCCCGTGTCCGGACTGTGGGACCGTCCACCCCGTGTCCGGACTGTGGGCCGCCTGCTCCGGGTCTAGCCCCAGGTCTGGACTGTGGGGCATGCCCGCCCCGTGTCCGGACTGTGGGGCCCGTCCACCCCGTGTCCGGACAGTGGGCCGCCTGCCCGGACTGTGGGCCGCCTGCCCCGGGTCTAGCCCCAGGTCTAGACTGTGGGGCCGCCTGCCCCGGGATTAGCTCCGTGTCCGGACTGTGGGGCCCGCCCGGGGCCCGCCCGCCCCGTGTCCTGACTGTGGAGCCCGCCCGTCCCGTGTCCTGACTGTGGGCACCGCACGCCCCGAGCCTGGACTGTGTGGCACGCCCGCCCCGAGCCTGGACTGTGGGGCCCGTCCGCCCCGAGCCTGGACTGTGGGGCCCGTCCGCCCCGAGCCTGGACTGTGGGGCCCGTCCGCCCCGAGCCTGGACTGTGGGGCCCGTCCGCCCCGAGCCTGGACTGTGGGGCCCGTCCGCCCCGAGCCTGGACTGTGGGGCCCGTCCGCCCCGAGCCTGGACTGTGGGGCCCGTCCGCCCCGAGCCTGGACTGTGGGGCCCGTCCGCCCCGAGCCTGGACTGTGGGGCCCGTCCGCCCCGAGCCTGGACTGTGGGGCCCGTCCGCCCCGAGCCTGGACTGTGGGGCCCACCCTATGTACGGACTGTGGCCGCACTGCATCTGGACTGTGGGGCCCGTCCACCCCGTGTCCGGACTGTGGGGCTGCCTGCATTGGGTCTAGCCCCTGGACTGGACTGTGGGGCCCCCCTCCCCAGGTCCGGATGGTGGGGCCCCCCGCCCGCCCCAAGTCTAGCCCCAGGTCTGGACTGTGGGCCCCCGCGTCAGCCCCGGGCACGGACTGTGGGGCCCCCCACCCGCCCCGGGTCTGAACTGTGGGGCCGGCTGCCCCGGGTCTAGCCCCGAGCCTGGACTGTGGGGCCCACCCTATGTCCGTACTGTGGCCGCCCCGTGTCCGGACTGTGGGGCTCGTCCACCCCGTGTCCGGACTTTGGGGCTGCCTGCCCCGGGTCTAGCTCCAGGTCTGGACTGTGGGGCATGTCAAGCCCGTGTCAGGACTGTGGGGCCCATCCTCCCCGTGTCTGGACTGTGGGGCCACCTGCCCATGGTCTAGCCTCAGGTCTGGACTGTGGGGCCGCCAGCCCTGGTACTAGCCCCGTGTCCGGACTGTGGTGCCCGACCGCTCCGAGCCTAGACTGCGGGGCCCGTCCGCTCCGAGCCTGGATTGTGGGGCCCGCCTGTCCCGGGTCTAGCCCCGAGCCTGGACTGTGGGGCCCGCCCTATATCCGGACTGCGGCCGCCCCGTGTCCGGACTGTGGGGCCGGTTGCCCCGGGTCTAGCCCCGAACCTGGAATGTGCGGCCCGCCCACCCTATGTCCGGACTGCGGCCGCCCCGTGTCCGGACTGTGGGGCCGCCTGTCCCGGGTCTAGCCCCAGGTCCGGACTGTGGGGCCCGCCGCCCACCCTGATTCCAGACTGTGGGGCCCCTCGCCTGCCCCGGGTCCAGACTGTGGGATCCCCCGCTTGCCCCGGGTCTGGACTGTGGGGCCGACTGCCCCCGGGTCTAGCCCCGAGCCTGGACTGTGGGGCCCGCCCGCCTTATGTCCGGACTGTGCCCCTCCCATGTCTGGACTGTGGGGCATGCCCGCCCCGTATCCGGACTGTGGGGCCCGTCCACCCCTTGTCCGGACTGTGGGCCGCCTGCCCCGGGTCTAGCCCCAGGTCTGGACTGTGAAGCCGCCTGTCCCGGGATTAGCCCCGTGTCCGGCCTGTGGGGCCCGCCCGCCACATGTCCTGACTGTAGGGCTCGCCCGCCCCGAGTCCAGACTGTGGGGCCCATCCACCCCGTGTCCTGACTTGGGGCTGCCTGCCCCGGGTCTAGCCCCAGGTCTCGACTGTGGGGCCACCTGCCCCGGGACTAGCCCCGAGCCTGGACTGTGGGGCACGCCCCCCCCGAGCGGGAAAGGGAGGCCCATCTGCTCCGAGCCTGGACTGTGGGGCCCGTCCGCCCCGAGCCTGGACTGTGGGGCCAGTCCACTCCGAGCATGGACTGTGGGGCCCGAGAGTGGACTGTGGGGCCCGTCCGCCCCGAGCCTGGACTGTGGGGCCCGTCAGCCCCGAGCCTGGACTGTGGGGCCCGTCAGCCCCGAGCCTGGACTGTGGGGCCCGTCAGCCTCGACCCTGGACTGTGGGGCCCGTCCGCCCCGACCCTGGACTGTGGGGCCCGTCCGCCCCGAGCCTGGACTGTGGGGCCCGTCCGCCCCGAGCCTGGACTGTGGGGCCCCCCCGCCCGCCCCGGGTCTGGACTTTGGGGCCAGCTGCCCCCGGGTCTAGCCCCGAGCCTGGACTGTGGGGCCTGCCCGCCCTATGTCCGGACTGTGGGGCCCGTCCACCCCGTGTCCGGACTGTGGGGCCGCCTGCCCTGGGACTAGCCCCGTGTCCGGACTGTAGGGCTCGCCCACCCCGTGTCGTAACTATGGGCCCGCCCGCCCCGAGCCTGGACTGTGGGGCCCGTCCGCCCCGAGCCTGGACTGTGGGGCCCGTCCGCTCCAAGCGTGGACTGTGGGGCCCGTCCATCCAGAGCATGGACAGTGGGGCCCGAGCGTGGACTGTGGGGCCCGTTCGCACCGAGCCAGTACTGTGGGGCCCATCCACCCCGAGCCTGGACAGTGGGGCCCGTCCGCCCCAAGCCTGGACTGTGTGGCTCCCCGCCCCAGGTCAGAAATGTGGGGCCGGCTACCCCGGGTCTAGCCCCGAGCCTGGACTGTGGGCCCGCCCACGGGGCCCGCCCACCCTATGTCTGGACTGTGGCCTCCCCGTGTCCGGACTGTGGGGCTCGTCCACCCCGTGTCCGGACTTTGGGGCTGCCAACCCCGGGTCTAGCCCCAGGTCTGGACTGTGGGGCCCGTCCACCCCGTATCTGGACTGTGGGGCCGCCTACCCCGGGTCTAGCCTCAGGTCTGGACTGTGGGGCCTGTCCGCCCCGAGCCTGGACTGTGGGGCCCGTTCGCCCCGAGCCTGGACTGTGGGGCCCATCTGCCCCGAGTCTGGGTTGTAGGGCCCGTCCGCCCCGAGCCTGGACTGTGGGGCCCATCCGCCCCGAGCCTGGGCTGTGGGGCCCGTCCGCCCCGAGCCTGGGCTGTGGGGCCCGTCCGCCCCGGGTCTAGCCCCGAGCCTGGACTGTGCGGCCCGTCCGCCCTATATCCGGACTGCGGCCGCCCCGTGTCTGGAGTGTGGGCCCGTCCGCCCCGTGTACGGACTGTGGGGCCGTCTACTTCGGATCTAGCCCCAGGTCTGGACGGTGGGGCCGCCCGCCCCGAGTCTAGCCCCAGGTCTGGACTGTGGAGCCCCCCGCCAGCCCCGGGTACGGACTGTGGGGCCCGCCCGCCCCGTGTACGGACTGTGGGGTCCCCCGCCCGCCCCGTGTACGGACTGTGGGGTCCCCCGCCCGCCCCGAGTCTGGACTGTGGGGCCGGTTGCCCCGGGTCTGGCCCCGAGCCTGGACTGTGGGGCCCCCCGCCCCTGGTCTGAAATGTGGGGCCGGCTGCCCCGGGTCTAGCCCCGAGCCTGGACTGTGGGGCATGCCCGCCCCGAGCAGGAAAGGGAGGCCCATCCGCTCCGAGCCTGGACTGTGGGGCCCGTCCGCCCCGAGCCTGGACTGTGGGGCCAGTCCACCCCGAGCATGGACTGTGGGGCCCGAGAGTGGACTGTGGGGCCCGTCAGCCCCGAGCCTGGACTGTGGGGCCCGTCAGCCCCGAGCCTGGACTGTGGGGCCCGTCAGCCTCGACCCTGGACTGTGGGGCCCGTCCGCCCCGACCCTGGACTGTGGGGCCCGTCCGCCCCGAGCCTGGACTGTGGGGCCCGTCCGCCCCGAGCCTGGACTGTGGGGCCCCCCCGCCCCGAGCCTGGACTGTGGGGCCCCCCCGCCCGCCCCGGGTCTGGACTTTGGGGCCAGCTGCCCCCGGGTCTAGCCCCGAGCCTGGACTGTGGGGCCTGACCACCCTATGTCCGGACTGTGGGGCCCGTCCACCCCGTGTCCGGACTGTGGGGCCGCCTGCCCTGGGACTAGCCCCGTGTCCGGACTGTAGGGCTCGCCCACCCCGTGTCGTAACTATGGGCCCGCCCGCCCCGAGCCTGGACTGTGGGGCCCGTCCGCCCCGAGCCTGGACTGTGGGGCCCGTCCGCTCCAAGCGTGGACTGTGGGGCCCGTCCATCCAGAGCATGGACAGTGGGGCCCGAGCGTGGACTGTGGGGCCCGTTCGCACCGAGCCAGTACTGTGGGGCCCATCCACCCCGAGCCTGGACAGTGGGGCCCGTCCGCCCCAAGCCTGGACTGTGTGGCTCCCCGCCCCAGGTCAGAAATGTGGGGCCGGCTACCCCGGGTCTAGCCCCGAGCCTGGACTGTGGGCCCGCCCACGGGGCCCGCCCACCCTATGTCTGGACTGTGGCCTCCCCGTGTCCGGACTGTGGGGCTCGTCCACCCCGTGTCCGGACTTTGGGGCTGCCAACCCCGGGTCTAGCCCCAGGTCTGGACTGTGGGGCCCGTCCACCCCGTATCTGGACTGTGGGGCCGCCTACCCCGGGTCTAGCCTCAGGTCTGGACTGTGGGGCCTGTCCGCCCCGAGCCTGGACTGTGGGGCCCGTTCGCCCCGAGCCTGGACTGTGGGGCCCATCTGCCCCGAGTCTGGGTTGTAGGGCCCGTCCGCCCCGAGCCTGGACTGTGGGGCCCATCCGCCCCGAGCCTGGGCTGTGGGGCCCGTCCGCCCCGAGCCTGGGCTGTGGGGCCCGTCCGCCCCGGGTCTAGCCCCGAGCCTGGACTGTGCGGCCCGTCCGCCCTATATCCGGACTGCGGCCGCCCCGTGTCTGGAGTGTGGGCCCGTCCGCCCCGTGTACGGACTGTGGGGCCGTCTACTTCGGATCTAGCCCCAGGTCTGGACGGTGGGGCCGCCCGCCCCGAGTCTAGCCCCAGGTCTGGACTGTGGAGCCCCCCGCCAGCCCCGGGTACGGACTGTGGGGCCCGCCCGCCCCGTGTACGGACTGTGGGGTCCCCCGCCCGCCCCGTGTACGGACTGTGGGGTCCCCCGCCCGCCCCGAGTCTGGACTGTGGGGCCGGTTGCCCCGGGTCTGGCCCCGAGCCTGGACTGTGGGGCCCCCCGCCCCTGGTCTGAAATGTGGGGCCGGCTGCCCCGGGTCTAGCCCCGAGCCTGGACTGTGGGGCATGCCCGCCCCGAGCAGGAAAGGGAGGCCCATCCGCTCCGAGCCTGGACTGTGGGGCCCGTCCGCCCCGAGCCTGGACTGTGGGGCCAGTCCACCCCGAGCATGGACTGTGGGGCCCGAGAGTGGACTGTGGGGCCCGTCAGCCCCGAGCCTGGACTGTGGGGCCCGTCAGCCCCGAGCCTGGACTGTGGGGCCCGTCAGCCTCGACCCTGGACTGTGGGGCCCGTCCGCCCCGACCCTGGACTGTGGGGCCCGTCCGCCCCGAGCCTGGACTGTGGGGCCCGTCCGCCCCGAGCCTGGACTGTGGGGCCCCCCCGCCCCGAGCCTGGACTGTGGGGCCCCCCCGCCCGCCCCGGGTCTGGACTTTGGGGCCAGCTGACCCGGGTCTAGCCCCGAGCCTGGACTGTGGGGCCTGACCACCCTATGTCCGGACTGTGGGGCCCGTCCACCCCGTGTCCGGACTGTGGGGCCGCCTACCCTGGGACTAGCCCCGTGTCCGGACTGTAGGGCTCGCCCACCCCGTGTCGTAACTATGGGCCCGCCCGCCCTGAGCCTGGACTGTGGGGCCCGTCCGCTCTAAGCGTGGACTGTGGGGCCCGTCCATCCAGAGAATGGACAGTGGGGCCCGAGCGTGGACTGTGGGGCCCGTTCGCACCAAGCCAGTACTGTGGGGCCCATCCGCCCCGAGCCTGGACAGTGGGGCCCGTCCGCCCCAAGCCTGGACTGTGTGGCTCCCCGCTCCAGGTCAGAAATGTGGGGCCGGCTACCCCGGGTCTAGCCCCGAGCCTGGACTGTGGGCCCGCCCACCCTATGTCTGGACTGTGGCCTCCCCGTGTCCGGACTGTGGGGCTCGTCCACCCCGTGTCCGGACTTTGGGGCTGCCAACCCCGGGTCTAGCCCCAGGTCTGGACTGTGGGGCCCGTCCGCCCCGTGTCCAGACTGTGGGGCTCATCCGCCCCGTGTCTGGACTTTGGGGCCGCCTGCCCCAGGTCTAGCCCCAGGTCTTGACTGTGGGGCCATCTGCCCCGGGACTAGCCCCGTGTCCGGACTGTGGGGCACGCCCGCCCCGAGCTTGGACTGTGGGGCCCGTCTGCCCCGAGCTTGGACTGTGGGGCCCGTCCGTGCCGGGTCTAGCCCCGAGCCTGGACTGTGGGGCCCGGCTGCCCTATATCCGGACTGCGGCGGCCCCGTGTCCGGACTGTGGGCCCGTCCGCCCCGTATCCGGACTGTGGGGCCGCCTACCCCGGGTCTAGCCTCAGGTCTGGACTGTGGGGCCTGTCCGCCCCGAGCCTGGACTGTGGGGCCCGTTCGCCCCGAGCCTGGGTTGTAGGGCCCGTCCGCCCCGAGCCTGGACTGTGGGGCCCATCCGCCCCGAGCCTGGGCTGTGGGGCCCGACCGCCCCGAGCCTGGGCTGTGGGGCCCGTCCGCCCCGGGTCTAGCTCCGAGCCTGGACTGTGCGGCCCGTCCGCCCTATATCCGGACTGCGGCCGCCCCGTGTCTGGAGTCTGGGCCCGTCCGCCCCGTGTACGGACTGTGGGGCCGTCTGCTTCGGATCTAGCCCCAGGTCTGGACGGTGGGGCCGCCCGCCCCGAGTCTAGCCCCAGGTCTGGACTGTGGAGCCCCCCGCCAGCCCCGGGTACGGACTGTGGGGCCCGCCCGCCCCGTGTACGGACTGTGGGGTACCCCGCCCGCCCCGAGTCTGGACTGTGGGGCCGGTTGCCCCGGGTTTGGCCCCGAGCCTGGACTGTGGGGCCCCCCGCCCCTGGTCTGAAATGTGGGGCCGGCTGCCCCGGGTCTAGCCCCGAGCCTGGACTGTGGGGCCCGCCCGCCTTATGTCCGGACTGTGGCCCCCCCCGTGTCCGGACTGTGGGGACCGTCCACCCCGTGTCTGGACTGTGGCAGCCCCGAGTCCAGACTGTGGGCCTCGCCCTATATCCGGACTGCGGCCGCCCCGTGTCCGGACTGTGGGGCCGCCTGCCCCGGGTCTAGCCCCAGGCCCGGACTGTGGGGCCCGACGCCCGCCCCGATTCCAGACTGTGGGGCCCCTCGCCCGCCCCTGGTCCGGACTGTGGGATCCTCTGCTTGCCCCGGGTCCGGACTGTGGGGCCACCCGCCCCGGGACTGGACTGTGGGGCCGACTGCCCCCGGGTCTAGCCCCGAGCCTGGACCGTGGGGCCCGCCCGCCTTATGTCCGGACTGTGGCCCCCCCCGTGTCCAGACTGTGGGGACCGTCCACCCCGTGTCTGGACTGTGGGCCGCCTGCTCCTGGTCTAGCCCCAGGTCTGGACTGTGGGCCGCCTGCTCCGGGTCCAGCCCCAGGTCTGGACTGTGGGGCATGCCCGCCCCGTGTCCGGACTGTGGGGCCCATCCACCCCGTGTCCGGACTGTGGGCCGCCTGCCCCGGGTCTAGCCTCAGGTCTGAACTGTGGGGCCGCCTGCCCCGGGTCTAGCCCCAGGTCTGGACTATGGGGCATGCCCGCCCCGCGTCCGGACTGTGGGGCCCGTCCACCCCGTGTCTGGACTGTGGGCCGCCTGCCCCTGGTCTAGCCCCAGGTCTGGACTGTGGGGCCACCTGCCCCGGGATCCGCCCCGTATCCTGACTGTGGAGCCCGCCCGCCCCATGTCCTTACTGTGGGGCCCGCCCTGTGTCCTGACTTTGGGGCCCGCCCGCCCTGTGTCCTGACTTTGGGGCCCGCCCGCCCTGTGTCCTGACTTTGGGGCCCGCCCGCCCTGTGTCCTGACTTTGGGGCCCGCCCGCCCTGTGTCCTGACTTTGGGGCCCGCCCGCCCTGTGTCCTGACTTTGGGGCCCGCCCGCCCTGTGTCCTGACTTTGGGGCCCGCCAGCCCTGTGTCCTGACTGACCCACCCCGTGTCCTGACTGTGGGGCTCGCCCGCCCCGTGTCCAGACTGTGGGGCTCATCCGCCCCGTGTCCGGACTTTGGGGCCGCCTGCCCCAGGTCTAGCCCCAGGTCTTGACTGTGGGGCCATCTGCCCCGGGACTAGCCCCGTGTCCGGACTGTGGGGCACGCCCGCCCCGAGCTTGGACTGTGGGGCCCGTCTGCCCCGAGCTTGGACTGTGGGGCCCGTCCGTGCCGGGTCTAGCCCCGAGCCTGGACTGTGGGGCCCGGCCGCCCTATATCCGGACTGCGGCGGCCCCGTGTCCGGACTGTGGGCCCGTCCGCCCCGTATCCGGACTGTGGGGCCGCCTGCATCGGGTCTAGCCCCAGGTCTGGACTGTGGGGCCCCCCGCCTCGAGTGTAGCCCCAGGTCTGGACTGTGGGACCCCCCGCCAGCCCCGGGTACGGACTGTGGGGCCCCCCGCCCGCCCCGAGTCTGGACTGTGGGGCCGGTTGCCCCGGGTCTGGCCCAGGGTCTGGCCCAGGGTCTGGCCCCGAGCCTGGACTGTGCGGCCCGCCCACCCTATGTCCGGACTGCGGACGCCCTGTGTCCGGACTGTAAGGCTCGCCCACCCCGTGTCCGGACTGTGGGGCCGCCTGCCCCGTGTCTGGACTGTGGGGCATGTCCGCCCCATGTCAGGACTGTGGGGCTCGTCCACCCCGTGTCTGGACTGTGGGGCCGCCTGCCCCGAGTCAAGCCTCAGGTCTGGACTGTAGGGCCGCCTGCCCCGGGACTAGCCCCATGTCCGGACTGTGGGGCCCGTCCGCCCCGAGCCTGGACTGTGGGGCCCGTCCGCCCCGAGCCTGGACTGTGGGGCCCGTCCGCCCCGGGTCTAGCTCCGAGCCTGGACTGTGCGGCCCGTCCGCCCTATATCCGGACTGCGGCCGCCCCGTGTCTGGAGTGTGGGCCCGTCCGCCCCGTGTACGGACTGTGGGGCCGTCTTCTTCGGATCTAGCCCCAGGTCTGGACGGTGGGGCCGCCCGCCCCGAGTCTAGCCCCAGGTCTGGACTGTGGAGCCCCCCGCCAGCCCCGGGTACGGACTGTGGGGCCCGCCCGCCCCGTGTACGGACTGTGGGGTCCCCCGCCCGCCCCGAGTCTGGACTGTGGGGCCGGTTGCCCCGGGTTTGGCCCCGAGCCTGGACTGTGGGGCCCCCCGCCCCTGGTCTGAAATGTGGGGCCGGCTGCCCCGGGTCTAGCCCCGAGCCTGGACTGTGGGGCCCGCCCACCCTATGTCTGGACTGTGGCAGCCCCGAGTCCAGACTGTGGGCCTCGCCCTATATCCGGACTGAGGCCGCCCCGTGTCCGGACTGTGGGGACGCCTGCCCCGGGTCTAGCACCAGGCCCGGACTGTGGGGCCCGACACCCGCCCCGATTGCAGACTGTGGGGCCCCTCGCCCGCCCCTGGTCCGGACTGTGGGATCCTCTGCTTGCCCCGGGTCCGGACTGTGGGGCCACCCGCCCCGGGACTGGACTGTGGGGCCGACTGCCCCCGGGTCTAGCCCCGAGCCTGGACTGTGGGGCCCGCCCGCCTTATGTCCGGAATGTGGCCCCCCCCGTGTCCGGACTGTGGGGACCGTCCACCCCGTGTCTGGACTGTGGGCCGCCTGCTCCGGGTCTAGCCCCAGGTCTGGACTGTGGGCCGCCTGCTCCGGGTCTAGCCCCAGGTCTGGACTGTGGGGCATGCCCGGCCCGTGTCCGGACTGTGGGGCCCGTCCACCCCGTGTCCGGACTGTGGGCCGCCTGCCCCGGGTCTAGCCTCAGGTCTGGACTGTGGGGCCGCCTGCCCCGGGTCTAGCCCCAGGTCTGGACTATGGGGCATGCCCGCCCCGCGTCCGGACTGTGGGGCCCGTCCACCCCGTGTCTGAACTGTGGGCCGCCTGCCCCTGGTCTAGCCCCAGGTCTGGACTGTGGGGCCACCTGCCCCGGGATCCGCCCCGTATCCTGACTGTGGAGCCCGCCCGCCCCATGTCCTTACTGTGGGGCCCGCCCTGTGTCCTGACTGTGGGGCCCGCCCTGTGTCCTGACTGTAGGGCCCGTCCGCCCTGTGTCCTGACTTTGGGGCCCGCCCGCCCTGTGTCCTGACTTTGGGGCCCGCCCGCCCTGTGTCCTGACTTTGGGGCCTGCCCGCCCTGTGTCCTGACTTTGGGGCCCGCCAGCCCTGTGTCCTGACTGACCCACCCCGTGTCCTGACTGTGGGGCTCGCCCGCCCCGTGTCCAGACTGTGGGGCTCATCTGCCCCGTGTCCAGACTGTGGGGCTCATCCGCCCCGTGTCCGGACTTTGGGGCCGCCTGCCCCAGGTCTAGCCCCAGGTCTTGACTGTGGGCCGCCTGCTCCGGGACTAGCCCCAGGTCTGGACTGTGGGGCATGCCCGCCCCGTGTCCGGACTGTGGGGCCCATCCACCCCGTGTCCGGACTGTGGGCCGCCTGCCCCGGGTCTAGCCTCAGGTCTGAACTGTGGGGCCGCCTGCCCCGGGTCTAGCCCCAGGTCTGGACTATGGGGCATGCCCGCCCCGTGTCCGGACTGTGGGGCCCGTCCACCCCGTGTCTGGACTGTGGGCCGCCTGCCCCTGGTCTAGCCCCAGGTCTGGACTGTGGGGCCACCTGCCCCGGGATCCGCCCCGTATCCTGACTGTGGAGCCCGCCCGCCCCATGTCCTTACTGTGGGGCCCGCCCTGTGTCCTAACTGTGGGGCCCGCCCTGTGTCCTGACTGTAGGGCCCGTCCGCCCTGTGTCCTGACTTTGGGGCCCGCCCGCCCTGTGTCCTGACTTTGGGGCCCGCCCGCCCTATGTCCTGACTTTGGGGCCCGCCCGCCCTGTGTCCTGACTTTGGGGCCCGCCAGCCCTGTGTCCTGACTGACCCACCCCGTGTCCTGACTGTGGGGCTCGCCCGCCCCGTGTCCAGACTGTGGGGCTCATCCGCCCCGTGTCCGGACTTTGGGGCCGCCTGCCCCAGGTCTAGCCCCAGGTCTTGACTGTGGGGCCATCTGCCCCGGGACTAGCCCCGTGTCCGGACTGTGGGGCACGCCCGCCCCGAGCTTGGACTGTGGGGCCCGTCTGCCCCGAGCTTGGACTGTGGGGCCCGTCCGTGCCGGGTCTAGCCCCGAGCCTGGACTGTGGGGCCCGGCTGCCCTATATCCGGACTGCGGCGGCCCCGTGTCCGGACTGTGGGCCCGTCCGCCCCGTATCCGGACTGTGGGGCCGCCTGCATCGGGTCTAGCCCCAGGTCTGGACTGTGGGGCCCCCCGCCCCGAGTGTAGCCCCAGGTCTGGACTGTGGGACCCCCCCGCCAGCCCCGGGTACGGACTGTGGGGCCCCCCGCCCGCCCCGAGTCTGGTCTGTGGGGCCGGTTGCCCCGGGTCTGGCCCAGGGTCTGGCCCAGGGTCTGGCCCCGAGCCTGGGCTGTGCGGCCCGCCCACCCTATGTCCGGACTGCGGACGCCCTGTGTCCGGACTGTAAGGCTCGCCCACCCCGTGTCCGGACTGTGGGGCCGCCTGCCCCGTGTCTGGACTGTGGGGCATGTCCGCCCCATGTCAGGACTGTGGGGCTCGTCCACCCCGTGTCTGGACTGTGGGGCCGCCTGCCCCGAGTCAAGCCTCAGGTCTGGACTGTAGGGCCGCCTGCCCCGGGACTAGCCCCATGTCCCGGACTGTGGGGCCCGTCCGCCCCGAACCTGGACTGTGGGGCCCGTCCGCCCCGAGCCTGGACTGTGGGGTCCCGCGCCCCGGGTCTGAAATGTGGGGCCGGCTTCCCCGGGTCTAGCCCCGAGCCTGGACTGTGTGTTCCCCCCACCCCAGGTCTAGCCCTGAGCCTGGACTGTGGGGCCCGCCCACCCTATGTCTGGACTGTGGCCACCCCGAGTCCAGACTGTGGGCCTCGCCCTATATCCGGACTGCGGCCGCCCCGTGTCCGGAGTGTGGGGCCGCCTGCCCCGGGTCTAGCCCCAGGCCCGGACTGTGGGGCCCGACGCCCGCCCCGATTCCAGACTGTGGGGCCCCTCGCCCGCCCCTGGTCCGGACTGTGGGATCCTCTGCTTGCCCCGGGTCCGGACTGTGGGGCCACCCGCCCCGGGACTGGACTGTGGGGCCGACTGCCCCAGGGTCTAGCCCCGAGCCTGGACTGTGGGGCCCGCCCGCCTTATGTCCGAACTGTGCCCCCCCCGTGTCCGGACTGTGGGGACCGTCCACCCCGTGTCTGGACTGTGGGCCGCCTGCTCCGGGTCTAGCCCCAGGTCTGGACTGTGGGCCGCCTGCTCCGGGTCTAGCCCCAGGTCTGGACTGTGGGGCATGCCCGCCCCGTGTCCGGACTGTGGGGCCCATCCACCCCGTGTCCGGACTGTGGGCCGCCTGCCCCGGGTCTAGCCTCAGGTCTGAACTGTGGGGCCACCTGCGCCTGGTCTAGCCCCAGGTCTGGACTGTGGGGCCACCTGCCCCGGGATCCGCCCCGTATCCTGACTGTGGAGCCCGCCCGCCCCATGTCCTTACTGTGGGGCCCGCCCTGTGTCCTGACTGTGGGGCCCGCCCTGTGTCCTGACTGTAGGGCCCGTCCGCCCTGTGTCCTGACTTTGGGGCCCGCCCGCCCTGCGTCCTGACTTTGGGGCCCGCCCGCCCTGCGTCCTGACTTTGGGGCCCGCCCGCCCTGCGTCCTGACTTTGGGGCCCGCCCGCCCTGTGTCCTGACTTTGGGGCCCGCCAGTCCTGTGTCCTGACTGACCCACCCCGTGTCCTGACTGTGGGGCTCGCCCGCCCCGTGTCCAGACTGTGGGGCTCATCCTCCCCGTGTCCGGACTTTGGGGCCGCCTGCCCCAGGTCTAGCCCCAGGTCTTGACTGTGGGGCCATCTGCCCCGGGACTAGCCCCGTGTCCGGACTGTGGGGCACGCCCGCCCCGAGCTTGGACTGTGGGGCCCGTCTGCCCCGAGCTTGGACTGTGGGGCCCGTCCGTGCCGGGTCTAGCCCCGAGCCTGGACTGTGGGGCCCGGCCACCCTATATCCGGACTGCGGCGGCCCCGTGTCCGGACTGTGGGCCCGTCCGCCTCGTATCCGGACTGTGGGGCCGCCTGCATCGGGTCTAGCCCCAGGTCTGGACTGTGGGGCCCCCCGCCCCGAGTGTAGCCCCAGGTCTGGACTGTGGGACCCCCCGCCAGCCCCGGGTACGGACTGTGGGGCCCCCCGCCCGCCCCGAGTCTGGACTGTGGGGCCGGTTGCCCCGGGTCTGGCCCAGGGAATGGCCCAGGGTCTGGCCCCGAGCCTGGACTGTGCGGCCCGCCCACCCTATGTCCGGACTGCGGACGCCCTGTGTCCGGACTGTAAGGCTCGCCCACCCCGTGTCCGGACTGTGGGGCCGCCTGCCCCGTGTCTGGACTGTGGGGCATGTCCGCCCCATGTCAGGACTGTGGGGCTCGTCCACCCCGTGTCTGGACTGTGGGGCCGCCTGCCCCGAGTCAAGCCTCAGGTCTGGACTGTAGGGCCACCTGCCCCGGGACTAGCCCCATGTCCAGACTGTGGGGCCCGTCCGCCCCGAGCCTGGACTGTGGGGCCCGTTCGCCCCGAGCCTGGACTTTGGGGCCCCGCGCCCCGGGTCTGAAATGTGGGGCCGGCTTCCCCGGGTCTAGCCCCGAGCCTGGACTGTGTGTTCCCCCCGCCCCGGGTCTAGCCCTGAGCCTGGACTGTGGGGCCCGCCCACCCGGGGCCCGCCCACCTGGGGCCCACCCACCCAGGGCCCGCCCACCCTATGTCTGGACTGTGGCCACCCCGAGTCCAGACTGTGGGGCTCGCCCTATATCCGGACTGCGGCCGCCACGTGTCCGGACTGTGGGGCCGCCTGCCCCGGGTGTAGCCCCAGGTCCGGACTGTGGGGCCCCCCGCCCGCCCTGATTCCAGACTGTGGGGCCCCTCGCCCGCCCCGGGTCAGGACTGTGGGATCCCCTGCTTGCCCCGGGTCCGGACAGTGGGGCCCCCCTCCCCGGGTCTGGACTGTGGGGCCGACTGCCCCCGGGTCTAGCCCCGAGCCTGGACTGTGGGGCCCGGCCGCCTTATGTCCCCACTGTGGCCCGCCCCGTGTCCGGACTGTGGGGCCCGTCCACCCCGTGTCCGGACTGTGGGCCGCCTGCCCCAGGTCTAGCCTCAGGTCTGGACTGTGAAGCCGCCTGCCCCGGGATTAGCTCAGTGTCCGGACTGTGGGGCCCGCCGGCCCCGTGTCCTGACTGTGGAGCCCGCCCGCCCCGTGTCCTGACTGTGGGGCCCGCCCGCCCTATGTCCGTACTATGGCCGCCCCGTGTCCGGACTGTGGGGCCGCCTGCCCCGGCTCTAGCCCCAGGTCAGGACTGTGGGGCATGCCCGCCCCGTGTCAGAACTGTGGGGCCCGTCCGCCCCGTGTCCGGACTGTGGGGCCGTCTGCCCCGGAACTAGCCCCGTGTACGGACTATGGGGCCCGTCCGCCCCGAGTCTGGACTGTGGGGCCCGTTAGCTCTAAGCGTGGACTGTGGGGCCCGTCCGCCCCGAGCGTGGACTGTGGGGCCAGAGCGTGGACTGTGGGGCCCGTTCGCTCCGAGCCAATACTGTGGGGCCCATCCGCCCCGAGTCTGGACTGTGGGGCCCATCCGCCCCGAGCCTGGACTGTGTGGCCCCCCGCCCCGGGTCTGAAATGTGGGGCCGGCTTCCCCGGGTTTAGCCCCGAGCCTGGACTGTGGGGCCCACCCTATGTCTGGACTGTGGCCGCCCCGTGTCCGGACTGTGGGGCAGCCTACCCCGGGTCTAGCCCCAGGTCTGGACTGTGGGGCATGTCCGCCCCGTGTCAGGACTGTGGGGCCCGTATCTGGACTGTGGGGCCGCCTGCCCCGGGCCGAGCCTCAGGTCTGGACTGTGGAGCCCGTCCGCCCCGAGCCTGGACTGTGGGGCCCGTTCGCCCCGAGCCAATACTGTGGGGCCCATCCGCCCCGAGCCTGGACTGTGGGGCCCATCCGCGCCGAGCCTGGACTGTGGGGCCCCCCGCCCCGGGTCTGAAATGTGGGGCCGGCTTCCCCTATGTCTGGACTGTGGCCGCCCCGTGTCCGGACTGTGGGGCTCGTAGACCCCGTGTCCGGACTTTGGGGCAGCCTACCCCGGGTCTAGCCCCAGGTCTGGACTGTGGGGCATGTCCGCCCCGTGTCAGGACTGTGGGGCCCGTCCACCCTGTGTCTAGAATGTGGGGCCGCCTGCCCCGGGTCTAGCCTCAGGTCTGGACTGTAGGGCCGCCTGCCTTGGGTCTAGCCCCAGGTCTTGACTATGGGTCATGCCCGCCCCGCATCCGGACTGTGGGGCCCGTCCACCCCGTGTCTAGAATGTGGGGCCGCCTGCCCCGGATCTAGCCTCAGGTCTGGACTGTGGGGCCGCCAGCCCCGGGTTTAGCCCCAAGTCTTGACTATGGGGCATGCCCGCCCCGTATCCGGACTGTGGGGCCCGTCCACCCCGTGTCTGGACTGTGGGCCGCCTGCCCCGGGATTAGCCCTGTGTCCGGACTGTGGGGCCTGCCCGCCCTGTATCCTGACTGTGGAGCCCGCCCAATGTCCTGACTGTGGGGGGGCCGCCCTGTGTCCTGACTGGGGGGCGGGGGGCCCGCCCCCCGCCCCGCCCCGTGTCCTGACTGTGGGGCTCGCCCGCCCCGTGTCCAGACTGTGGGGCTCATCCGCCCCGTGTCCGGACTGTGGGGCTCATCCGCCCCGTGTCCGGACTTTGGGGCCGCCTGCCCCGGGACTAGCCCCGTGTCCGGACTGTGAGGCCCGTCCGCCCCGAGCCTGGACTGTGGGGCCCGTCCGCCCCGTGTCCTGACTGTGGGTCCCGCCCGCCCCGTGTCCTGACTGTGGGGCTCGCCTGCCCCGTGTCCAGACTGTGGGGCTCGCCCGCCCCGTGTCCAGACTGTGGGGCTCATTCGCCCCGTGTCCAGACTTTGGGGCCGCCTGCCCCGGGACTAGCCCCGTGTCCGGATTGTGAGGCCCGTCCGTCCCGAGCCCGGACTGTGGGGCCCGTCCGCCCCGTGTCCGGACTGTGGGGCCCGTCCGCCCCGTGTCCGGACTGTGGGGCCCGTCCGCCCCGTGTCCGGACTGTGGGGCCCGTCCGCCCCGTGTCCGGACTGTGGGGCCCGTCCGCCCCGTGTCCGGACTGTGGGGCCCGTCCACCACGTGTCCGGACTGTGGGGCCCGTCCACCACGTGTCCGGACTGTGGGGCCCATCCACCCCGTGTCCGGACTGTGGGGCCCATCCACCCCGTGTCCGGACTGTGGGGCCCGTCCACCCCGTGTCCGGACTGTGGGGCCCGTCCACCCCGTGTCCGGACTGTGGGGCCCGTCCACCCCGTGTCCGGACTGTGGGGCCCGTCCACCCCGTGTCCGGACTGTGGGGCCCATCCACCCCGTGTCCGGACTGTGGGGCCCGTCCACCCCGTGTCCGGACTGTGGGGCCCGTCCACCCCGTGTCCGGACTGTGGGGCCCGTCCACCCCGTGTCCGGACTGTGGGTCGCCTGCCCCGGGTCTAGCCCCAGGTCTGGACTGTGGGGCATGTCCGCCCCGTGTCAGGTCTGTGAGGCCCGTCCACCCTGTGTCTAGAATATGGGACCGCCTGCCAAGGGTCTAGCCTCAGGTCTGGACTGTGGGGCCGCCTGCCCCGGGTCTAGCCCCAGGTCTGGACTATGGGGCATGCCCGCCCCGTGTCCGGACTGTGGGGCCCGTCCACCCCGTGTCTGGACTGTGGGCCGCCTGCCCCGGGTCTAGACCAAGGTCTGGACTGTGGGGCCCGCCCGCCCCGTGTCCTGACTGTGGGGCCCGTCCGCCCCTTGTCCTGACTGTGGGGCCCGCCCGCCCCATGTCCTGACTGTGGGGCCCGCCCGCCCCATGTCCTGACTGTGGGTCCCGCCCGCCCCATGTCCTGACTGTGGGTCCCGCCCGCCCCATGTCCTGACTGCCCGCCCCATATCCTGACTGTGGAGCCCGCCCGCCCCTTGTCCTGAATGTGGGGCAGTGAATGCGCCCGCCCCATGTTCTGACTGTGGGGTCCGCCCGCCCCATGTCCTGACTGTGGGGCCCGCCCGCCCCGAGCTTGGACTGTGGGGCCCGTCCGCCCCGTGTCCTGACTGTGGGTCCCGCCTGCCCCGTGTCCTGACTGTGGGGCTCGCCTGCCCCGTGTCCAGACTGTGGGGCTCGCCCGCCCCGTGTCCAGACTGTGGGGCTCATTCGCCCCGTGTCCGGACTTTGGGGCCGCCTGCCCCGGGACTAACCGCGTGTCCGGACTGTGGGGCCCGTCCACCCCGTGTCCGGACTGTGGGTCCGTCCACCCCGTGTCCGGACTGTGGGGCCCATCCACCCCGTGTCCGGACTGTGGGGCCCATCCACCCCGTGTCCGGACTGTGGGGCCCATCCACCCCGTGTCCGGACTGTGGGGCCCATCCACCCCGTGTCCGGACTGTGGGGCCCGTCCACCCCGTGTCCGGACTGTGGGGCCCGTCCACCCCGTGTCCGGACTGTGGGGCCCGTCCACTCCGTGTCCGGACTGTGGGTCGCCTGCCCCGGGTCTAGCCCCAGGTCTGGACTGTGGGGCATGTCCGCCCCGTGTCAGGTCTGTGAGGCCCGTCCACCCTGTGTCTAGAATATGGGACCGCCTGCCAAGGGTCTAGCCTCAGGTCTGGACTGTGGGGCCGCCTGCCCCGGGTCTAGCCCCAGGTCTGGACTATGGGGCATGCCCGCCCCGTGTCCGGACTGTGGGGCCCGTCCACCCCGTGTCTGGACTGTGGGCCGCCTGCCCCGGGTCTAGACCAAGGTCTGGACTGTGGGGCCCGCCCGCCCCGTGTCCTGACTGTGGGGCCCGCCCCTTGTCCTGACTGTGGGGCCCGCCCGCCCCATGTCCTGACTGTGGGTCCCGCCCGCCCCATGTCCTGACTGTGGGTCCCGCCCGCCCCATGTCCTGACTGCCCGCCCCATATCCTGACTGTGGAGCCCGCCCGCCCCTTGTCCTGAATGTGGGGCAGTGAATGCGCCCGCCCCATGTTCTGACTGTGGGGTCCGCCCGCCCCATGTCCTGACTGTGGGGCCCGCCCGCCCCGAGCTTGGACTGTGGGGCCCGTCCGCCCCGTGTCCTGACTGTGGGTCCCGCCTGCCCCGTGTGCTGACTGTGGGGCTCGCCCGCCCCGTGTCCAGACTGTGGGGCTCGCCCGCCCCGTGTCCAGACTGTGGGGCTCATTCGCCCCGTGTCCGGACTTTGGGGCCGCCTGCCCCGGGACTAGCCCCGTGTCCGGACTGTGGGGCCCGTCCACCCCGTGTCCGGACTGTGGGGCCCGTCCACCCCGTGTCCGGACTGTGGGGCCCGTCCACCCCGTGTCCGGACTGTGGGGCCCGTCCGCCCTGTGTCCGGACTGTGGGGCCGCCTGCCCCGGGACTAGCCCCGTGTCCGGACTGTGAGGCCCGTCCGCCCCGAGCCTGGACTGTGGGGCCCGTCCGCCCCGTGTCCTGACTGTGGGTCCCGCCCGCCCCGTGTCCTGACTGTGGGGCTCGCCTGCCCCGTGTCCAGACTGTGGGGCTCGCCCGCCCCGTGTCCAGACTGTGGGGCTCATTCGCCCCGTGTCCGGACTTTGGGGCCGCCTGCCCCGGGACTAGCCCCGTGTCCGGACTGTGGGGCCCGTCCACCCCGTGTCCGGACTGTGGGGCCCGTCCGCCCCGTGTCCGGACTGTGGGGCCGCCTGCCCCGGGACTAGCCCCGTGTCCGGACTGTGAGGCCCGTCCGCCCCGAGCCCGGACTGTGGGGCCCGTCCGCCCCGTGTCCGGACTGTGGGGCCCGTCCGCCCCGTGTCCGGACTGTGGGGCCCGCCCCGTGTCCGGACTGTGGGGCCCGTCCGCCCCGTGTCCGGACTGTGGGGCCCGTCCACCCCGTGTCCGGACTGTGGGGCCCGTTCACCCCGTGTCCGGACTGTGGGGCCCGTCCACCCCGTGTTCGGAATGTAGGGCCCGTCCACCCCGTGTCCGGACTGTGGGGCCCGTCCACCCCGTGTCCGGACTGTGGGGCCCGTCCACCCCGTGTCCGGACTGTGGGGCCCGTCCACCCCGTGTCCGGACTGTGGGGCCCGTCCACCCCGTGTCCGGACTGTGGGGCCCGTCCACCCCGTCTCCGGACTGTGGGGCCCGTCCACCCCGTCTCCGGACTGTGGGGCCCGTCCACTCCGTCTCCGGACTGTGGGGCCCGTCCACTCCGTCTCCGGACTGTGGGGCCCGTCCACCCCGTCTCCGGACTGTGGGGCCCGTCCACCCCGTCTCCGGACTGTGGGTCGCCTGCCCCTGGTCTAGCCCCAGGTCTGGACTGTGGGGCATGTCCGCCCCGTGTCAGGTCTGTGAGTCCCGTCCACCCCGTGTCTAGAATATGGGACCGCCTGCCAAGGGTCTAGCCTCAGGTCTGGACTGTGGGGCCGCCTGCCCCGGGTCTAGCCCCAGGTCTGGACTATGGGGCATGCCCGCCCCGTGTCCGGACTGTGGGTCCCGTCCACCCCGTGTCTGGACTGTGGGCCGCCTGCCCCGGGTCTAGACCAAGGTCTGGACTGGCCCGCCCGCCCCATGTCCTGACTGTAGAGCCCGCCCGCCCCGTGTCCTGACTGTGGGGCCCGCCCGCCCCATGTCCTGACTGTGCCCCATGTCCTGACTGCCCGCCCCATGTCCTGACTGTGGGGCCCGGGGCCCGCCCGCCCCATGTCCTGACTGTGGGGCCCGCCCGCCCGGGCCCGCCCGCCCCATGTCCTGACTGTGGGGCGGGTGGGGCGGGCCCCGGGTGGGGCGGGCCCCCGCCCGGGTGGGGCGGGCCCCCGCCCGTCCCATATTCTGACTGTGGAGCCCGCCCGCCCCTTGTCCTGAATGTGGGGCGGGCGGGCCCCTTGTCCTGAATGTGGGGCGGGCGGGCCGCCCGCCCCTTGTCCTGAATGTGGGGCGGGCCGCCCGCCCCATGTTCTGACTGTGGGGCCTGCCCGCCCCATTTCCTGACTGTGCCCCATGTCCTGACTGCCCGCCCCATGTCCTGACTGTGGGGCCCGCCCGCCCCATGTCCTGACTGTAGAGCCCGCCCGCCCCATGTCCTGACTGTGCCCCATGTCCTGACTGCCCGCCCCATGTCCTGACTGTGGGGCCCGGGGCCCGCCCGCCCCATGTCCTGACTGTGGGGCCCGCCCGCCCGGGCCCGCCCGCCCCATGTCCTGACTGTGGGTCGGGTGGGGCGGGCCCCGGGTGGGGCGGGCCCCCGCCCGGGTGGGGCGGGCCCCCGCCCGTCCCATATTCTGACTGTGGAGCCCGCCCGCCCCTTGTCCTGAATGTGGGGCGGGCGGGCCCCTTGTCCTGAATGTGGGGCGGGCGGGCCGCCCGCCCCTTGTCCTGAATGTGGGGCGGGCCGCCCGCCCCATGTTCTGACTGTGGGGCCTGCCCGCCCCATTTCCTGACTGTGCCCCATGTCCTGACTGCCCGCCCCATGTCCTGACTGTGGGGCCCGCCCGCCCCATGTCCTGACTGTAGAGCCCGCCCGCCCCATGTCCTGACTGTGCCCCATGTCCTGACTGCCCGCCCCATGTCCTGACTGTGGGGCCCGGGGCCCGCCCGCCCCATGTCCTGACTGTGGGGCCCGCCCGCCCGGGCCCGCCCGCCCCATGTCCTGACTGTGGGTCGGGTGGGGCGGGCCCCGGGTGGGGCGGGCCCCCGCCCGGGTGGGGCGGGCCCCCGCCCGTCCCATATTCTGACTGTGGAGCCCGCCCGCCCCTTGTCCTGAATGTGGGGCGGGCGGGCCCCTTGTCCTGAATGTGGGGCGGGCGGGCCGCCCGCCCCTTGTCCTGAATGTGGGGCGGGCCGCCCGCCCCATGTTCTGACTGTGGGGCCCGCCCGCCCCATTTCCTGACTGTGCCCCATGTCCTGACTGCCCGCCCCATGTCCTGACTGTGGGGCCCGCCCGCCCCATGTCCTGACTGTAGAGCCCGCCCACCCCATGTCCTGACTGTGCCCCATGTCCTGACTGCCCGCCCCATGTCCTGACTGTGGGGCCCGGGGCCCGCCCGCCCCATGTCCTGACTGTGGGGCCCGCCCGCCCGGGCCCGCCCGCCCCATGTCCTGACTGTGGGTCGGGTGGGGCGGGCCCCGGGTGGGGCGGGCCCCCGCCCGGGTGGGGCGGGCCCCCGCCCGGGTGGGGCGGGCCCCCGCCCGTCCCATATTCTGACTGTGGAGCCCGCCCGCCCCTTGTCCTGAATGTGGGGCGGGCGGGCCCCTTGTCCTGAATGTGGGGCGGGCGGGCCGCCCGCCCCATGTTCTGACTGTGGGGTCCGCCCGCCCCATGTCCTGACTGTGGAGCCCGCCCGCCCCTTGTCCTGAATGTGGGGCGGGCCGCCCGCCCCATGTTCTGACTCTGGGGTCCGCCCGCCCCGTGTCCTTACTGTGGGGTCCACCCCGTGTCCGCCCGCCCCGTGTCCTGACTGTGGGGCTCGCCCGCCCTGTGTCCTGACTGTGGGGCTCGCCCGCCCCGTGTCCAGACTGTGGGGCTCGCCCGCCCCGTGTCCAGACTGTGGGGCTCGCCCGCCCCGTGTCCAGACTGTGGGGCTCGCCCGCCCCGTGTCCAGACTGTGGGGCTCGCCCGCCCCGTGTCCAGACTGTGGGGCTCATCCGCCCCGTGTCCAGACTGCGGGGCTCGCCCGCCCCGTGTCCAGACTGTGGGGCTCATCCGCCCCGTGTCCAGACTGTGGGGCTCATCCGCCCCGTGTCCAGACTGTGGGGCTCATCCGCCCCGTGTCCAGACTGTGGGGCTCATCCGCCCCGTGTCCAGACTGTGGGGCTCATCCGCCCCGTGTCAGGACTTTGGGGCCGCCTGCCCCGGGTCTAGCCCCGTTTCCGGTCTGTGGGGCACGCCCGCCCCAAGCTTGAACTGTGAGGCCCGTCCGTCCCAGGTCTAGCCCCGAGCCTGGACTGTGGGGCCCGGCCGCCCTATATCCGGACTGCGGCCGCCCAGTGTCCGAACTATGGGCCCGTCCGACCCGTGTCCGGACTGTGGGGCCGCCTGCATCGGGTCTAGCCCCAGGTCTGGACTGTGGGGCCCCCCGCCCGCCCCAGGTCCGGACGGTGGGGCCGCCCGCCCCGAGTCTAGCCCCAGGTCTGGACTGTGGGGGCACCCGCCCCATGTCCTGACTGTGGGGTCCGCCCGCCCCATGTCCTGACTGTGGGGTCCGCCCGCCCCATGTCCTGACTGTGGGGCCCGCCCGCCCCGTGTCCTGACTGTGGGGCCCGCCCGCCCCGTGTCCTGACTGTGGGGTCCACCCCGTGTCCGCCCGCCCCGTGTCCTGACTGTGGGGCTCGCCCGCCCCGTGTACTGACTGTGGGGCTCGCCCGCCCCGTGTCCTGACTGTGGGGCTCGCCCGCTCCGTGTCCTGACTGTGGGGCTCGCCCGCACCGTGTCCAGACTGTGGGGCTCGCCCGCACCGTCTCCAGACTGTGGGGCTCATCCGCCCCGTGTCCAGACTGTGGGGCTCATCCGCCCCGTGTCTGGACTTTGGGGCCGCCTGCCCCGGGTCTAGCCCCGTTTCCGGTCTGTGGGGCACGCCCGCCCCAAGCTTTGACTGTGGGGCCCGTCCGTCTCGGGTCTAGCCCCGAGCCTGGACTGTGGGGCCCGGCCGCCCTATATCCGGACTGCGGCCGCCCAGTGTCCGGACTATGGGCCCGTCCGCCCCGTGTCCGGACTGTGGGGCCGCCTGCATCAGGTCTAGCCCCAGGTCTGGACTGTGGGGCCCCCCGCCCGCCCCAGGTCTGGACGGTGGGGCCGCCCGCCCCGAGTCTAGCCCCAGGTCTGGACTGTGGGGCCCCCCGCCAGCCCCGGGTACGGACTGTGGGGCCCCCCGCCCGCCCCGGGTACGGACTGTGGGGCCCCCCGCTCGCCCCGAGTCTGGACTGTGGGGAAGCCTGCCCCGGGTCTGGACTGTGGGGCATGTCCGCCCCATGTCAGGACTGTGGGGCCCGTCCACCCCGTGTCTGGACTGTGGGGCCGCCTGCCCCTGGTCTAGCCTCAGGTCTGGACTGTGGGGCCGCCTGCCCCGGGACTAGCCCCGTGTCCGGACTGTGGGGCCCGTCCACCCCGAGCCTGGACTGTGGGGCCCGTCCGCCCTGAGCCTGGACTGTGGGGCCCCCCGCCCGCACTGGGTACGGACTGTGGGGCCCCCCGCTCGCCCCGAGTCTGGACTGTGGGGCCGCCTGCCCCGGGTCTGGACTGTGGGGCATGTCCGCCCCATGTCAGGACTGTGGGGCCCGTCCACCCCGTGTCCGGACTGTGGGGCCGCCTGCCCCGGCTCTAGCCGCAGGTCAGGACTGTGGGGCATGCCCGCCCCGTGTCAGAACTGTGGGGCCGCCTGCCCCTGGTCTAGCCTCAGGTCTGGACTGTGGGGCCGCCTGCCCCGGGACTAGCCCCGTGTCCGGACTGTGGGGCCCGTCTGCCCCGAGCCTGGACTGTGGGGCCCGTCCGCCCTGAGCCTGGACTGTGGGGCCCCCCGCCCGCACCGGGTACGGACTGTGGGGCCCTCCGCTCGCCCCGAGTCTGGACTGTGGGGCCGCCTGCCCCGGGTCTGGACTGTGGGGCATGTCCGCCCCATGTCAGGACTGTGGGGCCCGTCCACCCCGTGTCTGGACTGTGGGGCCGCCTGCCCCTGGTCTAGCCTCCGGTCTGGACTGTGGGGCCGCCTGCCCCGGGACTAGCCCCGTGTCCGGACTGTGGGGCCCGTCCGCCCCGAGCCTGGACTGTGGGGCCCGTCCGCCATATGTCCGGACTGTGGCTCCCCCGGTGTCCGGACTGTGGGGACCGTCCACCCCGTGTCCGGACTGTGGGCCGCGTGCTCCGGGTCTAGCCCCAGGTCTGGACTGTGGGGCATGCCTGCTCTGTGTCCGGACTGTGGGGCCCGTCCACCCCGTGTCCGGACTGTGGGCCGTCTGCCCCGGGTCTAGCCCCAGGTCTGGATTGTGAAGCCGCCTGCCCCGGGATTAGCTCAGTGTCCGGACTGTGGGGCCCGCCCGCCCCGTGTCCTGACTGTGGAGCCCGCCCGCCCCGTGTCCTGACTGTGGGGCCCGCCCGCCCTATGTCCGTACCATGGCCACCCCGTGTCCGGACTGTGGGGCCGCCTGCCCCGGCTCTAGCCGCAGGTCAGGACTGTGGGGCATGCCCGCCCCGTGTCAGAACTGTGGGGCCCGTCCGCCCCGTGTCAGAACTGTGGGGCCGCCTGCCCCGGGACTAGCCCCGTGTACGGACTGTGGGGCCCGCCCGCCCCGTGTCGTAACTATGGGCCCGCCCGCCCCGAGCCTGGACTGTGGGGCCCGTCCGCCCAGAGTCTGGACTGTGGGGCCCGTCCGCTCCAAGCGTGGACTGTGGGGCCCGTCTGCCTCGAGCGTGGACTGTGGGGCCAGAGCGTGGACTGTGGGGCCCGTTCGCTCCGAGCCAATACTGTGGGGCCCATCCGCCCCGAGTCTGGACTGTGGGGCCCATCCGCCCCGAGCCTGGACTGTGTGGCCCCCAGCCCCGGGTCTGAAATGTGGGGCCGGCTTCCCCGGGTTTAGCCCCGAGCCTGGACTGTGGGGCCCGCCCACCCTATGTCTGGACTGTGGCCGCCCCGTGTCCGGACTGTGGGGCTCGTCACCCCGTGTCTGGACTTTGGGGCAGCCTACCCCGGGTCTAGCCCCAGGTCTGGACTGTGGGGCATGTCCGCCCCGTGTCAGGACTGTGGGGCCCGTCCACCCCGTATCTGGACTGTGGGGCCGCCTGCCCCGGGCCGAGCCTCAGGTCTGGACTGTGGAGCCTGTCCGCCCCGAGCCTGGACTGTGGGGCCCGTTCGCCCCGAGCCAATACTGTGGGGCCCATCCACCCCGAGCCTGGACTGTGGGGCCCATCCGCCCCGAGCCTGGACTATATGGCACCCCGCCCCGGGTCTGAAATGTGGGGTCGGCTTCCCCGGGTTTAGCCCCGAGCCTGGACTGTGGCGCCCGCCCACCCTATGTCTGGACTGTGGCCGCCCCGTGTCCGGACTGTGGGGCTCGTACACCCCGTGTCCGGACTTTGAGGCAGCCTACCCCGGGTCTAGCCCCAGGTCTGGACTGTGGGGCATGTCCGCCCCGTGTCTGGACTGTGGGGCCCGTCCACCCTGTGTCTAGAATGTGGGGCCGCCTGCCCCGGGTCTAGCCTCAGGTCTGGACTGTGGGGCCGCCTGCCCCGGGTCTAGCCCCAGGCCTTGACTATGGGTCATGCCCGCCCCGTATCCAGACTGTGGGGCCTGTCCACCCCGTGTCTAGAATGTGGGGCCGCCTGCCCCGGGTCTAGCCTCAGGTCTGGACTGTGGAGCCGACAGCCCCGGGTTTAGCCCCAAGTCTTGACTATGGGGCATGCCCGCCCCGTATCTGGACTGTGGGGCCCGTCCACCCCGTGTCTGGACTGTGGGCCGCCTGCCCCGAGTCTAGCCCCAGGTCTGGACTGTGGGGCCACCTGCCCCGGGATTAGCCCTGTCTCCGGACTGTGGGGCCTGCCCGCCCTGTATCCTGACTGTGGAGCCCGCCCGCCCAATGTCCTGACTGTGGGGCCCGCCCTGTGTCCTGACTGTGGGGCCCGTCCGCCCTGTGTCCTGACTGTGGGTCCCGCCCGCCCCGTGTCCTGACTGTGGGGCTCGCCCGCCCCGTGGCCAGACTGTGGGGCTCATCCGCCCCGTGTCCGGACTTTGGGGCCGCCTGCCCCGGGACTAGCCCCGTGTCCGGACTGTGAGGCCCGTCCGCCCCGAGCCTGGACTGTGGGTCCCGTCCGCCGCGTGTCCGGACTGAGGGGCCCGTCCGTCCCGTGTCCGGACTGTGGGGCCCGTCCGCCCCGTGTCCGGACTGTGGGGCCCGTCCACCCCGTGTCCGGACTGTGGGGCCCGTCCACCCCGTGTCCGGACCTGTGGGGCCCGTCCACCCCGTGTCCGGACCAGTGGGGCCCGTCCACCCCGTGTCCGGACTGTGGGGCCCGTCCACCCCGTGTCCGGACTGTGGGGCCCGTCCACCCCGTGTCCGGACTGTGGGGCCCGTCCACCCCGTGTCCGGACTGTGGGGCCCGTCCACCCCGTGTCCGGACTGTGGGGCCCGTCCCACCCCGTGTTCGGACTGTGGGGCCCGTCCATCCCGTGTCCGGACTGTGGGGCCCGTCCATCCCGTGTCCGGACTGTGGGGCCCGTCCACCCCGTGTCTAGCCCCAGGTCTGGACTGTGGGGCATGTCCGCCCCGTGTCAGGACTGTGGGGCCCGTCCACACTGTGTCTAGAATGTGGGGCCGCCTGCCCCGGGTCTAGCCTCAGGTCTGGACTGTGGGGCCGCCTGCCCTGGGTCTAGCCCCAGGTCTTGACTATGGGTCATGCCCGCCCCGTATCCGAACTGTGGGGCCCGTCCACCCCGTGTCCGGACTGTGGCGCCCGTCCACCCCGTGTCCGGACTGTGGGGCCCGTCCGCCCTGTGTCCGGACTTTGGGGCCGCCTGCCCCGGGACTAGCCCCGTGTCCGGACTGTGAGGCCCGTCCGCCCCGAGCCTGGACTGTGGGGCCCGTCCGCCCCGTGTCCTGACTGTGGGTCCCGCCCGCCCCGTGTCCTGACTGTGGGGCTCGCCTGCCCCGTGTCCAGACTGTGGGGCTCGCCCGCCCCGTGTCCAGACTGTGGGGCTCATTCGCCCCGTGTCCAGACTGTGGGGCTCATTCGCCCCGTGTCCGGACTTTGGGGCCGCCTGCCCCGGGACTAGCCCCGTGTCCGGACTGTGGGGCCCGTCCACCCCGTGTCCGGACTGTGGGGCCCGTCCGCCCCGTGTCCGGACTGTGGGGCCGCCTGCCCCGGGACTAGCCCCGTGTCCGGACTGTGAGGCCCGTCCGCCCCGAGCCCGGACTGTGGGGCCCGTCCGCCCCGTGTCCGGACTGTGGGGCCCGTCCGCCCCGTGTCTGGACTGTGGGGCCCGTCCGCCCCGTGTCCGGACTGTGGGGCCCGTCCGCCCCGTGTCCGGACTGTGGGGCCCGTCCGCCCCGTGTCCGGACTGTGGGGCCCGTCCGCCCCGTGTCCGGACTGTGGGGCTCATCCGCCCCGTGTCCGGACATTGGGGCCGACTGCCCCGGGACTAGCCCCGTGTCCGGACTGTGAGGCCCGTCCGCCCCGAGCCTGGACTGGGGGCCCGTCCGCCCCGTGTCGGGACTGTGGGGCCCGTCCGCCCCGTGTCCGGACTGTGGGGCCCGTCCGCCCCGTGTCCGGACTGTGGGGCCCGTCCGCCCCGTGTCCGGACTGTGGGGCCCGTCCGCCCCGTGTCCGGACTGTGGGGCCCGTCCGCCCCGTGTCCGGACTGTGGGGCCCGTCAGCCCCGTGTCCGGACTGTGGGGCCCGTCCGCCCCGTGTCCGACTGTGGGGCCCGTCCGCCCCGTGTCCGGACTGTGGGGCCCGTCCACCCCGTGTCTAGAATATGGGACCGCCTGCCCCGGGTCTAGCCTCAGGCCTGGACTGTGGGGCCGCCTGCCCCGGGTCTAGCCCCAGGTCTGGACTATGGGGCATGCCCGCCCCGTTTCCGGACTGTGGGGCCCGTCCACCCCGTGTCTGGACTATGGGCCGCCTGCCCCGGGTCTAGCCCCAGGTCTGGACTGTGGGGCCCGCCCGGGGCCCGCCCGCCCCGTATCCTGACTGTGGGGCCCGCCCGCCTCATGTCCTGACTGTGCAGCCCGCCCGCCCCATGTCCTGACTGTGGAGCCCGCCCGCCCCATGTCCTGACTGTGGGGCCCGCCCGCCCCATGTCCTGACTGTGGGGCCCGCCCGCCCCATGTCCTGACTGTGGGGCCCACCCGGGGCCCACCCGCCCCGCCTTCCCCGCCCGCCCCATGTCCTGACTGTGGGGCCCCCCGCCCCATGTCCTGACTGTGGGGCTCGCCCCCCCATGTCCTGACTGTGGGGCCCGCCCCCCCCATGTCCTGACTGTGGGGCCCGCCCGCCCCATGTCCGGACCAGTGGGGCCCGTCCACCCCGTGTCCGGACTGTGGGGCCCGTCCACCCCGTGTCCGGACTGTGGGGCCCGTCCACCCCGTGTCCGGACTGTGGGGCCCGTCCACCCCGTGTCCGGACTGTGGGGCCCGTCCACCCCGTGTCCGGACTGTGGGGCCCGTCCACCCCGTGTTCGGACTGTGGGGCCCGTCCACCCCGTGTCCGGACTGTGGGGCCCGTCCACCCCGTGTCCGGACTTTGGGGCAGCCTACCCCGGGTCTAGCCCCAGGTCTGGACTGTGGGGCCCGTCCGCCCCGTGTCCGGACTGTGGGGCCCGTCCGCCCCGTGTCCGGACTGTGGGGCCCGTCCGCCCCGTGTCCGGACTGTGGGGCCCGTCAGCCCCGTGTCCGGACTGTGGGGCCCGTCCGCCCCGTGTCCGACTGTGGGGCCCGTCCGCCCCGTGTCCGGACTGTGGGGCCCGTCCACCCCGTGTCTAGAATATGGGACCGCCTGCCCCGGGTCTAGCCTCAGGCCTGGACTGTGGGGCCGCCTGCCCCGGGTCTAGCCCCAGGTCTGGACTATGGGGCATGCCCGCCCCGTTTCCGGACTGTGGGGCCCGTCCACCCCGTGTCTGGACTATGGGCCGCCTGCCCCGGGTCTAGCCCCAGGTCTGGACTGTGGGGCCCGCCCGGGGCCCGCCCGCCCCGTATCCTGACTGTGGGGCCCGCCCGCCTCATGTCCTGACTGTGCAGCCCGCCCGCCCCATGTCCTGACTGTGGAGCCCGCCCGCCCCATGTCCTGACTGTGGGGCCCGCCCGCCCCATGTCCTGACTGTGGGGCCCGCCCGCCCCATGTCCTGACTGTGGGGCCCGCCCGCCCCATGTCCTGACTGTGGGGCCCACCCGGGGCCCACCCGCCCCGCCTTCCCCGCCCGCCCCATGTCCTGACTGTGGGGCCCCCCGCCCCATGTCCTGACTGTGGGGCTCGCCCCCCCATGTCCTGACTGTGGGGCCCGCCCCCCCCATGTCCTGACTGTGGGGCCCGCCCGCCCCATGTCCGGACCAGTGGGGCCCGTCCACCCCGTGTCCGGACTGTGGGGCCCGTCCACCCCGTGTCCGGACTGTGGGGCCCGTCCACCCCGTGTCCGGACTGTGGGGCCCGTCCACCCCGTGTCCGGACTGTGGGGCCCGTCCACCCCGTGTCCGGACTGTGGGGCCCGTCCACCCCGTGTTCGGACTGTGGGGCCCGTCCACCCCGTGTCCGGACTGTGGGGCCCGTCCACCCCGTGTCCGGACTTTGGGGCAGCCTACCCCGGGTCTAGCCCCAGGTCTGGACTGTGGGGCATGTCCGCCCCGTGTCAGGACTGTGGGGCCCGTCCACACTGTGTCTAGAATGTGGGGCCGCCTGCCCCGGGTCTAGCCTCAGGTCTGGACTGTGGGGCCGCCTGCCCTGGGTCTAGCCCCAGGTCTTGACTATGGGTCATGCCCGCCCCGTATCCGGACTTTGGGGCCCGTCCACCCCGTGTCTAGAATGTGGGGCCGCCTGCCCCGGGTCTAGCCTCAGGTCTGGACTGTGGGGCCGCCAGCTCCGGGTTTAGCCCCAAGTCTTGACTATGGGGCATGCCCGCCCCATATCTGGACTGTGGGGCCCGTCCACCCCGTGTCTGGACTCTGGGCCGCCTGCCCCGGGTCTAGCCCCAGGTCTGGACTGTGGGGCCACCTGCCCCGGGATTAGCCCTGTGTCTGGACTGTGGGGCCTGCCCGCCCTGTATCCTGACTGTGGAGCCCGCCCGCCCAATGTCCTGACTGTGGGGCCCGCCCTGTGTCCTGACTGAGGGGCCCGTCCGTCCCGTGTCCGGACTGTGGGGCCCGTCCGCCCCGTGTCCGGACTGTGGGGCCCGTCCACCCCGTGTCCGGACCTGTGGGGCCCGTCCACCCCGTGTCCGGACCAGTGGGGCCCGTCCACCCCGTGTCCGGACTGTGGGGCCCGTCCACCCCGTGTCCGGACTGTGGGGCCCGTCCACCCCGTGTCCGGACTGTGGGGCCCGTCCACCCCGTGTCCGGACTGTGGGGCCCGTCCCACCCCGTGTTCGGACTGTGGGGCCCGTCCCACCCCGTGTTCGGACTGTGGGGCCCGTCCATCCCGTGTCCGGACTGTGGGGCCCGTCCATCCCGTGTCCGGACTGTGGGGCCCGTCCACCCCGTGTCTAGCCCCAGGTCTGGACTGTGGGGCATGTCCGCCCCGTGTCAGGACTGTGGGGCCCGTCCACACTGTGTCTAGAATGTGGGGCCGCCTGCCCCGGGTCTAGCCTCAGGTCTGGACTGTGGGGCCGCCTGCCCTGGGTCTAGCCCCAGGTCTTGACTATGGGTCATGCCCGCCCCGTATCCGAACTGTGGGGCCCGTCCACCCCGTGTCCGGACTGTGGCGCCCGTCCACCCCGTGTCCGGACTGTGGGGCCCGTCCGCCCTGTGTCCGGACTTTGGGGCCGCCTGCCCCGGGACTAGCCCCGTGTCCGGACTGTGAGGCCCGTCCGCCCCGAGCCTGGACTGTGGGGCCCGTCCGCCCCGTGTCCTGACTGTGGGTCCCGCCCGCCCCGTGTCCTGACTGTGGGGCTCGCCTGCCCCGTGTCCAGACTGTGGGGCTCGCCCGCCCCGTGTCCAGACTGTGGGGCTCATTCGCCCCGTGTCCAGACTGTGGGGCTCATTCGCCCCGTGTCCGGACTTTGGGGCCGCCTGCCCCGGGACTAGCCCCGTGTCCGGACTGTGGGGCCCGTCCACCCCGTGTCCGGACTGTGGGGCCCGTCCGCCCCGTGTCCGGACTGTGGGGCCGCCTGCCCCGGGACTAGCCCCGTGTCCGGACTGTGAGGCCCGTCCGCACCGAGCCCGGACTGTGGGGCCCGTCCGCCCCGTGTCCGGACTGTGGGGCCCGTCCGCCCCGTGTTTGGACTGTGGGGCCCGTCCGCCCCGTGTCCGGACTGTGGGGCCCGTCCGCCCCGTGTCCGGACTGTGGGGCCCGTCCGCCCCGTGTCCGGACTGTGGGGCCCGTCCGCCCCGTGTCCGGACTGTGGGGCTCATCCGCCCCGTGTCCGGACATTGGGGCCGACTGCCCCGGGTCTAGCCCCGTGTCCGGACTGTGAGGCCCGTCCGCCCCTAGCCTGGACTGGGGGCCCGTCCGCCCCGTGTCGGGACTGTGGGGCCCGTCCGCCCCGTGTCCGGACTGTGGGGCCCGCCCGCCCCGTTTCCTGACTGTGGGTCCCGCCCGCCCCGTGTCCTGACTGTGGGGCCCGCCCGCCCCATGTCCAGACTGTGGGGCCCGCCCGCCCCATGTCCTGACTGTGGGGCCCGCCCGCCCCATGTCCTGACCGTGGGGCCCGCCCGCCCCGTGTCCTGACTGTGGGGCCCGCCCACCCCGTGTCCTGACTGTGGGGCCCGCCCGCCCCATGTCCTGACTGTGGGTCCCGCCCGCCCCGTGTCCTGACTGTGGGGCTCGCCCGCCCCGTGTCCTGATTGTGGGGCCCGCCCTGTGTCCTGACTGTGGGGCCCGTCCGCCCTGTGTCCTGACTGTGGGTCCCGCCCGCCCCGTGTCCTGACTGTGGGGCTCGCCCGCCCCGTGTCCTGACTGTGGGGCTCATCCGCCCCGTGTCCGGACTTTGGGGCCGCCTGCCCCGGGACTAGCCCTGTGTCCGCACTGTGAGGCCCGATCGCCCCGAGCCTGGACTGTGGGGCCCGTCCGCCCCGTGTCCGGACTGTGGGGCAGCCTACCCCGGGTCTAGCCCCAGGTCTGGACTGTGGGGCATGTCCGCCTCGTGTCAGGACTGTGGGGTCCGTCCACCCTGTGTCTAGAATGTGGGGCCGCCTGCCCCGGGTCTAGCCTCAGGTCTGGACTGTGGGGCCGCCTGCCCCGGGTCTAGCCCCAGGTCTTGACTATGGGGCATGCCCGCCCCGTATCTGGACTGTGGGGCCCGTCCACCCCGTGTCTGGACTGTGGGCCGCCTGCCCCGGGTCTAGCCCCAGGTATGGACTGTGGGGCCACCTGCCCCGGGATTAGCCCTGTGTCTGGACTGTGGGGCCTGCCCGCCCTGTATCCTGACTGTGGAGCCCGCCCGCCCAATGTCCTGACTGTGGGGCCCGCCCTGTGACCTAACTGTGGGGCCCGTCCGCCCTGTGTCCTGACTGTGGGTCCCGCCCGCCACGTGTCCTGACTGTGGGGCTCATCCGCCCCGTGTCCGGACATTGGGGCCGCCTGCCCCGGGACTAGCCCCGTGTCCGGACTGTGGGGCCCGTCCGCCCCGTGTCCGGACTGTGGGGCCCGTCCGCCCCGTGTCCGGACTGTGGGGCCCGTGCGCCCCGTGTCCGGACTGTGGGGCCCGTGCGCCCCGTGTCCGGACTGTGGGGCCCGTGCGCCCCGTGTCCGGACTGTGGGGCCCGTGCGCCCCGTGTCCGGACTGTGGGGCCCGTGCGCCCCGTGTCCGGACTGTGGGGCCCGTGCGCCCCGTGTCCGGACTGTGGGGCCCGTCCGCCCCGTGTCCGGACTGTGGGGCCCGTCCGCCCCGTGTCCGGACTGTGGGGCCCGTCCGCCCCGTGTCCGGACTGTGGGGCCCGTCCGCCCCGTGTCCGGACTGTGGGGCCCGTCCGCCCCGTGTCCGGACTGTGGGGCCCGTCCGCCCCGTGTCCGGACTGTGGGGCTCGTCCGCCCCGTGTCCGGACATTGGGGCCGACTGCCCCGGGACTAGCCCCGTGTCCGGACTGTGAGGCCCGTCCGCCCCGAGCCTGGACTGGGGGCCCGTCCGCCCCGTGTCGGGACTGTGGGGCCCGTCCGCCCCGTGTCCGGACTGTGGGGCCCGTCCGCCCCGTGTCCCGACTGTGGGGCCCGTCCGCCCCGTGTCCCGACTGTGGGGCCCGTCCGCCCCGTGTCCGGACTGTGGGGCCCGTCCGCCCCGTGTCCGGACTGTGGGGCCCGTCCGCCCCGTGTCCGGACTGTGGGGCCCGTCCGCCCCGTGTCCGGACTGTGGGGCCCGTCCGCCCCGTGTCCGGACTGTGGGGCCCGTCCGCCCCGTGTCCGGACTGTGGGGCCCGTCCGCCCCGTGTCCGGACTGTGGGGCCCGTCCGCCCCGTGTCCGGACTGTGGGGCCCGTCCGCCCCGTGTCCGGACTGTGGGGCCCGTCCGCCCCGTGTCCGGACTGTGGGGCCCGTCCGCCCCGTGTCCGGACTGTGGGGCCCGTCAGCCCCGTGTCCGGACTGTGGGGCCCGTCAGCCCCGTGTCCGGACTGTGGGGCCCGTCAGCCCCGTGTCCGGACTGTGGGGCCCGTCCGCCCCGTGTCCGGACTGTGGGGCCCGTCCGCCCCGTGTCCGGACTGTGGGGCCCGTCCGCCCCGTGTCTAGAATATGGGACCGCCTGCCCCGGGTCTAGCCTCAGGCCTGGACTGTGGGGCCGCCTGCCCCGGGTCTAGCCCCAGGTCTGGACTATGGGGCATGCCCGCCCCGTGTCCGGACTGTGGGGCCCGTCCACCCCGTGTCTGGACTATGGGCCGCCTGCCCCGGGTCTAGCCCCAGGTCTGGACTGTGGGGGGCGGGCCCGCCCGCCCCGTATCCTGACTGTGGGGCCCGCCCGCCTCATGTCCTGACTGTGCAGCCCGCCCACCCCATGTCCTGACTGTGGAGCCCGCCCGCCCCATGTCCTGACTGTGGGGCCCGCCCGCCCCATGTCCTGACTGTGGGGCCCACCCGGGGCCCACCCGCCCCGCCTTCCCCGCCCGCCCCATGTCCTGACTGTGGGGCCCGCCCCCCCCATGTCCTGACTGTGGGGCCCGGCGGGGCCCGCCCGCCCCGTGTCCTGACTGTGGGGCCCGCCCGCCCCGTGTCCTGACTGTGGGGCCCGTCCACCCCGTGTCCTGACTGTGGGGCCCGTCCGCCCCGTATCCTGACTGTGGGGCCCGCCCGCCCCGTGTCCTGACTGTGGGGCCCGTCCACCCCGTGTCCTGACTGTGGGGCCCGTCCACCCCGTGTCCGGACCAGTGGGGCCCGTCCACCCCATGTCCGGACTGTGGGGCCCGTCCACCCCGTGTCCGGACTGTGGGGCCCGTCCACCCCGTGTTCGGACTGTGGGGCCCGTCCACCCCGTGTCCGGACTGTGGGGCCCGTCCACCCCGTGTCCGGACTTTGGGGCAGCCTACCCCGGGTCTAGCCCCAGGTCTGGACTGTGGGGCATGTCCGCCCCGTGTCAGGACTGTGGGGCCCGTCCACACTGTGTCTAGAATGTGGGGCCGCCTGCCCCGGGTCTAGCCTCAGGTCTGGACTGTGGGGCCGCCTGCCCTGGGTCTAGCCCCAGGTCTTGACTATGGGTCATGCCCGCCCCGTATCCGGACTTTGGGGCCCGTCCACCCCGTGTCTAGAATGTGGGGCCGCCTGCCCCGGGTCTAGCCTCAGGTCTGGACTGTGGGGCCGCCAGCTCCGGGTTTAGCCCCAAGTCTTGACTATGGGGCATGCCCGCCCCGTATCTGGACTGTGGGGCCCGTCCACCCCGTGTCTGGACTCTGGGCCGCCTGCCCCGGGTCTAGCCCCAGGTCTGGACTGTGGGGCCACATGCCCCGGGATTAGCCCTGTGTCTGGACTGTGGGGCCTGCCCGCCCTGTATCCTGACTGTGGAGCCCGCCCGCCCAATGTCCTGACTGTGGGGCCCGTCCGCCCTGTGTCCTGACTGTGGGTCCCGCCCGCCCCGTGTCCTGACTGTGGGGCTCGCCCGCCCTGTGTCCAGACTGTGGGGCTCATCCGCCCCGTGTCCGGACTTTCGGGCCGCCTGCCCCGGGACTAGCCCTGTGTCCTGACTGTGGGGCCCGCCCGCCCCGAGCCTGGACTGTGGGGCCCGTCCGCCCCGTGTCCGGACTGTGGGGCCCGTCCGCCCCGTGTCCGGACTGTGGGGCCCGTCCGCCCCGTGTCCGGACTGTGGGGCCCGTCCGCCCCGTGTCCGGACTGTGGGGCCCGTCCGCCCCGTGTCCGGACTGTGGGGCCCGTCCGCCCCGTGTCCGGACTGTGGGGCCCGTCCGCCCCGTGTCCGGACTGTGGGGCCCGTCCGCCCCGTGTCCGGACTGTGGGGCCCGTCCGCCCCGTGTGCGGACTGTGGGGCCCGTCCGCCCCGTGTCCGGACTGTGGGGCCCGTCCGCCCCGTGTCCGGACTGTGGGGCCCGTCCGCCCCGTGTCCGGACTGTGGGGCCCGTCCGCCCCGTGTCCGGACTGTGGGGACCGTCCGCCCCGTGTCCGGACTGTGGGGCCCGTCCGCCCCGTGTCCGGACTGTGGGGCTCGTCCGCCCCGTGTCCAGACTGTGGGGCTCCTCCGCCCCGTGTCCAGACTTTGGGGCAGCCTGCCCCGGGACTAGCCCCGTGTCCGGACTGTGAGGCCCGTCCGCCCCGTGTCCGGACTGTGGGGCCCGTCCGCCCCGTGTCCGGACTGTGGGGCCCGTCCGCCCCGTGTCCGGACTGTGGGGCCCGTCCGCCCCGTGTCCGGACTGTGGGGCCCGTCCGCCCCGTGTCTAGAATATGGGACCGCCTGCCCCGGGTCTAGCCTCAGGTCTGGACTGTGGGGCCGCCTGCCCCGGGTCTAGCCCCAGGTCTGGACTATGGGGCATGCCCGCCCCGTGTCCGGACTGTGGGGCCCGTCCACCCCGTGTCTGGACTATGGGCCGCCTGCCCCGGGTCTAGCCCCAGGTCTGGACTGTCGCCCGCCCCATGTCCTGACTGTGCAGCCCGCCCGCCCCATTTTCTGACTGTGGAGCCCGCCCGCCCCATGTCCTGACTGTGGAGCCCGCCCGCCCCATGTCCTGACTGTGGGGCCCGCCCGCTCCATGTCCTGACTGTGGGGCCCGCTCGCCCCATGTCCTGACTGTGGGTCCCGCCCGCCCCGTGTCCTGACTGTGGGGCTCGCCCGCCCCGTGTCCTGACTGTGGGGCTCGCCCGCCCCGTGTCCTGACTGTGGGGCCCGCCCTGTGTCCTGACTGTGGGGCCCGTCCGCCCCGTGTCCTGACTGTGGGTCCCGCCCGCCCCGTGTCCTGACTGTGGGGCTCGCCCGCCCCGTGTCCAGACTGTGAGGCCCGTCCGCCCCGAGCCTGGACTGTGGGGCCCGTCCGCCCCGTGTCCGGACTGTGGGGCCCGTCCGCCCCGTGTCCGGACTGTGGGGCCCGTCCGCCCCGTGTCCGGACTGTGGGGCCCGTCCGCCCCGTGTCCGGACTGTGGGGCCCGTCCGCCCCGTGTCCGGACTGTGGGGCCCGTCCGCCCCGTGTCCGGACTGTGGGGCCCGTCCGCCCCGTGTCCGGACTGTGGGGCCCGTCCGCCCCGTGTCCGGACTGTGGGGCCCGTCCGCCCCGTGTCCGGACTGTGGGGCCCGTCCGCCCCGTGTCCGGACTGTGGGGCCCGTCCGCCCCGTGTCCGGACTGTGGGGCCCGTCCGCCCCGTGTCCGGACTGTGGGGCCCGTCCGCCCCGTGTCCGGACTGTGGGGCCCGTCCGCCCCGTGTCCGGACTGTGGGGCCCGTCCGCCCCGTGTCCGGACTGTGGGGCCCGTCCGCCCCGTGTCCGGACTGTGGGGCCCGTCCGCCCCGTGTCCGGACTGTGGGGCCCGTCCGCCCCGTGTCCGGACTGTGGGGCCCGTCCGCCCCGTGTCCGGACTGTGGGGCCCTTCCACCCCGTGTCCGGACAGTGGGGCCCGTCCACCCCGTGTCCGGACTGTGGGGCCCGTCCACCCCGTGTCCGGACTGTGAGTCGCCTGCCCCGGGTCTAGCCCCAGGTCTGGACTGTGGGGCATGTCCGCCCCATGTCAGGTCTGTGAGGCCCGTCCACCCCGTGTCTAGAATATGGGACCGCCTGCCCCGGGTCTAGCCTCAGGCATGGACTGTGGGGCCGCCTGCCCCGGGTCTAGCCCCAGGTCTGGACTATGGGGCATGCCCGCCCCGTGTCCGGACTGTGGGGCCCGTCCACCCCGTGTCTGGACTATGGGCCGCCTGCCCCGGGTCTAGCCCCAGGTCTGGACTGTGGGGCCCGCCCGCCCCGTGTCCTGACTGTGGGGCCCGCCCGCCTCATGTCCTGACTGTGCAGCCCGCCCGCCCCATGTCCTGACTGTGGAGCCCGCCCGCCCCATGTCCTGACTGTGTGGCCCGCCCGCCCCATGTCCTGACTGTGGGGCCCGCCCGCCCCATGTCCTGACTGTGGGGCCCGCCCCCCCATGTCCTGACTGTGGGGCCCGCCCGCCCCATGTCCTGACTGTGGAGCCCGCCCGCCCCATGTCCTGACTGTGGGGGCCGCCCCCCCATGTCCTGACTGTGGGGCCCGCCCCCCCCATGTCCTAACTGTGGGGCCCGCCCGCCCCGTGTCCTGACTGTACCCACCCCATGTCCTGACTGTGGGGCCCGCCCGCCTCATGTCCTGACTGTGGGGCCCGCCCGCCCCATGTCCTGACTGTGGGGCCCGCCCGCCCCGTGTCCTGACTGTGGGGCCCGCCCGCCCCGTGTCCTGACTGTGGGGCCCGCCCGCCCCGTGTCCTGACTGTGGGGCCCGCCCGCCCCGTGTCCTGACTGTGGGGCCCGCCCACCCCATGTCCTGACTGTACCCACCCCATGTCCTGACTGTGGGGCCCGCCCGCCTCATGTCCTGACTGTGGGGCCCGCCCGCCCCCACCCGCCCCATGTCCTGACTGTGGGGCCCGCCCGCCCCGTGTCCTGACTGTGGGGCCCGCCCCGTGTCCTGACTGTGGGGCCCGCCTGCCCCGTTTCCTGACTGTGGGTCCCGCCCGCCCCGTGTCCTGACTGTGGGGCTCACCCGCCCCGTGTCCTGACTGTGGGGCCCGCCCTGTGTCCTGACTGTGGGGCCCGTCCGCCCTGTGTCCTGACTGTGGGTCCCGCCCGCCCCGTGTCCTGACTGTGGGGCTCGCCCGCCCCGTGTCCAGACTGTGGGGCTCATCCGCCCCGTGTCCGGACTTTGGGGCCGCCTGCCCCGGGACTAGCCCCGTGTCCGGACTGTGGGGCCCGCCAACCCCATGTCCTGACTGTACCCACCCCATGTCCTGACTGTGGGGCCCGCCCGCCTCATGTCCTGACTGTGGGGCCCGCCCGCCCCATGTCCTGACTGTGGGGCCCGCCCGCCCCGTGTCCTGACTGTGGGGCCCGCCTGCCCCGTTTCCTGACTGTGGGTCCCGCCCGCCCCGTGTCCTGACTGTGGGGCTCGCCCGCCCCGTGTCCTGACAGTGGGGCCCGCCCTGTGTCCTGACTGTGGGGCCCGTCCGCCCTGTGTCCTGACTGTGGGTCCCGCCCGCCCCGTGTCCTGACTGTGGGGCTCGCCCGCCCCGTGTCCAGACTGTGGGGCTCATCCGCCCCGTGTCCAGACTTTGGGGCCGCCTGCCCCGGGACTAGCCCCGTGTCCGGACTGTGAGGCCCGTCCGCCCCGAGCCTGGACTGTGGGGCCCGTCCGCCCCGTGTCCGGACTGTGGGGCCCGTCCGCCCCGTGTCCGGACTGTGGGGCCCGTCCGCCCCGTGTCCGGACTGTGGGGCCCGTCCGCCCCGTGTCCGGACTGTGGGGCCCGTCCGCCCCGTGTCCGGACTGTGGGGCCCGTCCGCCCCGTGTCCGGACTGTGGGGCCCGTCCGCCCCGTGTCCGGACTGTGGGGCCCGTCCGCCCCGTGTCCGGACTGTGGGGCCCGTCCGCCCCGTGTACGGACTGTGGGGCCCGTCCGCCCCGTGTACGGACTGTGGGGCCCGTCCGCCCCGTGTTCGGACTGTGGGGCCCGTCCTCCCCGTGTCCGGACTGTGGGGCCCGTCCACCCCGTGTCCGGACTGTGGGGCCCGTCCACCCCGTGTCCGGACTGTGGGGCCCGTCCACCCCGTGTCCGGACTGTGGGGCCCGTCCATCCCGTGTCCGGACTGTGGGTCGCCTGCCCCGGGTCTAGCCCCAGGTCTGGACTGTGGGGCATGTCTGCCCCATGTCAGGTCTGTGAGGCCCGTCCACCCCGTGTCTAGAATATGGGACCGCCTGCCCCGGGTCTAGCCTCAGGCCTGGACTGTGGGGCGCCAGCCCCGGGTCTAGCCCCAGGTCTGGACTATGGAGCATGCCCGCCCCGTGTCCGGACTGTGGGGCCCGTCCACCCCGTGTCTGGACTATGGGCCGCCTGCCCCGGGTCTAGCCCCAGGTCTGGACTGTGGGGCCCGCCCGCCCCGCCCGCCCCATGTCCTGACTGTGCAGCCCGCCCGCCCCATGTCCTGACTGTGGAGCCCGCCCGCCCCATGTCCTGACTGTGGGGCCCGACCGCCCCATGTCCTGACTGTCCCGCCCGCCCCATGTCCTGACTGTGGGGCCCGCCCGCCCCGTGTCCGGACTGTGGGTCGCCTGCCCCGGGTCTAGCCCCAGGTCTGGACTGTGAGGCATGTCCGCCCCATGTCAGGTCTGTGAGGCCCGTCCACCCCGTGTCTAGAATATGGGACCGCCTGCCCCGGGTCTAGCCTCAGGTCTGGACTGTGGGGCCGCCTGCCCCGGGTCTAGCCCTAGGTCTGGACTATGGGGCATGCCCGCCCCGTGTCCGGACTGTGGGGCCCGTCCACCCAGTGTCTGGACTATGGGCCGCCTGCCCCGGCTCTAGCCCCAGGTCTGGACTGTGGGGCCCGCCCGCCCCGTGTCCTGACTGTGGGGCTCGCCCGCCAAGTGTCCAGACTGTGGGGCTCATCCGCCCCGTGTCCGGAGTTTGGGGCCGCCTGCCCCGGGACTAGCCCTGTGTCCGGACTCTGAGGCCCGATCGCCCCGAGCCTGGACTGTGGGGCCCGCCCGCCCCATGTCCTGACTGTGCAGCCCGCCCGCCCCATGTCCTGACTGTGGAGCCCGCCCGCCCCATGTCCTGACTGTGGAGCCCGCCCGCCCCATGTCCTGACTGTGGAGCCCGCTCGCCCCATGTCCTGACTGTGGGGCCCCCCGCCCCATGTCCTGACTGTGGGGCCCGCCCCCCCATGTCCTGACTGTGGGGCCCGCCCCCCCCATGTCCTGACTGTGGGGCCCGTCCACCCCGTGTCCGGACTGTGGGGCCCGTCCACCACGTGTCCGGACTGTGGGTCACCTGCCCCGGGTCTAGCCCCAGGTCTGGACTGTGGGGCATGTCCGCCCCATGTCAGGTCTGTGAGGCCCGTCCACCCCGTGTCTAGAATATGGGACCGCCTGCCCTGGGTCTAGCCTCAGGTCTGGACTGTGGGGCCGCCTGCCCCGGGTCTAGCCCTAGGTCTGGACTATGGGGCATGCCCGCCCCGTGTCCGGACTGTGGGGCCCGTCCACCCCGTGTCTGGACTATGGGCCGCCTGCCCCGGCTCTAGCCCCAGGTCTGGACTGTGGGGCTCGCCCGCCCCGTGTCCAGACTGTGGGGCTCGCCCGCCCCGTGTCCAGACTGTGGGGCTCATCCGCCCCGTGTCCGGACTTTGGGGCCGCCTGCCCCGGGACTAGCCCTGTGTCCGGAGTGTGAGGCCCGATCGCCCCGAGCCTGGACTGTGGGGCCCGTCCGCCCCGTGTCCGGACTGTGGGGCCCGTCCGCCCCGTGTCCGGACTGTGGGGCCCGTCCGCCCCGTGTCCGGACTGTGGGGCCCGTCCGCCCCGTGTCCGGACTGTGGGGCCCGTCCGCCCCGTGTCCGGACTGTGGGGCCCGTCCGCCCCGTGTCCGGACTGTGGGGCCCGTCCGCCCCGTGTCCGGACTGTGGGGCCCGTCCGCCCCGTGTCCGGACAGTGGGGCCCGTCCGCCCCGTGTCCGGACAGTGGGGCCCGTCCACCCCGTGTCCGGACTGTGGGGCCCGTCCACCCAGTGTCCGGACTGTGGGGCCCGCCCGCCCCATGTCCTGACTGTGGGGCCCGCCCGCCCCGTGTCCTGACTGTGGGGTTCGCCCGCCCTGTGTCCTGATTGTGGGGCCCGTCCGCCCCGTGTCCTGACTGTGGGGCCCGTCCGCCCCGTGTCCTGACTGTGGGGCTCGCCCGCCCCGTGTCCAGACTGTGGGGCTCGCCCGCCCCGTGTCCGGACTGTGGGGCTCGCCCGCCCCGTGTCCGGACTTTGGGGCCGCCTGCCCAGGGACTAGCCCCGTGTCCGGACTGTGAGGCCCGTCCGCCCCGAGCCTGGACTGTGGGGCCCGTCCGCCCCGTGTCCGGACTGTGGGGCCCGTCCGCCCTGTGTCCGGACTGTGGGGCCCGTCCGCCCCGTGTCCGGACTGTGGGGCCCGTCCACCCCGGGTCCGGACTGTGGGGCCCGTCCACCCCGTGTCCGGACTGTGGGGCCCGTCCGCCCCATGTCAGGTCTCTGAGGCCCGTCCACCCCGTGTCTAGAATATGGGACCGCCTGCCCCGGGTCTAGCCTCAGGTCTGGACTGTGGGGTCGCCTGCACCGGGTCTAGCCCTAGGTCTGGACTATGGGGCATGCCCGCCCCGTGTCCGGACTGTGGGGCCCGTCCACCCCGTGTCTGGACTATGGGCCGCCTGCCCCGGGTCTAGCCCCAGGTCTGGACTGTGGGGCCCGCAAGCCCCGTGTCCTGACTGTGGAGCCCGCCCGCCCCATGTCCTGACAGTGGGGCCCACCCGCCCCATGTCCTGACTGTGGGGCCCGCCCGCCCCATGTCCTGACTGTGGGGCCCGGCGGGCCCGCCCGCCCCATGTCCTGACTGTGGGGCCCGCCCGCCCCGTGTCCTGACTGTGGGGTCCGCCCGCCACGTGTCCTGACTGTGGGGTCCGCCCGCCACGTGTCCGGACTGTGGGGCCCGTCCGCCCTGTGTCCGGACTGTGGGGCCCGTCCACCCCGGGTCCGGACTGTGGGGCCCGTCCACCCCGTGTCCGGACTGTGGGGCCCGTGCACCCCGTGTCCGGACAGTGGGGCCCGTGCACCCCGTGTCCGGACAGTGGGGCCCGTGCACCCCGTGTCCGGACAGTGGGGCCCGTGCACCCCGTGTCCGGACAGTGGGGCCCGTCCACCCCGTGTCCGGACTGTGGGGCCCGTCCACCCCGTGTCCGGACTGTGGGGCCCGTCCACCCCGTGTCCGGACTGTGGGGCCCGTCCACCCCGTGTCCGGACTGTGGGGCCCGTCCACCCCGTGTCCGGACTGTGGGTCGCCTGCCCCGGGTCTAGCCCCCGGTCTGGACTGTGGGGCATGTCCGCCCCATGTCAGGTCTGTGAGGCCCGTCCACCCCGTGTCTAGAATATGGGACCGCCTGCCCCGGGTCTAGCCTCAGGTCTGGACTGTGGGGCCGCCTGCCCCGGGTCTAGCCCCAGGTCTGGACTATGGGGCATGCCCGCCCCGTGTCCGGACTGTGGGGCCCGTCCACCCCGTGTCTGGACTATGGGCCGCCTGCCCCGGGTCTAGCCCCAGGTCTGGACTGTGGGGCCCGCCCGCCCCGTGTCCTGACTGTGGGGTCCGCCCGCCCCATGTCCTGACTGTGGAGCCCGCCCGCCCCATGTTCTGACTGTGGAGCCCGCCCGCCCCATGTCCTGACTGTGGGGCCCGCCCGCCCCATGTCCTGACTGTGGGGCCCACCCGCCCGCCCCATGTCCTGACTGTGGGGCCCACCCGCCCGCCCCATGTCCTGACTGTGGGGCCCGGCGGGCCCGCCCGCCCCATGTCCTAAATTTGGGGCCCGCCCGCCCCATGTCCTGACTGTGGGGCCCGCCCGCCCCGTGTCCTGACTGTGGGGCCCGCCCGCCCCGTGTCCTGACTGTGGGGCCCGCCCGCCCCGTGTCCTGACTGTGGGTCCCGTCCACCCCGTGTCCGGACTGTGGGGCCCGTCCACCCCGTGTCCGGACTGTGGGGCCCGTCCACCCCGTGTCCGGACTGTGGGGCCCATCCACCCCGTGTCCGGACTGTGGGGCCCGTCCACCCCGTGTCCGGACTGTGGGGCCCGTCCACCCCGTGTCCGGACTGTGGGTCGCCTGCCCCGGGTCTAGCCCCAGGTCAGGACTGTGGGGCATGTCCGCCCCATGTCAGGTCTGTGAGGCCCGTCCACCCCGTGTCTAGAATATGGGACCGCCTGCCCCGGGTCTAGCCTCAGGTCTGGACTGTGGGGCCGCCTGCCCCGGGTCTAGCCCCAGGTCTGGACTATGGGGCATGCCCGCCCCGTGTCCAGACTATGGGGCCCGTCCACCCCGTGTCTGGACTATGGGCCGCCTGCCCCGGGTCTAGCCCCATGTCCTGATTGTGGAGACCGCCCGCCCCATGTCCTGACTGTGGAGCCCGCCCGCCCCATGTCTTGACTGTGGGGCCCGTCCGCCCCATGTCCTGACAGTGGGGCCTACCCGCCCCATGTCCTGACTGTGGGGCCCGGCGGGCCCGCCCGCCCCATGTCCTGACTGTGGGGCCCGCCCGCCCCATGTCCTGACTGTGGGGCCCGCCCGCCCCATGTCCTGACTGTGGGGCCCGCCCGCCCCGTGTCCTGACTGTGGGGCCCGCCCGCCCCGTGTCCTGACTGTGGGGTCCGGCGGGCCCGCCCGCCCCATGTCCTGACTGTGGGGCCCGCCCGCCCCATGTCCTGACTGTGGCGCCCGCCCCGTGTCCTGACTGTGAGGCCCACCCGCCCCGTGTACTGACTGTGGGTCCCGCCCGCCCCGTGTCCTGACTGTGGGGCTCATCCGCCCCGTGTCTGAACTTTGGGGCCGCCCCAAGCTTGGACTGTGGGGCCCGTCCGTCCCGGGTCTATTCCCGAGCCTGGACTGTGGGGCCCGGCCGCCCTATATCCAGACTGCGGCCGTCCAGTGTCCGGACTATGGGCCCGTCCGCCCCGTGTCCGGACTGTGGGGCCGCCTGCATCGGGTCTAGCCCCAGGTCTGGACTGTGGGGCCCCCCGCCCGCCCCAGGTCCGGACGGTGGGGCCGCCCGCCCCGAGTCTAGCCCCAGGTCTGGACTGTGGGGCCCACCGCCAGCCCCGGGTATGGACTGTGGGGCCCCCCGCCCGCCCCAGGTACGGACTGTGGGGCCCCCCGCTCGCCCCGAGTCTGGACTGTGGGGAAGCCTGCCCCGGGTCTGGACTGTGGGGCATGTCCGCCCCATGTCAGGACTGTGGGGCCCGTCCACCCGGTGTCTGGACTGTGGGGCCGCCTGCCCCTGGTCTAGCCTCAGGTCTGGACTGTGGGGCCGCCTGCCCCGGGACTAGCCCCGTGTCCGGACTGTGGGGCCCGTCCGCCCCGAGCCTGGACTGTGCGGCCCGTCCGCCATATGTCCGGACTGTGGCTCCCCCCGTGTCCGGATTGTGGGGACTGTCCACCCCGTGTCCGGACTGGGGCCGCGTGCTCCGGGTCTAGCCCCAGGTCTGGACTGTGGGGCATGCCTGCTCCGTGTCCGGACTGTGGGGCCCGTCCACCCCGTGTCCGGACTGTGGGCCGTCTGCCCCGGGTCTAGCCCCAGGTCTGGACTGTGGGGCCGCCTGTCCCGGGATTAGCCCTGTGTTCGGACTGTGGGGCCCGCCTGCCCCATGTCCTGACTGTGGAGCCCGCCCTCCCCGTGTCCTGACTGTGGGGCCCGCCCGCCCCCCGTCCGCCCGCCCTGTGTCCTGACTGTGGGGCCCGCCCGCCCCGTGTCCTGACTGTGGGGCCCGCCCGCCCGCCCCGTGTCCTGACTGTGGGGCCCGCCCGCCCCGTGTCCTGACTGTGGGGCCCGCCCGCCCCGTGTCCTGAGTGTGGGGCCCGCCCGCCCCGTTTTCTGACTGTAGGGCTCGCCCGCCCCGAGTCCAGACTGTGGGGCCCATCCGCCCCGTGTCCGTACTTGGGGCCGCCTGCCCCGGGTCTAGCCCCAGGTCTGGACTGTGGGGCCACCTGCCCCAGGACTAGCCCTGTGTCTGGACTGTGGGGCACGCCCGCCCCGAGCCTGGACTGTGGGACATGCCCGCCCCGAGTGGGAAAGGGGAGCCTGTCTGCCCCGGGCCTGGACGGTGGGGCCCGTCCGCCCTGAGCCTGGACTGTGGGGCCCGTCCGCCCCGAGCGTGGACTGTGGGGCCCGAGCGTGAACTGTGGGGCCTATCCACCCCGAGCGTGGACTGTGGGGCCCGTCCGCCCGAGCCTGGACTGTGGGGCCCCCCGCCCGCCCCGGGTCTGGACTGTGGGGCCGGCTGGCCCCGGGTCTAGCCCCGAGCCTGGACTGTGGGCCTGCCTGCCCCGGGACTAGCCCCGCATCCGGACTGTGGGGCCCCCTGCCCACCCCTTGTCCTGACTGTGGGGCCCCCCGCCCGTCCCGTGTCCTGACTGTGGGGCCCCCCGCCCGCCCCGTGTCCTGACTGTGGGGCCAGCCAGCCCCGTGTCCAGACTGTGGGGCCCGCCCGCCCCGGGTCCGGACTGTGGGGCCCGCCCGCCCGCCCGCCCCGGGCTACTTTCAGTGGTATGTCAGCCGAATGTGGTTTGTAGGCTTGTTTTCTTTACTGTCTCAATGCTTCATTGGTAAGAATGACTTCCGGGTGATAACGGCTGATCCTATCAAACAACAAGGAGGTGCCTTAATAAAGTACAGTCCTGAGGGTAGCTGGTGAGGCCAACAAATTTCCAGTCCATCCCTCATACTTAGATGTTAAAGGCAGACCTGTTCAATATGCTATCCATGTCCCAGTTTGGCCTCTTGTTGGTAGGAGGTGTAAATGGTTGCTTTAAACAGAATGAAGCTATTTTAAGTCTGATGTCGGGAGTCTCAGAATGGACTGGTCGACATTTTACTTAGCAAAATATTTATGTCCCAGTTATCCTTCTAGTTGAAGTTGGTCATGGTTGTGATTAGTAGGGGAGTAACGACTGCGGTCGCAGCAAGTCACAAAGGCCCGGAGGATCAGGGGCCCGCCGACACCAGCAGAACCTTTAATTAGATGTGTGTCCTCCTACGCACATCCAGTTGAAGTGTATTGCTGTGGACATACCTATTGGGTCCTTTAGCGACAATGCATTCTGTCGGCCAATCATAGGCCAGCACATGACGGGGCGCATGGCAGTAACGTCATGCACTCCCGTCACAGGCCGAAGTCAGCTGCCTGCTTCACAACAGGACTTGCGGAGCGGGAGTGAAGGGAAGGTGGGTAGAGTATTTAAATATTTATTTTAAATAAGTTGCCATACTACTATATGTAGCATCGGCATCTCTGCCCCCTGCTAGGCAGAGACGCCGTCCCATTCACCTCCTCGCTCCCCGCTCTGCGTTCACCAGCGCTCCTCTTCCTGCAGCCGGCGCGCACAGCTCCCCGGGCACTGTGCTTAGGGCGCGCTCGCTCCCTCCCTCTTAAAGGGGCCGCATGCGCCGTCCTAAGGAGTCCTCGGCCAATAGCCGAGGGTCCTCCCATATATAAGGCACCTCCTCCAAAATGGAGGTGCCCGAGCAAAAGTTGTTGCACAGTGTTTCTGACTTCTGCTTCAGCCCTCAGGTCCCGCTGCTAGCCTGACTACCAGTCTTGCCCACCAGCCTGTTACCTGCCGTGCCTGCCAGCCCGCTCACCTGGGAGCACTTGCCTGTGACCTGCCTGTTACCTGTCGTGCCTTCCTGGAGGCTCCTGCCGTCACTTGCCGTGACCACTTGCCAGCCCACCTAGAGACTCCTGCCGTCACTTGCCGTGACCACCTAGAGACTCCTGCCGTCACTTGCCGTGACCACCTGCCAGCCCACCTAGAGACTCCTGCTCGCCAGCCTGCCTGCTGTGCCTACCTGCTATTCCGGTCAGTCCCTGCCATCTGTACCGTGAAGGTCACCTGCTCCCTTACAAGGTCATCCCCAGAGTAGCACCTGGTCCCTCGGCTCGGTCCCTCCCTGGTCACGGAGTCGTTAGCCGCCGTACGACCAGGGTCGGTCCGGGTTGATACTTAGTTACGCCCCTCTGGGTCCCTCCTTGCACCATAGCACAGAGGTTCCACCCCCCGGACCCGTAACACTATATATGACTATGAGGTGCTTTATACTACTATATATGACTACGGGGTGCATTATACTGCTATATGACTATGGAGTACATTATACTAGTATATATGAATATGGGGTATACTATACTACTATATATGGCTATAAGGGTGCATTATACTGCTATATATGACTATGATGTACATTATACTGCTATATATGACTATGGGGGTACATTATACTGCTATATATGACTGAAGTGCAATATAGTGCTATATATGACTATAGGGTGCATTTTACTACTATTTATGACTATGGTGGTGCATTATACTACTATTTATGACTATGGAGGTGCATTACACTACTATATATGACTATGGGGGTTGTATTATACTACTACGGATGACTATTGGGGTTGTATTATACTACTACGGATGACTATAGGGGTGCATTATACTTCTGTATATGACTATGAAGGTGTATTATACTACTATATATGACTATGTGGGTGCATTATACTACTATATAGGACTATGGGGGTGCATTATACTGATATGACAGTGGGGTGCATTATACTACTATATATGACTATGGGGGTACATTATACTACTATAAATGACTATGGGGTGCTTTATACTACTATATATGACTATAGGGTGCTTTATACTACTATATATGACTATGGGGTGCTTTATACTACTGTATATGACTATGGGATGCTTTATACTAGTGTATATGACTATGGGGGTGCAGTATACTATTATATATGACTATGGGGGTACATTATACAACTATATATGACCAGGAGGTGCAATATACTGCTATATATGACTATGGGGTGCATTATACTACTATATAAACTATATGGGGGTACATTATACTGCCTTATATGACTATGGAGTGCATTATACTGCTTTATGTGACGATGGGGGTGCAGTATACTTCTATGGATGACTATGAAGTGTATTATACTACTATATATGACTATGAGGATGCATTATACTACTGTACATGTCTATGGGGTGCATTATACTACTATATATGACTGGGGGTGCATTATACTGCTATATAGGACTATGGCTTGCATTATACTGCTATATATGACGATGGGGTGCATTATACTGCTATATATGACGATGGGGGTGCATTATACTGCTATATATGACTATGGAGGTGCATTATACTACTATATATGACTATGGGGTGCATTACACTACTTTATATGACTATGGAGGTACATTATATTACCATATATGACTATGGGGGTGAATTATACTGCTATATATTATGATGTGGTGCATTATACTACTATGTATGACTGTGGAGGTGCTTTATACTTTATTGAAAACTATGGGGTGCATTATACTACATGTATGACTAGGAGCTGTGCATTATACTTTATGGACGACTATGGGCTGTACAGTATATTATATAGAGGAGAATGGGATGCATTATACTATATGGAGGACTATGGGATGCATTATACTATATGAAGGACTATGGGAAGTGCGTTATACTTAAGCTCTGGAGCCCCATGACTTGAATGTACACCCCTGGTGAGTATAATGGCTTAGTTTTTTTTTATACAATAAAGAACAGCGGCAGAATGGGGGACATATTCGGGATATATATATTCAGACTCTAGTTACGCCACTGGTCATAAGACACATGAAATCATTGTAAGTTCAATTAATATTCGGGGTCTGGAGTCATAAATTGGACTGGTTGGCGTTTAAGTTGGTTAACCATTTAGTTTCCAGCTTATCCTTTAAGTTGGATTTGTAAGTTGGGTATGGCTGAGCTGAGCAAAACCAGTGTAAGTCCAGCTGCTCCTCCTGGTCCGGTGTCATAGGATGGACTGCTCAGCATTTAAGTTGATAAACATCTACATTTCAGTTTACTCTCCTTGTTGGAGGTGCAAGCTGGACATGGCTGCAATAAGCTGAATAAAACCACTGTAAGTCCAGTTAAGGCTCCTAGTTGGAAGAGATGGCCTTGTGGACACAAAGTGATTAAACTGTTAATGCCCCAATCTACCCTCCTGGTATGGAGTGGTAAGATGAGCTTGATGGTGTCATGTTGGACAGCACTACAGTGGAGAAAATAAGTATTTGATACACTGCCGATTTTGCAAGTTTTCCTACCTACAAAGAACGTAGAGGTCTGTCATTTTTATCGTAGGTCACTTCATCTGTGAGAGACAAAATCTAAAAATCAGAAAATCACATTATATGATTTTTAAATAATTAAATTGCATTTTATTGCATGAAATAAGTATTTGATCACCTACCAACCAGCAAGAATTCTGGCTCTCACATACTTGTTAGCTTTTCTTTAAGAAGCCCTCCTACTCTGCACTCATTACCTGTATTAATTGCACTTGTTTGAACTTATTACCTGTATAAAAGACACAAGGCTGGGATGGGCTACAGGACAATAAGCAAGCAGCTTCACGAGACGGCAACAACTGTTGGCGCAATTATTAGAAAATGGAAGAAACACAAGATGACTAAGTCTTCCTCGGTCTGGGGCTCCATGCAAGATCTCGCCTCGTGGGGTAAGGATGATTCTGAGAAACGTCAGGAATCAGCCCAGAACTACATGGGAGGACCTGGTCAATGACCTAAATAGAGCTGGCACCACAGTCTCAAACATTACCATTAGTTACACACTACGCTATCATGGATTAAAATCCTGCAGGGCACACAAGGTCCAGTGCTCACCCCAGCACATATCCAGGCCTGATTGAAGTTGCCAATAACCATCTGGATGATCCAGAGGAGGCATGGGAGAAGGTCATGTGGTCAGATGAGATCAAAATAGAACTTTTTGGTGTCCACTCCACTCACCTTGTTTGGAGGAAGAAGAAGGATGAGTACAACCCCAAGAACACTCTCCCAACCATGAAGCATGGCGGGGGAAACCTCATACTTCGGAGGTGCTTTTTTTTGCAAAGGGGACAGGACGACTGCAATGTATTGAAGGGAGGATGGATGGGGTCATGTATCTTCCTTCCCTCAGTAAGCACGTTGAAGATGGGTTGTGGTTGGGTCTTCCAGCATGACAATGATCCGAAACACACAGCCAGGGCAACCTAAGGCGTGGCTCGATAAGAAGCATTTCAAGGTCCTGTAGTGGTCTAGCCAGTCTCCAGACCTGATCCCAGTAGAAAAGCTTTGGAGGGAGCTGAAACTCAATATTGCCCAGCAACAGCCCCGAAACTTGAAAGATCTGGAGAAGATCCGTATGGAGGAGAGGGCCAAAATCCCTGCTTTATTATGTGCAAACTTGGTCAAGAACTACAGGAAATATCTGACCTCTGTAATTGCAAACAAAGGTTTCTGTACCAAATATTAAGTTCTATTTTTCTATTGTATCAAATACTTATTTCATGCAATAAAATGCAAATGAATTATGTAATGTTAATCATATAATGTGATTTTTCTGGATTTTATTTTTAAACTCGGTCTCTCACAGGTGAAGTGACCTACGATAAAAATTACAGACCTCTACATTCATTGTAGGTAGGAAAACTTGCAAAATCGGCAGTGTATTAAATACCAGTCTGCCCTCCTAATGGAAGTTGGATCTGGATTCGCCAGTGTGGGGCTGATAAACCATCAATATCCCAGTCTATCCTCCTAACTGGAGGAGCATGATGGACATAGTTATACCGGTTCTAGTGAAAATATTCCAAGACCAGCATATCCTCTTGGTTGAAGTTGGAAAATGGACATATTAGAAATTAAGTCAGTGAAGCCATTATACCCAATAAGTATTTCAGGATTGAAGTCCTAAAATTGCTAGATTGAACTAAGTGGTGAGTTGGTTAAATATCCGGTCAATGCGCTTTTTGGGAGATTAAAACGGCAATTCTGCAATAAATATACAAGGGGAGGAATTGATGGATGAGTTAAAATGTCCACTTACCTGTCAGACTCCTGTAGCAAAGGAGTAACCTCTCCGCTAGTCAAGACGAATGCCTTCTCACTGCGTTTCTTCAGACGACTTAACGTTCCGCCCTGTGGGACAAACCAAAAAAAAAAGATTGGTGAAGTTTGATTGAAATAAGGTATTAAATATTCTGGTTTCTGGATCCCCTTTGGCATTCTGGGATGCTCAATCTACACTTTATAGCAAAAAGTGGGGTAGATATTTTTGAACCATTAGGTGGTCATTGACACTGGAAGGGTTTCTTACTGTCCAGACCTTCGCCTTAGGGGGGCCTTACTTCAATGGAAAATATCAACAATATTGTGTTTGTGATCCAATTCTCTCGCATGCGAGATTCGGATCACAGATGTGGAGAAGATGGAGCATTTAATTTCTCCATCTTCTCAATTGTGTGAGTCAGCTGGCGTATATTGGACTGCACTCAGATGACATCTGAGTGCAGTCCGATGTTTTTCACGTATCCATAGACTTGTATGGGCGCATCGTCTGATATACTCTGCCAATTGCAGCATGCAGCAATTTTTTTCTCATGCCGACTTGGCATGAGAAAATAAACACTAGTTGGCACTGCCCCATAGTATAACATTGGAGTGAGTGCTATACTCATCCGAGTTATATGCCGGCTACTCAGCAGTGTCAGCGATCCCTAAAGGCATCACCTTGACAATCACAGCAATAAGCACATGACACAGACGTGCTGGCTCTGATTTTTTGGGGGGCAAAATGGTGCAGTGCTGAACTTCACCACAAACACCCCCAGCTACATGATGTGTAAACAGGACCCCAAGATTGTGTGAAGAGACGCTTACCTGGACCAGTCTCCTTCAAGCTGTCCGGGGTTAAAGACATAAAATGATTCCGGTTTAGAAATGTGCACATTCTATTTCATCTGTGATGTCATGGGATGTCGATGACGTCACGCGCCCGGTGTTGTCATTAAAACTCTCACTGCTTTTTATGGATCCAGTTTACAACATCAACAAAAAATTAATTCAATAAAAAGACAAAACCCCGACCTCATTTTATAATTCTATGAGGCACATTTAAAAGGAGCCTTTTATTTTATCTATATTACCTACTGCTCTATGTACTAAAATACCACCCAGGACCCCATCCTGCCATTCCTGACCCCAGTAACTACAACTCCAATGTCACCCCCGAATTCAACAGGAGCAAAGGAGCTGACAACAGAGAATGATGGCATACGCTACTAAATTTCTGTTACAAAGTGCTGTAATTCTACCACGTCAATGGCAAAACGATCCAAAAATGGAGCCCCATAAAGATGTCCCAACTTGAGCCCCCCTATCTACATGCCTTACTAGAGCATAGGGGTGACATAGGGGGCGAGCTCCATTGTAGTCTGCCATAGTGGGGGGGCAGTGCAAAGAGCTGGAAGACCCCCAACAAATATGTATCATCACATTGTCATCCTCCTGCTATAGGGGGCATGGAAAACGCTGCTTCCCCAGCAATATAGCAGCTCATTGCTGGGGGTTTAGCTGCCATACTTGTTAATATCAACAGATCATCAGTGACTCCTCATTTAGGTAAGGGGTGGTCCTGAAAATGTCTTATTACAGAGTGTTTCTGGCGATCCATGATAAATCCGGGGGATACGCTATAAGTATACCAAAGCTTAAAAGTAATGTGCTCCCTACCTGGACTCGTCCCCTTCCAGCTGTCAGATCCTAGTGACACAAGATGGCTCTGGTGCAGAGCTTCATACATTCTACTCCAGCTGTCATGTCTATGATGTCATGTGCATTGTGATGTCATCATGGCTCTCACTGTTATTTCACATTTACAACCACAAGAAAAAGTTGATTTTAATTGTTTAAAAAAACAAAACTAAAAAACATTGTGGGTAATTGCAGCCTGTGATTATTTTACACACTATCATTAATATTTGGGGGGATTAGTCAGGTCCTTCGCCTTCCCCTCCTGCACTGCACTTTATATGTTGTATATTAGAATAATGGACAATCCACAAGCCCTGCTTGTAGAATATGTAATATATATACAGTACAGACCAAAAGTTTGGACACACCTCATTTAAAGATTTTTCTGTATTTTCATGACTATGAAAATTGTACATTCACACTGAAGACATCAAAACTATGAATTAACACATGTGGAATTATATACTTAACAAAAAAGTGTGAAACAACTGAAAATATGTCTTATATTCTAGGTTCTTCAAAGTAGCCACCTTTTGCTTTGATGACTGCTTTGCACACTCTTGGCATTCTCTTGATGAGCTTCAAGAGGTAGTCACCGGAAATGGTTTTCACTTCACAGGTGTGCCCTGTCAGGTTTAATAAGTGGGATTTCTTGTCTTATAAATGGAGTTGGGACCATCAGTTGTGTTCTGCAGAAGTCAGTTGGATACACAGCTGATAGTCCTACTGAATAGACTGTTAGGATTTGTATTATGGCAAGAAAAAAGCAGCTAAGTAAAGAAAAACGAGTGGCCATCATTACATTAAGAAATGAAGGTCAGTCAGTCTGAAAAATTGGGAAAACTTTGAAAGTGTCCCCAAGTGCAGTTGCAAAAACCATCAAGCGCTACAAAGAAACTGGCTCACATGAGGACCGCCCCAGGAAAGGAAGACCAAGAGTCACCTCTGCTTCTGAGGATAAGTTTATCCGAGTCACCAGCCTCAGAAATCGCAGGTTAACAGCAGCTCAGATTAGAGACCAGGTCAATGCCACACAGAGTTCTAGCAGCAGACACATCTCTTCAACAACTGTTAAGAGGAGACTTTGTGCAGCAGGCCTTCATGGTAAAATAGCTGCTAGAAAACCACTGCTAAGGACAGGCAACAAGCAGAAGAGACTTGTTTGGGCTAAAGAACACAAGGAATGGACATTAGACCAGTGGAAATCTGTGCTTTGGTCTGATGAGTCCAAATTTGAGATCTTTGGTTCCAACCACCGTGTCTTTCTGCGACGCAGAAAAGGTGAACGGATGGACTCTACATGCCTGGTTCCCACCGTGAAGCATGGAGGAGGAGGTGTGATGGTGTGGGGGTGCTTTGCTGGTGACACTGTTGGGGATTTATTCAAAATTGAAGGCATACTGAACCAGCATGGCTACCACAGCATCTTGCAGCGGCATGCTATTCCATCCGGTTTGCGTTTAGTTGGACCATCATTTATTTTTCAACAGGACAATGACCCCAAACACACCTCCAGGCTGTGTAAGGGCTATTTGACCAAGAAGGAGAGTGATGGGATGCTACGCCAGATGACCTAGCCTCCACAGTCACCAGAACCTAAACCCAATCGAGATGGTTTGGGGTGAGCTGGACCGCAGAGTGAAGGCAAAAGGGCCAACAAGTGCTAAGCATCTCTGGGAACTCCGTCAAGATTGTTGGAAGACCATTTCCGGTGACTACTTCTTGAAGCTCATCAAGAGAATGTCAAGAGTGTGCAAAGCAGTCATCAAAGCAAAAGGTGGCTACTTTGAAGAACCTAGAATATAAGACATATTTTCAGTTGTTTCACACTTTTTTGTTAAGTATATAATTCCACATGTGTTAATTCATAGTTTTGATGCCTTCAGTGTGAATGTACAATTTTCATAGTCATGAAAATACAGAAAAATCTTTAAATGAGAAGGTGTGTCCAAACTTTTGGTCTGTACTGTATATACTAGATGGAGGCCCGATGCTGTCTCATCGGGAGGGCAGTAATGTCACGATGGGGGCAGGCTTTGCAGTGCTTTGCAGTGCTGAGAATCTCTACCCCCCATGTGCTCACCCACCTATCCACTCTCTCTTTCCCCCATGTGCTGACTTCTCCCGTCTGTGATCTCTTCTTTGACCTGTCTACCCCATGTGCTCTCCCCCTTGTCTGCTGTCTCTCTCCTTCCTGTGCTGTGTTGTCCCCTCATGTGCTGTCCCGTTTGAGCTGTCTCCCCCCTGTGCTCTGCCTCTCTCCCCCTGTGTGCTTTCTCTCTCCCCCATCTGCTGTCTTCTCCTCTTTTGTGCTCTCTTCTTTGACCCGTGTACCCCATGTGCTATCCCCCTTGTCTGCTGTCTCTCTCCTTCCTGTACTGTGTTCTCCCTTCATGTGCTGTCCCGTTTGAGCTGTCTCCCCCCTGTGCTCTGTCTCTTTCCCCTCTGTGCGCTTTCTCTCTCCCCCATCTGCTGTCTTCTCCTCTTATGTGCTCTCTTCTTTGACCTGTCTACCCCATGTGCTCTCCCCCTTGTCTGCTGTCTCTCTCCTTCCTGTGCTGTGTTCTCCCTTCATGTGCTGTCCCGTTTGAGCTGTCTCCCCCCCTGTGCTCTGTCTCTCTCCCTCTGTGCACTTTCTCTCTCCCCCATCTGCTGTCTTCTCCTCTTATGTGATCTCTTCTTTGACCTGTCTACCCCATGTGCTCTCCCCCTTGTCTGCTGTCTCTCTCCTTCCTGTGCTGTGTTCTCCCTTCATGTGCTTTCCCGTTTGAGCTGTCTCCCCCCTGTGCTCTGTCTCTTTCCCCTCCGTGCACTTTCTCTCTCCCCCATCTGCTGTCTTCTCCTCTTATGTGCTCTCTTCTTTGACCTGTCTACCCCATGTGCTCTCCCCCTTGTCTGCTGTCTCTCTCCTTCCTGTGCTGTGTTCTCCCCTCATGTGCTGTCCCGTTTGAGCTGTCTCCCCCCTGTGCTCTGCCTCTCTCCCCCTGTGCGCTTTCTCTCTCCCCCATCTGCTGTCTTCTCCTCTTATGTGATCTCTTCTTTGACCTGTGTACCCCATGTGCTCTCCCCCTTGTCTGCTCTCTCTCTCCACCCCTGTGCTGTCTTCTTCCCTCATGTGTTCTCTCGTTTGAGCTGTCTCCCCACGCAGTAAATCAGATCGCCGCCATCTTTGTGCAGGCAGATAGCGGCGGTCACATTAAAACTGCGCATGCGCTCCTCCTGTACAAAGATGGGCAGTCAGTGAATCATTCGGCTGATCCCGGCGGCAGCGTGTTTGCGACAGTGTTCTGCTGGTGGTACCACGCAAGAGGCTGCGTTCGGCGTATACCGTGTGTGTGGTGCGTATGGCGTATACAGAGTGTGTGTGTGTGTGTGTGTGTGGTGGTGCGTACGGCGTATACAGAGTGTGTGTGTGGTGCGTACGGCGTATACAGAGCGTGTGTGTGTGTGTGTGTGGTGGTGCATATAGAGTATACAGAGTGTGTGTGTGTGTGTGTGGTGGTGCGTACGGCATATACAGTGTGTGTGGTGTGTACAGCGTATACAGTGTGTGTGTTGTGCGTACGGTGTATACTGTGTGTGTGGTGTGTGCAGCGTATACAGTGTGTGTGTGGTGTGTGCAGCGTATACAGTGTGTTCTGCATACGGCATATACAGTGTGTGATGCGTACGGCGTATACAGTGTGTGTGGTGCGTACGGCGTATACAGTGTGTGTGTGTGGTGTGTACGGTGTATACAATGTGTGTGGTGCATATGCCGTATACATTCTGTGTGTGGTGCGTACAGCGTATACAGAGCGTGTGTGGTGGTGCGTACGGCGTATACAGAGCGTGTGTGGTGCATATAGCGTATACAGAGTGTGTGTGTGTGTGGTGGTGCGTACGGCATATACAGTGTGTGTGGTGTGTACAGCGTATACAGTGTGTGTGTTGTGCGTACGGCGTATACTGTGTGTGTGGTGTGTGCAGCGTATACAGTGTGTGTGTTGTGCGTATGGCGTATACAGTGTGTGTTGCATACGGCGTATACAGTGTGTGGTGCGTACGGCGTATACAGTGTGTGGTGCGTACGGCGTATTCAGTGTGTGTTGCATACGGCGTATACAGTGTGTGTTGCATACGGCGTATACAGTGTGTGGTGCGTACGGCGTATACAGTGTGTGATGCGTACGGCGTATACAGTGTGTGTGGTGCGTACGGCGTATACAGTGTGTGTGTGTGGTGTGTACGGTGTATACAATGTGTGTGGTGCATATGCCGTATACATTGTGTGTGTGGTGCGTACAGCGTATACAGAGCGTGTGTGGTGCGTATGGCGTATACAGAGTGTGTGGTGGTGCATACAGCGTATACAGTGTGTGTGGGGGGGTGCGTACGGCGTATACAGTGTGTGTGTGGGGGGTGCGTATGGCGTATACAGTGTGTGTGGTGTTGCATACGGCGTATACAGGGTATGTGTGGTGAATACGGCGTATATAGTGTGTGTGTGGTGCGTGTGTGTGTGTGTGTGTGGTGCGCAGGGTGTATACAGAGTGCGTGTGTGTGGTGGTGCGTACGGCGTATATGACGCGCCCCTGGGCCTGTGTCGCGCTGCGTTGCGCACGCGGGAGCTTACCCGGAGCCGGATCTGTTGAGGGTTGTAGTCTCGTGGCGGTGACCCGGTCCGTGCCCAGGGAGTCAAACTGAGCGACGATGTATCAGCGGTAGATGTTGTACGACTACGCCACCCGTTGAATGCAGCTATGGAGCTGCCGCTGCAGGACAGTCCGCTGAGGCCGGTGGATGGATGGTGCAGCGTAGATGGTATAACCCCCAACGGGAGGGGTATGGCCTCAGGGCAGCAGATGTGGATGATGGGGGTAGCAGGAACCACTCGGAGACGGTACGGTGTAGTTCAGGGTCTTTACTGGTAACAACGATAGACCCTCCCGGAGTACTGGCTAGCGATTGGGGCCTGGTCAGTCCTTGAGCAGATGGGATCTCCCCTGGCCAGGTGGAGTTGTAGGCCTCCCAAACTGACTGTACTCTTCTGGCTACCTTGCTAGAAGCGGGTATAAGTAGCCCACGTCCCTGAGTGTACCGTGTGGTGCTCACCCGTATGGCCGGTGACTCGGGGCCTTCTAATGGCTTCCGCTCCACGATGGCGGTGCTGGTCCCACGCGTGTGACCGTGCCTTCGGGCTTCTTGGCCAGGGGACCTGAAATCCCCTGCCTGACGGATTCTGCTGCTGGGTAGGAGTTAGTCCCCACAGCCTCGGACTCCGGGTCCGGTAAGAAATCTTCTCAGTCAGGGCGAGCTCTGCAGCTGCCAGCCCCTGACTCGTAGTGGTATTGCTCCACTGAGCTTCTGCTGTTTCCTCCTATGCTGCTTCTCTGTCTCTACTCTCCTTGACTGACTAACCCTGCTTCAGCCCCGGGTTTATATAGGGGAAGTTCTTCCCCTCCCAAGACTGGGCAGGAGGTGTGGCATGCACAGGATCCCTGACCAAAGGACCTCCCACCTGCTCTCAGACATAACATTACATTACTGTGGAAACCAGACCCCTGGGGTGCCACATTCCCCCCTAGTAAAATTTAGTACTCCGGGACTAAACACATTTTAGAAAAACATAACAAGATATACAATAAGAAACACATAAAGGTGGTCACGGCATGTCCGTAACCGGGTGCAGTCTTTGAAGAAAGCAAGGTGTCCATTTCACCAAAACAGGGAGACGTAACCAGGTAGGGGTCTGTCCTACCCCGAGTCCTTAACAGTCTCTAGTCCATCCTGGGTTACGCTCCAACTATGTACAAGGATTCCCGGTAATCCACCAAGGATTCCTAAAAGTAACTGGAAACACAAAATTATACACAAGCAACAATACACAGGTAAACATAAATAAAACAATTTATACACTTCAAATCCTCCAGCGTGCGGGTAACTGGCCTCTAGTGGCCCTAGTGGACCTACGGAGCTGACTGTCTGGCCCTGAACTACAGGGTGTAGGAGCTGTCAAGGGTAAACTGGGCAGCTGTCTACCGGCTCTTTGTCTCACTAGGGGTACGGCAGGCTCACTATAAGCAGAGGGTTGATCCTCCTGTTCTGCTTGTGTGGAGTCTTCTGCCTCCTGGACCGGCTGTTCTTCCAGCTCTACCTGTTGCTCCGTAGGTGCTTGGGATGCTGGTTGGAGGAAGGTGAGTACGGGTACCACAACTGCACCATTGACTTGATTCCAAGACCGAGGGAAGTCCCCGAGCACAGTACTAACCATATCTTCCCTTTCCTCTACGGGTCGATGGTCTTCTTGTTCCTCTTCAGGGTTCCTCAGTTGTTCGGGACACTTCTTCAGGTGGTCCCGGGATACAATGGCTGTGGTTTCCCCTCCGTCTTTACTGATGGTACAAACCTTCGGGTTCTCGTGGCTTGAGGGCAGTACGGTGTACGGGTCCTTCTCCCACTGGTCGTCCAACTTGTGGAGCCGTCTCTTCCTCTTCAAGACCTGCTCTCCGGGTACCAGGGGAACAGCGGGAGCATACTGGTTGTAAGTTTTCTCTTGTCTTTCCCTAGCCTGACAGAGACTTCGCTCCACGCTCTCCTGTACTCTCCGGTACTGCTGCTGCCTCTCTGTGTCCCAGTCTGTTTCTGGTGAAGTGTCCTCGGGTGTCAGGACTCCCATTTCCAGGTCAACAGGTAACTTACCAGGTCTTGCCCTCATTAGGTAAGCCGGGGTACAGTTGGTGGAACCTACCGGGATGTGGTTGTATAGGTCCACCAGATCGGGCAACTTCTCAGGCCACAGACTGCGTTCTTCCAGGGGCAACGTTTTTAGAAGATCCATTACCACCTGGTTCATTTTCTCACAAAGTCCATTAGTTTGCGGATGGTAGGGTGTCGTCCTTATCTTCCGGCAGCCATACAGATTGCAGAATTCCTGGAAGACCTCCGCTTCAAAGGCAGGTCCCTGGTCCGTCAGCACTCGGTCCGGGTACCCGTGTGGACGGCAAAAGTGCTGCTGGAAGGCTCTAGCTGCTGTTTGAGCCGTTAAGTCCTTGACGGGGACGACAACCAGAAACCGGGAGTAATGATCCACAATGGTTAACGCGTAGACGTAGCCACTTCTGCTTGGGGTCAGTTTTACATGATCCAAGGCTACCAGTTCCAACGGTTGCCGGGTGACGATGGACTGCAGGGGAGTCTTCTGGCTGGCGCGGTCCTTCCTTCTCAGGTTGCACGGGCCACAGTCTCTGCACCACTTCTCAATGGTTCCCCTCATGCCTACCCAGTGGAATCGCTCGCGCAGCAGGAACTCCAGCTTCTTCCACCCGAAGTGTCCAGCTCCGTCGTGGTATGCCTCCATCACCATGGCTGCGTCTCTTCGTGGCACCACTACTTGCCAGAGTAGTTCATGCGTCCGGGAGTTAACCATTCTGCGGCACAACTTCCCCTTGTAAAGGAACAGTCGACTCTTCTCTGCCCATAGTTGTTTGGCTTCCTCCGGAGCGTCTGGTTCAAGGCAAGCCTCCGGGCGAGTCAGCATCTCCTTCACCAGTCGGACGGCAGGGTCGCTGTCTTGCGTTTCCGCCCAGTTGTAGTGAGGTAAGGGGTTCAACGTAACAGCCTGCTTACTCCTTACCCGGTGGGAATACTGGATAGTCCCATGACGGTGGAATGCAGGGAGTTCAACTTCTTCCAGTCCCTCCGGATCTTCTCCTCCGTCCGGCAGGTTGGGCATCCTGGACAGGGCGTCCGCGTTGGTATTCGAGCGTCCTGCCCGGTATTTGATTGTGAACTCGTAGTTGGACAGACGGGCCATCCACCTCTGCTCCAGGGCACCGAGTCTTGCCGGGTCCAGGTGTGTCAACGGGTTGTTATCCGTGTACACGGTGAACCGGGAAGAAGCGAGGTAATCCTTAAAGCGCTCGGTGACTGCCCATACTACGGCCAGGAACTCCAGCTTAAATGAGCTGTAATTCTCGGGGTTCCTTTCGGTGGGTCGCAGTTTTCGGCTGGCGTAGGCGATTACTCGTTCCTTCCCCTGCTGGATCTGGGACAGTACGGCTCCTAGCCCGATGTTACTGGCGTCGGTGTAGAGGATAAAGGGCTGGCTATAATCCGGGTACGCCAGGATTTCGTCCCCCGTGAGGGCCATCTTCAGCTGGCGGAAGGACTCTTCTTCCAGCTCCTCCCATTTGAAGGGCGGCTTCTGGTTCTTGGCCTTCCGGGACTGGCCTATCAGGAGGTCCTGCATAGGTGCTGCCTTTTTGGTGAAACCGGGAATAAACCTTCGGTAGTAGCCTACCAACCCGAGGAACTGCCGCACTTCTTTCACGCTGGAGGGGCTTGGCCATTCCTTAATTGCGGTGATCTTATCAGGGTCGGGAGCCACTCCGTCAGCGCTCACCACGTGTCCCAGGTACTGCACCTTTGGTTTCAGGAGGTGACACTTGGAGGGTTTCACCTTTAGGCCGTAACTCGCCAGAGCTTCGAACACTTCCGCCAGGTGTTTCAGGTGGTCCTCATACGTCTTGGAATATACGATGACATCGTCCAGGTACAACAGGACCGTCTCGAAGTTTCTGTGGCCCAGACAACACTCCATTAGTCGTTGGAAGGTTCCTGGTGCGTTGCAGAGTCCGAACGGCATGCAGGTGAACTCGCTAAGTCCCATCGGGGTGGTGAATGCGGTCTTCTCCCGGTCCGCCTCTGCTACAGGAACCTGCCAGTACCCGCTAGTGAGATCCAAGGTAGAGAAGAAGTTAGCAGATCTTAAAGCAGCCAATGACTCCTCTATCCTTGGTAAGGGGTACGCATCCTTGTGTGTGATACGATTGATTTTCCGGTAATCTACACACATCCTCATGGTGTTGTCTTTCTTTCGGACTAAGACTAGTGGAGCTGCCCAGGGGCTACAGCTATCCCTGATCACCCCAGCCTCCTTCATGTCTCTAAGCATCCCCTTGGCGTGTTGGTAGTGGGCAGGGGGTACGGGTCGATACCTCTCTTTTATAGGAGGATGGTCTCCCGTGGGGATGTGGTGTTCTACCCCCTTGACTCGTCCGAAGTCTAACGGGTGTTTACTGAACACTCTCTCGTACTCCTGAACCACCCGATAGACTCCTTGTTTCTGGTGTGCGGGAGTGGAGTCAGTACCCAGATGTAGTTGCTGACACCAGTCCTCCATGTTTTTCTTAGAGCCGTTACCTTCCTCCGGGTGAGATGGAGGCAAGGGTTCCACAGATTGTATAGAATTTTGGTTAATGGTATATAATTTGGCTAGCGTGGCATACCGGGGCAGGTACACTTCCCTCTCCCCGATATTTATTATGCGAACGGGCACCCTCCCATGGCGTACATCAACCACCCCCCGTGCTGTCAAAATGGTGGGCCTACTGTCCGAGTAAACTGGTTCTACCATTGCCTGGTAATCTCTACCTCTCAGACCAATAGCTGCCCGGCACCAAATCATCATTTCACTTTTTGGGGGCATGGCAATAGGAAAAGGGTCACACATTCTTACGCTACCAATCTCACCGCCGGAGAGTTCCACCTGTTGCCGTCGCATCAGTGCCCGGATCTCTTTCTGGAGCACCCGCTGCTCGCCGGAGCTGGCGTTCTTGGCAACCTGCTGTAAAAGGAAAATCACCTCTGCAAGACAATTTTCAATTACATTAGTTCCTAGAGTTATTTTTGGGTGACTCTCATGTTTGTCAATATCTACAATGATCAGTCCCTGTGCTGCCAGTTCGACTCTACCGATTTTGATGGTCACCTCTTTAAATCCGATCTGTGGCACGGGCTGGCCATTGCTGGCGATGATACTCAAGTCGTCGTCAGGGTAGCGGGTAATATCCGAGTCATTCCAGTACTGCTTAAAGAGCACGTACGGGATGGTGGTGACCTGTGACCCGGTGTCCAGTAGGGCACTCATGGGAATGCCATCCAGTACCACAGGCAAGACTGGACGTCCTCCCACATATCTGTCGCGCCAGTTCGATGGGCCTGGTGATCTTTTTCCTGGGGGTTGGCCCTCTACCCCAGGTTGTGCCCGTTTAAAGAACAGTACCTTGCCATATGTCCGGGTTGATTGCAGCGGAGGCAGATGGGTCGTCCGTCCTCGCTGTATCGGTCACTGGGTCTTCCTCTGGCCGGTAGGGTCCTCCTTGGTCGACGCCACGGGATGTCCTCCGGTCCGGATGCCAGCTGGATCTTCCCTGGGGTGGAAGCCTGTAAAGACTGCACAGTTCGGGTTAGCGCAGCAACGCTCTTAGCTAGCTCTTGGACCTGATGGTGTAGGTCTGGAGCCGGGTCATTGTCCAAAGCCTGCGCATCAGCTCCCACAGGCCCTGCCGACAAGGGCGCCGCCTCCTGGTGGTAAGTGATAGCAGGGCGCTTGTGGGTCACAACGCCACCCGGTGCCGGTTCTCGGAGCACCCGGATGGCTCTGTCCTTGAACTGTGCAAAGCCCAGATGGGGGTCCTGTAAGGCCATTGCCCGCAACTGGGTTCGGTGGGTATTACAATACAGTCCCTCTATAAACTGTTCGGTCAACAGCCTGTCCTCGTTTCCCACTCCATCAGGGTCGGTCTGCTTAATGGCCCTCAGGGCCTCTTGTAGGTTTAGTGCATAGTCCCTTATACTCTCATGCGCTCGCTGCTTGCACCCGTAGAATCTAAGCTTAATCTCGGCTGAGGTGCGGGTATCAAAGGTGTCCTTCAGCCGGGTTAGTATCCCTGCGACAGTCTTCCTCCCAGGTGGCCAGGATTTTACTTCCCTTTTGGCTGCCCCGGTTAGTTGGGCCACCAGGATGCTCACTTTTTGCTCTTCTGTGAGGGGGTACACCTGGAAGAGGCTATCCAGCTTTTCTCTAAAGTCATGCAGGGTATGTGACTCCCCTGAGTACTGGGGTAGCCAAGCTGCTCCCGGGATATAGGGCATGGTGAAGGGCATAACTGCAGCAGCGGTAGCGCTGGCGGGGGTTGAGGCAGTGAAGCTCTCCTCCGTATCCGACATCTTCCTCCCCCCTAGTGGACCGTGGCCTACCTTGCGATGATCCTCTTCCGTAGGCCGCGGCTCCGCAGTGGATCGTCAGGGTTGAGGACCTTCCGTCGCGCTCCTGTGACGTCGGCGTCTGCTGGGCTCCCTTCCAGGACCTTACGCAACGTCCGGACATGAGGCGGGGCTTCAGTTCTCGCGCGCTTTCGGAGTCCACGCCCCTCTTCTTCCCGCGCGGCGTCCTCAAGATGGCGTCCAATGGCGGGAAAACTCCACGGATGGCGGGAAGAAGGCAGAAGATGGCGCCGGATGGCGGGAATCTTCACAGGTAAGTTTGAAAAGTCTCTTTTTCAGGCACGCAGTACCCGGTGGTTGCGGGCACGAAATCCTGCCGACTACGCCAAAGTTGACGCGCCCCTGGGCCTGTGTCGCGCTGCGTTGCGCACGCGGGAGCTTACCCGGAGCCGGATCTGTTGAGGGTTGTAGTCTCGTGGCGGTGACCCGGTCCGTGCCCAGGGAGTCAAACTGAGCGGCGATGTATCAGCGGTAGATGTTGTACGACTACGCCACCCGTTGAATGCAGCTATGGAGCTGCCGCTGCAGGACAGTCCGCTGAGGCCGGTGGATGGATGGTGCAGCGTAGATGGTATAACCCCCAACGGGAGGGGTATGGCCTCAGGGCAGAAGATGTGGATGATGGGGGTAGCAGGAACCACTCGGAGACGGTACGGTGTAGTTCAGGGTCTTTACTAGTAACAACGATAGACCCTCCCGGAGTACTGGCTAGCGATTGGGGCCTGGTCAGTCCTTGAGCAGATGGGATCTCCCCTGGCCAGGTGGAGTTGTAGGCCTCCCAAACTGACTGTACTCTTCTGGCTACCTTGCTAGAAGCGGGTATAAGTAGCCCACGTCCCTGAGTGTACCGTGTGGTGCTCACCCGTATGGCCGGTGACTCGGGGCCTTCTAATGGCTTCCGCTCCACGATGGCGGTGCTGGTCCCACGCGTGTGACCGTGCCTTCGGGCTTCTTGGCCAGGGGACCTGAAATCCCCTGCCTGACGGATTCTGCTGCTGGGTTGGAGTTAGTCCCCACAGCCTCGGACTCCGGGTCCGGTAAGAAATCTTCTCAGTCAGGGCGAGCTCTGCAGCTGCCAGCCCCTGACTCGTAGTGGTATTGCTCCACTGAGCTTCTGCTGTTTCCTCCTATGCTGCTTCTCTGTCTCTACTCTCCTTGACTGACTAACCCTGCTTCAGCCCCGGGTTTATATAGGGGAAGTTCTTCCCCTCCCAAGACTGGGCAGGAGGTGTGGCATGCACAGGATCCCTGACCAAAGGACCTCCCACCTGCTCTCAGACATAACATTACATTACTGTGGAAACCAGACCCCTGGGGTGCCACATATACACTGTGTGTGTGTGTGTGTGTGTGTGTGTGTGTGTGTGTGTGTGTGTGTGTGTGTGTGTGCGTGTGCGTGTGTGTGGTGCGTACGGCGTATACACTGTGTGTGTGTGTGTGTGTGTGTGTGTGTGTGGTGCGTACGGCGTATATAGTGTGTGTGTGGTGCTTACGGCGTATACAGTGTGTGTGTGTGGTGCGTATGGCGTATACAGTGTATGTGTGTGTGGTGCGCAGGGTGTATACAGAGTGCGTGTGTGTGGTGGTGCGTACGGCATATACAGTGTATGTGTGTGTGTGTGGTGCGTACGGCGTATACAGTGTGTGTGTGCGGTGGTGTATATGGCGTATACAGTGTATGTGGTATGTACGGCCAGGGGCATACATAGGAATCATGGGGCCCCATAGCAGAAGCTCTAATTGCCCCCCCCCAAAAAAAAAATTAAATAATTGTCGGGGTCACCAAAGATCAGATCTCACAACTTTCCATCTTTACATAGTAATTTTCCTCCTGCTGACGTCCTAGATCTCTTTCATTGCCCCATAAAGTGTGATGCCAATAAAAGGGCCCCCCAAACATAGTATAATACCCCCATGGTGAATTCCTCCACATGCACAGTATAATGACCCTACTGTACCCCACCTCAACTCCCAGGGTAAAGTATGCTGACCCCAACACAGTATGATCCCCCAACTGTGAGCCGCTAGAGAGGATGGTACATAATAAGGGAGGGTGTTATACATAATAAAAGAGGAAACTATATAACTAAGGATGGCGCTATACATAATAAGTGAGTACACTATATACTAAGGGACTGTGCTATACATAATAAGGCTACATTCCTGCATCTGTGTGCAGTGTCGGTGTGCTGCCCTGCATTGAGCATGTCCTATTCTAATCCTCAATATTGGATCAGAACAGGACATTCTCTGACCCTCTTAGATCTCATTCTCAGATCCGTGATTTTCATGGATGTGTGAATGGATCTATAAAACTCTACGAGTCCGTGAACCATCCGACAAAAACATCTGGCAGCACACGGACATTTCACACAAATGTGAGAATGTGGCCTAAGGGATTTTACAGATAACATTATCACTCCAAGTCTTATAGTGCAGATACAGAATAATATTTACATCCAGGCACTTACCGCTGACGTCTCATCTGATCAGAGCCGGTTTCTGCTGCTTCTTCTCCATCTGGTCAGACCTTCATGTCGACATCTCCCAGCCACGACTCGTCTTGTCACGATGATCTCCAGCCTAGAAAATAACAAGGTCTGCGTCCTCGAATACAGATATGTAACCCCCCCCATTAATATACTATTAACCACCTAGTAATCAAAATATAAAGTGATAAGCAGCACTGTGCCCCCCATTAACTATAATCTCCACCAGTCAATAATATAAATTATTCAGTCTCTGTGACTCTCCCCAATTAACTGTAAGGCTATGTGCACACGGAAAACATACAAGGCTTAACAGTACAAGCAAAGTGAAACCCCCATAATTGCTCTCTCCCAGCACCCCCATCATTGCTCTCTCCCAGCACCCTCGTCATTGCTCTCTCCCAGCACCCTCGTCATTGCTCTCTCCCAGCACCCTCGTCATTGCTCTCTCCCAGCACCCCCATCATTACTCTCTCCCAGCACCCCCATCATTACTCTCTCCCAGCACCCCCGTCATTGCTCTGTCCCAGCACCCACGTCATTGCTCTTTCCCAGCACCCACGTCATTGCTCTGTCCCAGCACCCCCATCATTGCTCTCTCCCAGCACCCCCATCATTACTCTCTCCCAGCACCCCCATCATTACTCTCTCCCAGCACCCCCATCATTGCTCTGTCCCAGCACCCACGTCATTGCTCTGTCCCAGCACCCTCATCGTTGCTCTCTCCCAGCACCCCCATCTTTGCTCTCTCCCAACACCCCCATCATTGCTCTCTCTCTTAGCACCTGCATCATTGCTCTGTCCCACCACCCCCATCATTGCTCTCTCCCAACCCCCATCATTGCTCTGTCCAGCACCCCCATCATTGCGCTGTCTCAGCACCTCCATCATTGCTCTCTCCCAGCCCCCCATCATTGCTCTGTCCCAGCACCTCCATCATTGCTTCTCCCAGCACCCCCATCATTGCTCTCTCCCAGCACCCCCATCATTTCTCTGTCCCAGCACCTCCATCATTGCTCTCTCCCAGCCCCACATCATTGCTCTCTCCCAGCCCCCCACCATTGCTCTCTCCCAGCACCCCCACCATTGCTCTCTCCCAGCACCCCCGTCATTGCTGTGTCCCAGCACCCACGTCATTGCTCTGTCCCAGCACCCCCATCGTTGCTCTCTCCCAGCACCCCCATCTTTGCTCTCTCCCAGCACCCCCATCATTGCTCTCTCTTAGCACTTGCATCATTGCTCTGTCCCACCAGCCCCATCATTGCTCTCTCCCAACCCCCATCCTTGCTCTGTCCAGCACCCCCATCATTGCACTGTCTCAGCACCTCCATCATTGCTGTCTCCCAGCCCCCCATCATTGCTCTGTCCCAGCACCTCCATCATTGCTTCTCCCAGCACTCCCATCATTGCTCTCTCCCAGCACCCCCATCATTTCTCTGTCCCAGCACCTCCATCATTGCTCTCTCCCAGCCCCACATCATTGCTCTCTCCCAGCCCCCCACCATTGCTCTGTCCCAGCACCCCCACCATTGCTCTGTCCCAGCACCCACGTCATTGCTCTTTCCCAGCACCCACGTCATTGCTCTGTCCCAGCACCCCCATCATTGCTCTCTCCCAGCACCCCCATCATTACTCTCTCCCAGCACCCCCATCATTACTCTCTCCCAGCACCCCCATCATTGCTCTGTCCCAGCACCCACGTCATTGCTCTGTCCCAGCACCCTCATCGTTGCTCTCTCCCAGCACCCCCATCTTTGCTCTCTCCCAACACCCCCATCATTGCTCTCTCTCTTAGCACCTGCATCATTGCTCTGTCCCACCACCCCCATCATTGCTCTCTCCCAACCCCCATCATTGCTCTGTCCAGCACCCCCATCATTGCGCTGTCTCAGCACCTCCATCATTGCTCTGTCCCAGCACCTCCATCATTGCTTCTCCCAGCACCCCCATCATTGCTCTCTCCCAGCACCCCCATCATTTCTCTGTCCCAGCACCTCCATCATTGCTCTCTCCCAGCCCCACATCATTGCTCTCTCCCAGCCCCCCACCATTGCTCTCTCCCAGCACCCCCACCATTGCTCTCTCCCAGCACCCCCGTCATTGCTGTGTCCCAGCACCCACGTCATTGCTCTGTCCCAGCACCCCCATCGTTGCTCTCTCCCAGCACCCCCATCTTTGCTCTCTCCCAGCACCCCCATCATTGCTCTCTCTTAGCACTTGCATCATTGCTCTGTCCCACCAGCCCCATCATTGCTCTCTCCCAACCCCCATCCTTGCTCTGTCCAGCACCCCCATCATTGCACTGTCTCAGCACCTCCATCATTGCTCTCTCCCAGCCCCCCATCATTGCTCTGTCCCAGCACCTCCATCATTGCTTCTCCCAGCACTCCCATCATTGCTCTCTCCCAGCACCCCCATCATTTCTCTGTCCCAGCACCTCCATCATTGCTCTCTCCCAGCCCCACATCATTGCTCTCTCCCAGCCCCCCACCATTGCTCTGTCCCAGCACCCCCACCATTGCTCTGTCCCAGCACCCCCACCATTGCTCTCTCCCAGCACCCTCATCATTGCTCTCTCCCAGCACCCCCATTTTTGCTCTCTCTCTTAGCACCTGCATCATTGCTCTGTCCCACCACCCCCATCATTGCTCTCTCCCAACCCCCATCATTGCTCTGTCCAGCACCCCCATCATTGCGCTGTCCCAGCACCTCCATCATTGCTCTCTCCCAGCCCCCCATCATTGCTCTGTCCCAGCACCTCCATCATCGCTTCTCCCAGCACTCCCATCATTGCTCTCTCCCAGCACCCCCATCATTGCTCTCTCCCAGCACCCCCATCATTTCCTCTCAGCACCCCCATCATTACTCTGTCCCAGCACCCCCATCATTGCTCTCTCCCAGCCCCCCACCATTGCTCTGTCCAAGCACCCCCATCATTGCTCTCTCCCAGCACCCCCATCATTGCTCTCTCCCAGCACCCCCATCATTGCTCTCTCCCAGCACCCCCATCATTGCTCTCCCCTTACCCACCATCCCCATCATTGCTCTCCCCAGCTCTATCCGCCCCATTATTGCTCTTCCCAGCCCCATCCCCTCCCCAGCATTTCAGTAAAAAAAAAAAAAAAAAAACTTACTTCAGCTCGCTCCCCTGCAGCAGCATCCTCCTGGTTGCCGGCAGCTTTCTTCCTGACCCAGGTGCACGCTGCATGATGACGTCATCAAGCTGCGCGCGCCTGGGTCAGGGAGGAAGTAGAGGATGAACCCTCCAGCTCCGCTGCTATTCTCCTCCTGACAGCAGCGGAGCTGTAGGAATCACTCCCTGACCGCCACGTGCAGGGAGCAGCTGCACCTTGTGGGCCCCTTGGTGCAGCTGCATGGTGGGGACCCGGCGCAGCTGCACCGGTGGCGGTATATCCACCCCTGGACTGCTATGGGCCCCCTCGGCTCACGGGCCCCATAGCAGTCGCCTGGTCTGCTGCCATTGGCAGTACGCCACTGTGTACGGCATATACAGTGTGTGTGTGGTGTGTACGGTGTATACAGAGTGCGTGTGTGTGGTGCGTACGGTGTATACAGAGTGCGTGTGTGTGTGGTGGTGCATACGGCGTATACAGTGTGTGTGTGTGTGTGTGTGGTGTGTACGGCATATACAGTGTGTGTGTGGTATGTACAGCGTATACAGTGTGTGTGTGGTGTGTATGGCGTATACAGAGTGTGTGTGTGGTGAGTATGGCGTATACAGTGGATGTGTGGTGCGTACGGCGTATACAGTGTGTGTGGTGCGTACGGTGTATACAGAGTGCGTGTGTGTGGTGCATACGATGTATACAGACTGCGTGTGTGTGGTGGTGCGTACGGCGTATACAGTGTGTGTGTGGTGTGTACGGCGTATACAGTGTGTGTGGTGGTGCATATGGTGTATACAGTGTATGTGGTATGTACAGCGTATACAGTGTGTGTGTGTGTGGTGTGTACGGCGTATACAGTGTGTATGTGTGGTGTGTACGGCTTATACAGAGTGTGTGTGTGGTGTACGGCGTATACAGTGTATGTGGTGTGTACGGCGTATACAGTGTGTGGTGTGTACGGCGTATACAGTGTGTGTGGTGTGTACGGCGTATACAGTGTGTGTGGTGTGTACGGCGTATACAGTGTGTGTGGTGTGTACGGCGTATACAGTGTGTGTGGTGTGTACGGCGTATACAGTGTGTGTGGTGTGTACGGCGTATACAGTGTGTGTGGTGTGTACGGCGTATACAGTGTGTGTGTGGTGTGTAAGGCGTATACAGTGTGTGTGTGGTGTGTAAGGCGTATACAGTGTGTGTGTGTGGTGTGTATGGCGTATACAGTGTGTGTGGTGGTGCGTACGGCGTATACAGTGTATGTGGTATGTACAGCGTATACAGTGTGTGTGTGTGTGTGTGGTGCGTACGGCGTATACAGTGTGTGTGTGTGTGTGTGGTGCGTACAGTGTATACAGTGTGTGTGTGTGTGGTGTGTACGGCATATACAGTGTGCGTGTGTGTGGTGTGTACGGCGTATACAGTGTGTGTGGTGTGTACGGCGTATACAGTGTATGTGTGTGTGTGGTGTGTACGGAGCATACAGTGTGTGTGGTGTGTACGGCGTATACAATGTGTGTGTGTGTGTGTGGTGTGTACAGCGTATACAGTGTGTGTGTGTGTGTGGTGTGTACGGAGCATACAGTGTGTGTGGTGTGTAAGGCGTATACAGTGTGTGTGGTGTGTACGGCGTATACAGTGTATGTGGTATGTACAGCGTATACAGTGTATGTGGTATGTACAGCGTATACAGTGTATGTGGTGTGTACGGCGTATACAATGTGTGTGTGTGTGTGTGGTACGTACGGCGTATACAGTGCATGTGGTATGTACGGTGTATACAGTGTGTGTGTGGTGCGTACGCCGTATACAGTGTGTGTATGTGGTGTGTACGGCGTATACAGTGTATGTGGTGCGTATGCCGTATTCAGTGTGTGTGTGTGTTGCATATGGAGTATACAGTGTGTGTGTGTGTGGTGCGTACGGCGTATACAGTGTGTGTGTGTGTGTGGTGCGTACGGCGTATACAGAGTGTGTGTGTGTGTGGTGCGTACGGAGTATACAGTGTGTGTGTGTGGTGCGTACGGCGTATACAGTGTGTGTGTGTGTGTGGTGCGTACGGAGTATACAGTGTGTGTGTGTGGTGCGTACGGCGTATACAGTGTGTGTGTGGTGCGTATGGAGTATACAGTGTGTGTGGTGCGTACGGCGTATACAGTGTATGTGTGGTGCGTACGCCGTATACAGTGTGTGTGGTGCGTACGCCGTATACAGTGTGTGTGGTGCGTACAGCGTATACAGTGTGTGTGTGTTGCATGCGGCGTATACAGTGCGTGTGTGTGTGTAAATTAACCTTAAAGAGTAAATCAACTTTTGGGATGTTTTTAATGTGATTTAGGGTCATTAATTCTGAGCAGATTTGTGGGGACCCCAATCCTTTGCTCCTTTGCTTAAAAGACCTCCTAGAAGAGCGCAGCTCAGTAGATAGGAGAGTGCACTGAGCAGAGCAAATGCAGCAGAAAGTCATAGTCATGTCTCCTCACCTCTTCACTTCTAAGAGATCTTCTGAGTGATCAGGGTCTCAGATTCACACTAATCTGCTCAAAATTATAGGACCTAAATCATGTAATATATATCCCAAAATGTAAGTTACTTTTTAAACGTTTAATAGTTCCACTGCTTGCATCTAATCAGTACATTGGTTCCTATATGGTCCACAGTCTGATGATGACTGGTAACAACTCCCAGTATCTCCTTACCATTGCTAAGGACATACTGGGAGTTGTAGTTAAGTCCTCCATTCTCTGGAATTCCTATTGTTACCAATTGCAAATACAAAGGATCCATCCATGGGGTGAGATCTTGGGAATAATTGAATCGTACCTACATTTAAAAAAAAAAAAAATCTCCTATTCTTAATAATTACCGTATTTTTCGGACTATAAGATGCACTTTTTTCCTCCAAAATTTTGGAGGAAAGTGGGGGGTGCGTCTTATAGTCCGAATACTATATTATTGTATGGCCGCATGGTGGTGGGTGTGGGGGAGTCACAGGGGTGGATTAAGAGTAGCAAGTGCCCCGGGCAGTTTAGAAGGCGCGGCCCTTCCCCCCCCCACACACACACACATGCACACATACCTGTATGTATGACATGTCACATGATCCCCTGTGATAGATCATGTGATAGTTCACGTGAAATTAATTTGGCACAATATTAATTATAATAATTTTTTTTATGCTGTGAGCCCACTACGCGTTTTTTAAGCTTTTCCGCAGCGGCAATTCCACTGCAGAAACGCTTAAAAAACGCTTGATAGAAGGTCGGCCATGTTCCCCAATGATAATCCGCATGTGCTCTGCACATGCTGCGGAAATTTCCGCTGCGGATTATCATTGTGGAAAAATCCGCAGCAATAACAATTATTTTGCGGAAGCACGGCGCTTTCGCCGCCATTGACTTGCATTGGAACACATGGAATCCGCATCACTGCATCTGTACATGCAGAATCCATGCGCTTCAATGTGCGGATGGTACCCGGGTTTGGAGAAAAGGAGACTCTCCTCCGGACCAGGGTACCATAGAACCTGTAAAAAAAAGAATAAAATAAAAAATAAATATTATACTTACCTTCTGATGGCCCCCGGTGTCTTTATCCGATGCGTCCTGGCTTGCCGGCAGCTCGCGATGGTCTGAAAAGGACCTGCCGTGATGTCATTTAGTCATGTGACGGGTCACGCGACCGCTGACGTCGACAGGCCATCAGAAGGTAAGTATATATTTATTTTTTACCATTCTTTTACGGTCACACTATATACAGTTATATGAAAAAGTTTGGGCACCCCTATTAATCTTAAGCTTAATGTTTTATAAAAATTGGTGTTTTTGCAACAGCTATTTCAGTTTGATATATGTAATAACTGTTGGACACAGTAATGTTTCTGCCTTGAAATGAGGTTTATTGTACTAACAGAAAATGTGCAATCTGCATTCAAATAATCTATACACAGCAGGAGGTGGCACGGTGCCATCTATACACAGCAGGAGGCCGCACGGTGCCATCTATACACAGCAGGGAGCCGCACGGTGCCATCTATACAAAGCAGGAGGCTGCACGGTGCCATCTATACACAGCGGGAGGCCGCACGGTGCCATCTATACACAGCGGGAGGCCGCACGTAGCCATCTATACACAGCGTGAGGCAGCACGGAGCCATCTATACACAGCAGGAGGCCGCACGTAGCCATCTATACACAGCGGGAGGCCGCACGTAGCCATCTATACACAGCGGGAGGCAGCACGGAGCCACCTATACACAGCAGGAGGCCGCACGGCGCCCCCCTCAGAGTCAGCAGGAGGCCACACAGCGCCATCTATACTCAGCAGGAGGCCGCACGCAGTCACGCACACACACAAACATATACAGACATATACATACACGCATAAACACATTTGAAACACAAAAATACATATAAACCGACATCACACAATGATATCTGCCTGCACACACACACATACATACATACACATACACACAGACAGACTCACACACACACAGACACACTCACTCACCATCCCCCGGTTCGGCTCCAGTCCTCCTGGCTCCTGCTCCTCTCCGGTGGTAAGTAGCAGTGCAGGCCGGGCGCGCACTGCGTGACGTCACAGCTAGGAGATACGGCCGCGCACAGGGCCAGCAGAGGGAAGTTAACTGCTGCAGTGCTGGCCCAGCCGAAGAAGAAGCAGCGGCTGTGCACCGCTGCTGGGGGAGTGGTCCGGGGCCCCCCCTGCCACTGTCTGCCGGTATGTGCCGCGGGGCTGCACATATAATGAGGGCAATCCAGCCATAGAGACCGGAGGTCCCGGGCGGTAGCCCGGATTGCCCTCATTATAATCCACCTATGGGGAGCCGCAGCGGGGGATCAGCGGGGCGCAGGATTTTACAAATCGCAGAAAACCCATTTGATGTTAATTGTTTGGGCTTTTCTCATGCGCCGAGCATCACTCACGAGGAAAACAAGCTTCAAAGAACAAATGAGAGGAGACAGTCCATGCATTATGTGTCACGGTGGCGTGTCATTACCAACCCCCTTGATGCAGCGCTCCCTAAATTCCCGACAATGTAGAAAAACCTTGTCCACATGTCACGGCTCTGAGCTGACTAGTCCTGGAGGATCGTGAGGTTCCTTCCTTACATCTCTCCTCAATTATCTCGGCTTCTGTAGAATAGGCCGAGTCTAATGGGATGAAAACTGCGGCTGCAGAATAAAGGTTCTCTGGCATTTATCTACTCTGTGATCACCGTTCCTAATCCAATCATGGAGGCGTTCCTGGCTGTTACAAGGAATTAGTAGGATTACTAAAGTGTGACAGGCGAGGGTACAGCTCCTGTGCCGGTCATGGATTCTCAATAGAGGTGGCTGGGAATGGTCGCTCTCCACTGAAATGATCGGGAGGTGCACATACTTCCCACAAGAAAGCACTTGAATTGTCAAGGTCAATCTATTCTACAGCTGTAACTTTAGCCTTAAAGGAATGGATACAGTGGGTTACATCTGGTGCCCGGGGGGCAGTGTTTGGTATACTCTGTGTCCCTCTGAAGAAGCTAAAAAAGTGAAACGCGTGTTTAGGAGAGTGGCAGGCACATAATGGGTAAGGATCTCCTCATTACTGGTACTCAGGCGCAAAATATGTAGAATTTACACTACACTAGGGATGAGCGAACCCCGTGGATGTTCGGTTTCGACCAAACTTTAGCCCAAAGTTCGGTTCGGGTACCAGAACTTGAACCCAAACCCCATAGAAGTCAATGGTGACACAAACTTTGATGCTGTAAAATGGTCGTAGTAAGGGCTAGGAGGTCTCTCACTCTTAAAACGGACTTGTCAGTGTTCGGAGTTCAGCATTGGACACTAGGTGTCCGGTATGAACCCCAAACTTTACAGTTTGGGTTCGCTCATCTCTACACAACACTCGTTATACTGTTGTACTAATACATTACACGTCTAGTCCCTGTGATTGACTATATATTCATTGTTGAGGACGCTCTTGCAGATGTGTCTAATCTCTGATGTCACGCCATCTGGAGGCTGAATCTTGAACTAAGTGCTCTTGTAATACAGGTTTTAATATTACGCTAATAAAATATATACTGTATACTGTACAATAGCTTTCCGACCCCGTTACACAGTTTTTGAGCACTTGAGCTGAAGTTGTTAAAGCTGAATTGGTGTTTTGCATAGTCTGAGGGGGTTATAGGTGTAATTCTGCCGAGATTTTGACTTCGATGCGTGTTGCAGTTACATTGGCATAATACTCTGTTCCATGTGCAATATTATGTAGAATAGAGTTTTGATTCTAAATGGACTGTAGATAAAACAGTATGTCTTGGAACAGTACCAATACACATGCTCTGTAACTTGCCATCCACTCTTTTGGAGTGGACGATTGCTCTTTATCAGCATTCTGTCAGCACTATAGGTCCTGGGACATCCTTTCTCTCATTACTCAGCACGTATTGCTTCCGCCATTGCTTAATGAGATGCCTGCAATTAACTGAAAGACTGAATCTCTGTTAAGCCTGCATATACAGTTTGACAGGCAGGAGCAGAGAGACGAAGGCCAAGCCCCACTTCCGGTAATCCATATAGGGGGGTTTCTGCTGCTAGAGACAAATTACACTTAGACAGAAGGGAGACCCTACCGGCCGACACTTTTAGGTTATCTAACCCCTGAAAAGTAACTCCAACTTAATTGAACTTTATAAAAGGATTTTGCACATTATCTATCGAATGAGATCAAGTACAGCGACCATTTAATTTGTATTAGGGTTCAACTCACCTGCAAACACCATGGGTTTCGCAGGCTTAAAGCCGGGCAGAGCCACTGGCTGCTTCAGTAAATGCAGAGTGTCTCCTATTTGTGCTTCCTGTGCGTCCTTCATCCCAGCGATTAGATAACCTACTTGCCCAGCATATCTAGGAAACAATGAGAGTAATATATATTCACAATTAGTGCAGATTCATCAAATTCCACATTGAATATCAGGTACAAATCAGCCATAAAAGAAGGTAGCAACGGCTCTGAGACCCAGCACTGCATGTGTGACACCCCAGGGGTCTGGTTGCCACAGTAATAGAGATATTATGTTTGAGAGCAAGTGGGAGGTTTCTCTGGTCAGGATCCCTAAACATGCAACACTGCCCGCCCAGACCTGGGAGGGGAGGAATCTGCCCTTATAAACTGGGTCTGGGGCGGGATTAGAGCAGACAGAGCCTGCAGAACAAGCAGAGCAGTCAGAGCCTGGAGTGAAGCTGCAGACACAGGAAAAGATAGATCAGGAGCTCTGTAGGAGCAGCAGCAGAAGTCCAGGGGCTGGAGCTGAGCAGAGTTCGCCCTGGACGAAGACACTAAAACCGGACACAGGAGTCCGAGGCTGTGGGGACTGATATCCACCCAGCAGCAGAAACCAGCTGGCAGGGGATTCCAGGTCCTCTGGCCATAGAAGCCCGGAGGCTCAGTCACAGAGAAGGGACCAGCGCAGCCATCCAGGAGCGGAGGCTAACAGAAGGCCCCAAGTCACCAGCCATACGGGAGAGCACCACACGGTATACTAAGGGACGTGGGCTACTTGTAACCGCTGACAGCAAGGTAGCCAGGAAGAGTGCAGATAAACGGGGAGGCCTACAACTCCACCTGGCCAGGGGAACTCCTGCTTGCTCGCAGACTGACCAGGCCCCTTATACTAGCCAGTACTCCCGGGAGGGTCTGCCTTGTACCATCAGTAAAGACCCTGAACTGCACCTCACGTCTCTGTGATTCCTTGCCGCTCCTGCACCATTAGCACTGGGACCCTCACACCATCACTACCACCATCATCCACATTAGCTGCCCTGAGGCAATACTTCTCCCGTGGGGAGTCATCCTATACTCAGCTGCGCAAACAACATCAGCCTCAGCGGTCTGCAGCGCAGCGGCGGTCCCCACTGACCGCAATCCACGGGTGGCGTAGTCGGACACTTATTACCATACAAATAGACTGCCACTGGTTTGACCGCCCTGGGCACGGACCGGGTCACCGCCACGGAGGACTACAACCCCCAGCGATCCGGCTCCGAGTATCCCCCTGCACAGCACAGGCCCAGGGGGCGCGTCACATGAGTTCACTACAGCTATATACAGCTGGCACTAGAGGGCGCTCACTGGAGACAGACTTCTACTGCTGCGGTTGGGTCCAATACTAGCTGTACATAATCACATGTCAACAGCTCCCCCTGGTGGTGGCTACATGCAGCAAAAATAGTATTTCATCTAGTTACATTCATTTTGTAGCGCCGGCGTCCCTGCCCTCTGCTAGGCAGGGACGCTGTTCCCCTCACCTCCTTGCTCCGTGCCCGGCGTCCTCCTCCCGCTCTGCTGGCAGCGCGCGCTCCTTCCCGGCCACTGTGCTTAGGGCGCGCGCGCGCGCTCTCCCTCCCTCTTAAAGGGGCCGCGCGCGCCGTCCTAAGGAGTCCCTGGCCAATGGCCGGAGGACTTCACCATATATAAGGCACCTCCTCCAAAATGGAGGTGCCCGAGCAATGTTGTTGCACTGTTCACTACTCTGCTTCAGCCCTCAGGTCCCGTTGCCAGTTACCTGCCAGATTCCTGCCTGATTATCTGCTACCTGCCTGCTTGCCTGAGGTCCGACGGTCTGCCTTCCAACTCCTGTCAGTCTGTCTATGGACCAGCTTGCCCGCTCACCTGGGAGCACACATCTGCTACCTGTCTGCTAGCCTACCTGGAGGCTCCGCCGTCACGTGCTGTGACCACCTGCCTGTCCAGTGACTCCTGCCCGCTCACCTGGGAGCGCTCATCTGCTACCTGTCTGCTAGCCTACCTGGAGGCTCTGCCGTCACGTGCTGTGACCACCCGTTCATCCAGAGACTCTCGCCTGCTCACCTGGGAGCTCACGTCTATCATCAGCCGCCACAGGTCGTACCAACCCTTTACCTAGAGACTGCCCCGGTCACTTGCCGTGACCATCTGCCCGTTCATCCAGAGACTGCCCGCCACTTGCCGTGACCATCTGCCCGTTCATCCAGAGACTGCCCCGGTCACTTGCCGTGACCATCTGCCCGTTCATTCAGAGACTGCCCCGGTCACTTGCCGTGACCATCAGCCCGTTCATCCAGAGACTGCCCCGGTCACTTGCCGTGACCTCCAGCCCGTTCACTCAGAGACTGTCCCGGTCACCTGCTGTGACTTCCTGCCCGTCTTCCCTGGTCGCCACCCGCTCCCTTACAAGGACCGCCCCCTTGTATAGTAGCTCAGAGGTTCCGCCTCCCAGACCCGTTACACATTTAAGTCAGAAATGCTGTGACATTAGTCAGCACTGAATTTTGGATGTAAAACTATTTTGGATCTATCAACATATATGTTATAACTTCCCAGAGCCTAAATACCACATCAGAGAGCTCTGCTAATCGCACTGTAACCAGCTGAGAACCATCGTACGGCCACAACAGATTTGTAACTTTCCATAACACAATATTGGCATTTTATTTGCTTTAATAACAGAATCCCCTTTCAGCTCTGCTCTCTCCTGGGCATCAAACATCCATGTATATTCATAGAAAGCAGCACCGACAGGAGCATCACTACTGCATGCAGGATTAGAGCGCCATCTAGTGGCACTATAAGAATATTCCTAGTGTGCTAAAATGTCGCTCTATTATATCCTGCACAGGGTCGTACACAATTTTAAATGCTTTGGATATCGGAAAAAATTACTTTAAAAAAATGATGGAAAAACCCTTTTAAAAAGACACAGAAAGCAATAAGGAAAAAGAAGAAACAAAAGAAGTGGTGCTGAGATGGGCCGGCTGCAGTTTATGCAGATCCTTGGGTGACAAAGTGCATGTGGGATAATCTTCACTTTTACAATTTGTTTTTTATCCTTGCCTTCTAAAAGCTATAAAACTTTTTTTCCCAGTAGATTCGTTGTATCTGGGCTTTTTTCCCAGTAGATTCGTTGTATGTGGGCTTTTTTTCCCAGTAGATTCGTTGTATCTGGGCTTTTTTTCCCAGTAGATTCGTTGTATCTGGGCTTTTTTCCCAGCAGATTCGTTGTATCTGGGCTTTTTTCCCAGCAGATTCGTTGTATCTGGGCTTTTTTCCCAGTAGATTCGTTGTATCTGGGCTTTTTTCCCAGTAGATTCGTTGTATCTGGGCTTTTTTCCCAGTAGATTCGTTGTATCTGGGCTTTTTTCCCAGTAGATTCGTTGTATCTGGGCTTTTTTCCCAGTAGATTCGTTGTATCTGGGCTTTTTTCCCAGTAGATTCGTTGTATCTGGGCTTTTTTCCCAGTAGATTCGTTGTATCTGGGCTTTTTTCCCAGTAGATTCGTTGTATCTGGGCTTTTTTCCCAGTAGATTCGTTGTATCTGGGCTTTTTTCCCAGTAGATTCGTTGTATCTGGGCTTTTTTCCCAGTAGATTCGTTGTATCTGGGCTTTTTTCCCAGTAGATTCGTTGTATCTGGGCTTTTTTTTCCAGTAGATTCGTTGTATCTGGGCTTTTTTCCCAGTAGATTCGTTGTATCTGGGCTTTTTTTCCAGTAGATTCGTTGTATCTGGGCTTTTTTTTCAGTAGATTCGTTGTATCTGGGCTTTTTTCCCGTAGATTCGTTGTATCTGGGCTTTTTTCCCAGTAGATTCGTTGTATCTGGGCTTTTTTTCCCAGTAGATTCGTTGTATCTGGGCTTTTTTTTTCCAGTAGATTCGTTGTATCTGGGCTTTTTTTCCCAGTAGATTCGTTGTATCTGGGCTTTTTTTCCAGTAGATTCGTTGTATCTGGGCTTTTTTTCCAGTAGATTCGTTGTATCTGGGCTTTTTTTCCAGTAGATTCGTTGTATCTGGGCTTTTTTTCCAGTAGATTCGTTGTATCTGGGCTTTTTTTCCAGTAGATTCGTTGTATCTGGGCTTTTTTTCCAGTAGATTCGTTGTATCTGGGCTTTTTTTCCAGTAGATTCGTTGTATCTGGGCTTTTTTTCCAGTAGATTCGTTGTATCTGGGCTTTTTTTCCAGTAGATTCGTTGTATCTGGGCTTTTTTTCCCAGTAGATTCGTTGTATCTGGGCTTTTTTTCCCAGTAGATTCGTTGTATCTGGGCTTTTTTTTCCCAGTAGATTCGTTGTATCTGGGCTTTTTTTCAGTAGATTCGTTGTATCTGGGCTTTTTTCCAGTAGATTCGTTGTATCTGGGCTTTTTTCCAGTAGATTCGTTGTATCTGGGCTTTTTTTTCAGTAGATTCGTTGTATCTGGGCTTTTTTCCAGTAGATTCGTTGTATCTGGGCTTTTTTTCCAGTAGATTCGTTGTATCTGGGCTTTTTTCCCAGTAGATTCGTTGTATCTGGGCTTTTTTCCAGTAGATTCGTTGTATCTGGGCTTTTTTTCCAGTAGATTCGTTGTATCTGGGCTTTTTTTCCAGTAGATTCGTTGTATCTGGGCTTTTTTTCCAGTAGATTCGTTGTATCTGGGCTTTTTTTCCAGTAGATTCGTTGTATCTGGGCTTTTTTTCCCAGTAGATTCGTTGTATCTGGGCTTTTTTCCCAGTAGATTCGTTGTATCTGGGCTTTTTTTCCAGTAGATTCGTTGTATCTGGGCTTTTTTTCCCAGTAGATTCATTGTATCTGGGCTTTTTTCCCAGTAGATTCATTGTATCTGGGCTTTTTTCCCAGTAGATTCGTTGTATCTGGGCTTTTTCCCAGTAGATTCGTTGTATCTGGGCTTTTTTTCCAGTAGATTCGTCGTATCTGGGCTTTTTTTGCAGTTAGAGCTGTAGTTTTTATAAATATTTTCTGATCTTTTTATTACTTTTCTTGGTGAGGCAAAGTGAACAAAATAAACTCCAGAGATTCTGCCGCTTCATCTTTTTTTTCTTTTTCATTCCATCATCCTCTCGATAGGATTTCTAGAAGATATTTTTTTTAGTTTTAACACGAACAGATGTGGTGAAGCCAAAAATGATGTAACGGGAGAATTTAACTTTGCAGGCTCAGGTCACCGAAAACATCCAATGGCTTTACCGCTACAGTGTAGAGTAAAATGACCAATCTGATATTAATCCCAGTTATGGGACGGGCTTCATAGTTGTACAATCATGGAAGACATGGAGGCCTTCAGTAGGATCCTTGGCTGTCAAGACAATGCCATTGCCACATAACACTCATATGATTGATGACATGACATGGCTTTATAACTGATGGGGAGCCGTACCCCTTCAAGCCCCACTGATTCTCAGAAAGAGGGGGATGTTGTCTTTGCCTGCACAGCGGCCCCCTAAGGCTATGTGCCCACGATGCAGAAATGCTCCAGTTTTTTCCTGAACGTTTCTGTATCTCCCTGGCATGCGGATTTTACATGCGTTTTTTTCAGCCAGGGACAAGCGTTTGTCACGCGTTTTGCACATACGATTTCGCATGCGGGTTGTCAAGCGCTTTCCAAACGATTTTAGCATCACATGGAAAAGTGCTTGACAACTTAGTCACACTATATAAATCCATGCAACCGGATTAGCAGGATCCCCCAACAATTTCTTAAGCAATGAGAAAATGCAGTCCCTAATGATGTCCTCTGACAATAAGCGGATCACGGACAGCAGATGCATTGGGTTCTGCATTTCTTGGAGAATGGGATGGGACAGCTTCTGTCTTCTCAGTGATACAATCAGGAAGGAGATGCAGCGTGAGACAATCCCTGTCTACATCTTTGATCTGATCATCAATACAGAGGGCTGATTGGTGAAAACAGAGGGAAAGGCTAATTAAATTATTTAAAAAAAACTTAGTTTTTCGGCTGCCACTTCCTTTGGGGGTTGCCAGAGTGGGCAGACACGATTTTATTGCCTTTACACACGTCACCTCCACACAGGGCGATGCGGCTACGACGCCTCTGTAGTGATCAAACGTGGAGTCAAACAGCAGGGCTTTAAGAGGGCTGCCCTTTTCAATCTTGGGACTAAAACACAAAAATAAGACATCCTGTTAAGGGGGATAAAGATAAGTAAACAGCGTTCAGTCCGGGGTGATGAATTCCAAAAGACAAAGTTTATTCCGCCATCACATAACGTTTCGACCTGTTATAGGTCTTTATCAAGTATATACAAAGACATACAGGGATACTGATCCCCTTTAAGGAAAATCAGTGGCCAGAACCCTTTAAATTCCCCTTAAATGGTCCAAAACTGAAACTGTGGGAACAATATAATCCACTTAGGGTTCAGCAAACTTACAGTCAAGGGTTTGATAAAATTATCTACACCCTTGTGTCTCCAGAAAGCATAGCGTACGTTCACGTGCTGAAAATGCCGACCAGTGCTGGAGTGAGCAGAGGTCCGCAGCTTGTGACACTCCTGCTGTAGTGAAACTACAGGTCCCAGCAGACTGACGGTCTCTCATCAAGTTATGCTGGGAGCCGCAGTTTCACAAATAGTGCTAGAGGATCCATGTCAGAAATATGAGGCTGCCACTAGGGTTTCTCCCACAAATATGTAATCGGATGTGGAGCAGATCTGCACGTGGATGAGCCATATTCTCTATCTGTGAACATACTACTCCTTCACTCAGATTCTAAGTGGTTCTGCAGCGCATCTGTGCAGAGCAAGCTGTCAATCAAAATCTGGGTCGGGTTTACAGCCGTCGCCCCTGATATAGCGAGCGGTGCTGTGATCCAAGACTGTAGCCGCTCCGTGCACAACGATGAGTGAAGGCCGGCGGCTGCAGGGAGGAAAGAAGTTAATTTTCTCCCGGTACCTAGACTATCAATAAGGCGGCCGGGCAGCATTGTAACAATATTTATCTGCAGATTAACCCTATACCTGCAGGTACATAGCATTTTCCAAGGTGACAGGTTCCCTTTAATAAAGAGAAGATGGATAGAGCCGCATTAGTCCGTACTCACGGTGGAAGCCTCCTGACAACTTCTTGAAGAACACTTTCCACATTTGTTCCAAGCTTCCCCGACATCTAATAGAAATAAACAGAGAAATGAATTTCTTAATACAGTTTAGAACTCGGCTACAACGAATCAGAAGAAATGAAACCTGTTTGAAGCTGACAAGCAATCAAGCCCCTCCGTAAGCCACACAGAACATGGCTACTTATGTCATCTGCAGGTGATTAAAGGAACCTGTCATGCTGAAATGGTATAAGATCTGTAGGGGGGTGTTGTAGAGCAGAGAAGTTGATCAGACTGATAGACATATCTGTGGGAAGAGAGTCAGCAAAACTGGCATTTTATGCAGTGAAAAGTCCTGCCGTATGTACACTAGTCCAGTGGGCGGTCCTACTAAGTGATTGACAGTTCCCTGTATGACCATGCAGGCAAAGATAGCTGTCAATCACTAGTAGGACGGCCCACTGGACTCATCTGTACAAACAGCAGGATTCCACTGAATAAATTGATACAGGAAAAACATCTATCTTTGTACCGTATTAGCCAGTAGATAGAAGAGTATTTAGATTTGAGAGTCCTCAGTGGTTGATACCATCTTTTCCGTTAGCCATTAAAAGGTAACAAATTGCAGACTTTCCAGACTACTCAGGTCTCAGGTCTGCCTGATGAAGAAGCCGGAGTAGTCTGGAAAGCTTGCAATTTGTTACCATCTTTTCCGTTAGCCATTAAAGGTATCAACCACTGAGGACTCTCAAATCTAATGAATAAATTACAATTTATACTGAATCTTCTCCCACAAACCTATATATCGTTCTGCTCAGTTTCTCATAGATAAAACCTGTACATCTGAATGGGGCTTTAATGTTGTTATTACAATCATGTAACCGCAGATCACAAAATCTTTCATATGATCATTTTTTTAACACCTAAAACCCCAATGGGTCGTTCTTAGACCTGTGTGGCTTACCAAGCCCAATTTCTAAAAGTGGCAAGAGTGCTGTAAAATAGGAAGCTGCACATTTTTGCGCAAAAATGATGCGTCACAAAAGTTTTTTGCTTTTTTTTAACACCAAAAATTGATGTAAATTCCTCGCTACATTGCCCCTTTTCCAGCCACATTTTGTAGAAAAAAATAAAAAGACAAGGTGCAGACAGCGGAGTTAAATTTGCCTACAGGAATGATTTTGATCTGGAGCGCATCGTACCCGGATACAGTCACTAGCGGGAACGTCAAACATCTTCTCAATTTGTTTCTCCACCCTTTCCGGATCTGCATTCTTCAAGTCTATCTAAAAGCAAAAGTATAAATACTAATTATTTATCAAAGCTGGACAACATCTAGAAACCATATAAGAAAACTGGCTTAAAATATAGTGTGAACAAGAGTTTAGGGAGAGATGTACAACTGGCACTGGCCTATAAAAGGGATTGTGTAATCATACAAAACTAGCAAAAATGTAAAGTGCCTGGAAAACAAGGAACGTGCAATTTACCTCTTAGTAAAATCCTATGCTTTCTCAAGGACAGAGGAATTTTAATTTCATATTTTTTTTAATCAAATCATTTTTATTGAAAAACTCCAACTACAAATATTCCATCTTTCAAATAACATACATGACATAGTAATTCCATAGTAAAAATATGAACAAAGTATCTGAACTTCAATTCCCATAACCCACCCTAAACCCAAATCCCAACACTCCAGAGAGAACCATTTTCAGAGCAGTTCTAGAATAACGGACTATAGCATTCGTAGAAGGGGGAAGAAGATAAAAAAGTGACTAACAAAGGGGTAGCAGCGTTTTAATGTTATCATTTACTGCTTGATGCCTGAGCCGGGGAGTGCACGCTTGAAAACTGTTGCAGGCTGCTGTAATCACAGGACACACGCAAACAGCATGGCATTTCCTATCAGCAGGGAGGAAGTAAAGGGCGACAGCAATGAAAGTCTCCTCCTACTCCGCTCCATATTGAAATGAATAGTGTGCATCCTACAAATGAGATGCATACAGCAAACAATTGATTTTCCATACATAGGTTTTGAGTTGACCACTGGATATACACATGTGTATCACTAATTACCAGAACTGGAAATCTAAAAAAAAGACTAGCAAGTTTGGGGTGAATCCAGCCTTCATTACTGCACAGCCACTCAGAGGGATCGGTACTAGGAACAGCAGGAGTGCCGGCGATGTTCACAGATTTACCTGCTGCGGGACTGAAGGAGTCTGATCGCGCTCGGCTCGAAGCTTTTTACCTGGTTTACGATAGGAATAATTGAAAGCTGTGCTTCAAAGGCCAGGAAGAAGTTTGCCACCATCTATTAGAAAATAGACAAACTTAGGATAGAAACAATATGAACATATACCCTGCTATAAGTAAGTAAAAAGCAATAGGAAATATATATAATATAGGGTACTTAGTAAACATGGTTTTTGATTAAAAAAAAAAAAAGCCATCCCACCAGCACCAAGGTGTACCCAGTCAGTTATGTGAAGTATATAATAAAATACACTTTAGTACAATATTAGTGTTTTGCCCCTTTAAATCTGCAGCTACTTCTGTCACCATGGTAACTGCATTCATACTCAGCCAATAGGATTGCTCGGTTTGAATTTGAAGAAAAAAAAAAAAGTTCTATATGGTCAGTTTGTTCCATCTCATCTGATTGTAAAGACAGACACCTGCGATCAGCGAGATTATAGGTATAAGACGTGATATAATATAACGGACGGAGCCACATCCCATCACACGCACTCAGCGACCACAACTGACAGGAATCAGCACATTTATCAGAGGAGAAGTCATTATTCCCCAACACATGATAAGTGACAACTTCTAGATCTGCTGGGAACCCAACTAATCCCTGCTAGTACCTCCCCGGCCACCGCTCCATTCATTCTCTATGCAGGAGAAAGCTGAGTACAGCGCCCCCCATAGAGAATGAACGGACCGGCGGTTGAACATTTGCACTTCGCTCACTTCTATCTATAAGTGCTGTTCTGCTGATTGGGTCATAGCGGCCAAACCCACCGATCTAAGAGTCATCACCTATCCAGAGATCAGTGAGAACTTGTTCCAACTAGACATCCCCTTTAATTGAAGAGATCACATATCTAACAGCCAATCCTATTCATTCCCAATCTTCCCTGTGCCCAGTAATGCCCCTGGGTATATCGCCAATATGAGCCAATCACCAAACCCTCTGCTGACTGTTCCCCATGTTTTATAGATTTTGGATCCGTTTCTACAAGAGAAGATCTCAGCGGCCACCATGGGGATGGGTTACTCTGCCAGCGATGGAGCAGGTAGTATCCACCAGCCGGTGATATCTCACCTTCCTCCATATTCTGCTGTTACATGCGTTTCTTCAGCTTTTCCCCTTCCCAACAGAACCAATTGATGGTTTTTTCTGTTTTTTACTTCGCTTTTTCCAAGGGCTATAACTTTTTCATGTCTGTCCACATAGTGTGAGGTCTTGTTATTTTGCAGGATGAGCGGTACTTATAAATCACACCATTCATTTACCACATAGTACTAGAAAACGGGAAAAAAGTCCAAGTGCAGTAAAAGTGCGAGGAAAAAAAAGCCTGACCCTGTTTATCTGGGAAGGGTTTTAACGGCGTACATAGTGTGGTAAAAATGACCTGGTAATAGGATCCTACTCCTCAGTGTGATTACAGCAACACCAAACTTCTCCAATAGTTTTGGCAAAAGAAAAAAACTTTTTTTTATGGTGTCACCATTTTTTCTGAGACCCGTAACATTTTCGTTTTTCGGGTTGATGGAGCTGTGTGGGGGCTTATTTTTTGAAGGGCAAGAGGACTTTATTGATAACATTTTGGGACACATATGACATGGTCATCGCTTCTTACAGGATTTTCTGCAGTATTGTGGCGAACGAAAAAAATGTAATTTTGGCTTTTTGAATTTTTTTCTGTGTTCACTGATCGTTTGTTTTTTATATTTGGATAGATTGTATTTCTCTGAAAGAGACCATACCACAAATGTGTATATTTTTATTATCTTTATTTTTAGTGGGAGGTGAGTTGAACGTGTGGGGTTTTAATATTTTAAACTTTTTTTTTTTTTAAATTTTCACTGTATTTGTATACATTATCTGATTGCTTGTGCTATATACAGCGATACCACAGTAATGCTCCATATAGCAAAATCACGGTCTTCTTTACAGCCCAAATGAAGCTTTATGATGACAGGCACGGAGGCTTCAGCAGACCCCCGGATGTCATAGCAGTCCATCTGCGCCCTGTGATCGCGTCACAGGAGCGCCGGTGGGCGCATGGAACGATGCATCCCAATGCCGGCGCGCTGTTAATGCTGCTGTTAGAGATTGACAGCAGCACTGAACAGGTTAACAGTGGTGGGCAGATCTTCTCTCCACTCGCAGCTCTTAGAGGCAGGTCCTGGTTGTTTGTCACAGCCATTATCTGCCATGTACGGGGCGAGCTGACTCTGCTCCATACACCCGCTACTGACTTATACCATACACGTACGGCAGATGTTGGTAAGGAGTTAAAGCGGTTGTCTAGATTTGGGGCCATTTGTTTTTTTTACTTTAATGCAAGTATTTGGGACTAAAATTGATTTCTGTAATTGAGTTTCATTAAAAATGTTGCCTTCTGTAGCATCTGTGCTGCAATGTCTATTCCTGGCTGCAAAATTAGCTAACTGAGAATCTATCAGTGAGCTCCTTCTGACAGTCTTAAGGAGGATCATTTGTGGCCTGCAGGAGGTCATTTTGCAGGGCTCTGGCAGTGCTCCTCCTGTTCCTCCTTGCACAAAGGCGGAGGTAGCGGTCCTGCTGCTGGGTTGTTGCCCTCCTCCATGTCTCCTGGTGTACTGGCCTGTCTCCTGGTAGCGTCTCCAGCCTCTGAACACTACGCTGAGACACAGCAAACCTCCTTGCCATAGCTCGCATTGATGTGCCATCCTGGATGAGCTGCACTACCTGAGCATCTTCTGTGGGTTGTAGAGTCTGTCCCATGCTACCACGAGTGTGAAAGCACAACCAACATTCAAAAGTGACCAAAACATCAGCCAGAAAGCACTGGTACTGAGATGTGGTCTGTGGTCCCCACCTGCAGAACTACTCCTTTACTGAGGGTGTCTTGATAATTGCCAATAATTTCCATCTATTGTCTATTCCATTTGCACAACAGCATGTGAAATTGATCGTCAATCAGTGTTGTTTCCTAAGTGGACAGTTTGATTTCAGAGAAGTTTGATTTACTTGGAGTTATATTCTGTCGTTTAAGTGTTCCCTTTATTTTTTGAGCAGTGTACATAAAAAAATTACTGCAGCTTTAATGCTATTTATTACGTCTCAGGTAACTGTGACTAACTATACAGCATCAAAAATACCAAAAAGCTTAAATCTCCAATGGAAGCCAATAGCACCAGTGAGAACACAGCATAAGCGTAATCCAAAGGAAGAGGGGGACATTATTCACTCCAGTTTCCTGCGGCCCCTCGGGAGTATAGGTTGCTGCACGGTAGTCTGCATTCTGTGTAAAACAGGAAAAACACTTTTACTTAGCGGGATGAGGTCAGTAGTGGCGCTCTGTCAGTTGAGGATTGCTGTTAATATCTGGTTGCGTTTCCTGAGAAGAGGACAGAAGAGGACAGAAGAGGACAGAAGAGGACAGAAGAGGACAGAAGAGGACAGAAGAGGACAGAAGAGGACAGAAGAGGACAGAAGAGGACAGAAGAGGACAGAAGAGGACAGAAGAGGACAGAAGAGGACAGAAGAGGACAGAAGAGGACAGAAGAGGACAGAAGAGGACAGAAGAGGACAGAAGAGGACAGAAGAGGACAGAAGAGGACAGAAGAGGACAGAAGAGGACAGAAGAGGACAGAAGAGGACAGAAGAGGACAGAAGAGGACAGAAGAGGACAGAAGAGGACAGAAGAGGACAGAAGAGGACAGAAGAGGACAGAAGAGGACAGAAGAGGACAGAAGAGGACAGAAGAGGACAGAAGAGGACAGAAGAGGACAGAAGAGGACAGAAGAGGACAGAAGAGGACAGAAGAGGACAGAAGAGGACAGAAGAGGACAGAAGAGGACAGAAGAGGACAGAAGAGGACAGAAGAGGACAGAAGAGGACAGAAGAGGACAGAAGAGGACAGAAGAGGACAGAAGAGGACAGAAGAGGACAGAAGAGGACAGAAGAGGACAGAAGAGGACAGAAGAGGACAGAAGAGGACAGAAGAGGACAGAAGAGGACAGAAGAGGACAGAAGAGGACAGAAGAGGACAGAAGAGGACAGAAGAGGACAGAAGAGGACAGAAGAGGACAGAAGAGGACAGAAGAGGACAGAAGAGGACAGAAGAGGACAGAAGAGGACAGAAGAGGACAGAAGAGGACAGAAGAGGACAGAAGAGGACAGAAGAGGACAGAAGAGGACAGAAGAGGACAGAAGAGGACAGAAGAGGACAGAAGAGGACAGAAGAGGACAGAAGAGGACAGAAGAGGACAGAAGAGGACAGAAGAGGACAGAAGAGGACAGAAGAGGACAGAAGAGGACAGAAGAGGACAGAAGAGGACAGAAGAGGACAGAAGAGGACAGAAGAGGACAGAAGAGGACAGAAGAGGACAGAAGAGGACAGAAGAGGACAGAAGAGGACAGAAGAGGACAGAAGAGGACAGAAGAGGACAGAAGAGGACAGAAGAGGACAGAAGAGGACAGAAGAGGACAGAAGAGGACAGAAGAGGACAGAAGAGGACAGAAGAGGACAGAAGAGGACAGAAGAGGACAGAAGAGGACAGAAGAGGACAGAAGAGGACAGAAGAGGACAGAAGAGGACAGAAGAGGACAGAAGAGGACAGAAGAGGACAGAAGAGGACAGAAGAGGACAGAAGAGGACAGAAGAGGACAGAAGAGGACAGAAGAGGACAGAAGAGGACAGAAGAGGACAGAAGAGGACAGAAGAGGACAGAAGAGGACAGAAGAGGACAGAAGAGGACAGAAGAGGACAGAAGAGGACAGAAGAGGACAGAAGAGGACAGAAGAGGACAGAAGAGGACAGAAGAGGACAGAAGAGGACAGAAGAGGACAGAAGAGGACAGAAGAGGACAGAAGAGGACAGAAGAGGACAGAAGAGGACAGAAGAGGACAGAAGAGGACAGAAGAGGACAGAAGAGGACAGAAGAGGACAGAAGAGGACAGAAGAGGACAGAAGAGGACAGAAGAGGACAGAAGAGGACAGAAGAGGACAGAAGAGGACAGAAGAGGACAGAAGAGGACAGAAGAGGACAGAAGAGGACAGAAGAGGACAGAAGAGGACAGAAGAGGACAGAAGAGGACAGAAGAGGACAGAAGAGGACAGAAGAGGACAGAAGAGGACAGAAGAGGACAGAAGAGGACAGAAGAGGACAGAAGAGGACAGAAGAGGACAGAAGAGGACAGAAGAGGACAGAAGAGGACAGAAGAGGACAGAAGAGGACAGAAGAGGACAGAAGAGGACAGAAGAGGACAGAAGAGGACAGAAGAGGACAGAAGAGGACAGAAGAGGACAGAAGAGGACAGAAGAGGACAGAAGAGGACAGAAGAGGACAGAAGAGGACAGAAGAGGACAGAAGAGGACAGAAGAGGACAGAAGAGGACAGAAGAGGACAGAAGAGGACAGAAGAGGACAGAAGAGGACAGAAGAGGACAGAAGAGGACAGAAGAGGACAGAAGAGGACAGAAGAGGACAGAAGAGGACAGAAGAGGACAGAAGAGGACAGAAGAGGACAGAAGAGGACAGAAGAGGACAGAAGAGGACAGAAGAGGACAGAAGAGGACAGAAGAGGACAGAAGAGGACAGAAGAGGACAGAAGAGGACAGAAGAGGACAGAAGAGGACAGAAGAGGACAGAAGAGGACAGAAGAGGACAGAAGAGGACAGAAGAGGACAGAAGAGGACAGAAGAGGACAGAAGAGGACAGAAGAGGACAGAAGAGGACAGAAGAGGACAGAAGAGGACAGAAGAGGACAGAAGAGGACAGAAGAGGACAGAAGAGGACAGAAGAGGACAGAAGAGGACAGAAGAGGACAGAAGAGGACAGAAGAGGACAGAAGAGGACAGAAGAGGACAGAAGAGGACAGAAGAGGACAGAAGAGGACAGAAGAGGACAGAAGAGGACAGAAGAGGACAGAAGAGGACAGAAGAGGACAGAAGAGGACAGAAGAGGACAGAAGAGGACAGAAGAGGACAGAAGAGGACAGAAGAGGACAGAAGAGGACAGAAGAGGACAGAAGAGGACAGAAGAGGACAGAAGAGGACAGAAGAGGACAGAAGAGGACAGAAGAGGACAGAAGAGGACAGAAGAGGACAGAAGAGGACAGAAGAGGACAGAAGAGGACAGAAGAGGACAGAAGAGGACAGAAGAGGACAGAAGAGGACAGAAGAGGACAGAAGAGGACAGAAGAGGACAGAAGAGGACAGAAGAGGACAGAAGAGGACAGAAGAGGACAGAAGAGGACAGAAGAGGACAGAAGAGGACAGAAGAGGACAGAAGAGGACAGAAGAGGACAGAAGAGGACAGAAGAGGACAGAAGAGGACAGAAGAGGACAGAAGAGGACAGAAGAGGACAGAAGAGGACAGAAGAGGACAGAAGAGGACAGAAGAGGACAGAAGAGGACAGAAGAGGACAGAAGAGGACAGAAGAGGACAGAAGAGGACAGAAGAGGACAGAAGAGGACAGAAGAGGACAGAAGAGGACAGAAGAGGACAGAAGAGGACAGAAGAGGACAGAAGAGGACAGAAGAGGACAGAAGAGGACAGAAGAGGACAGAAGAGGACAGAAGAGGACAGAAGAGGACAGAAGAGGACAGAAGAGGACAGAAGAGGACAGAAGAGGACAGAAGAGGACAGAAGAGGACAGAAGAGGACAGAAGAGGACAGAAGAGGACAGAAGAGGACAGAAGAGGACAGAAGAGGACAGAAGAGGACAGAAGAGGACAGAAGAGGACAGAAGAGGACAGAAGAGGACAGAAGAGGACAGAAGAGGACAGAAGAGGACAGAAGAGGACAGAAGAGGACAGAAGAGGACAGAAGAGGACAGAAGAGGACAGAAGAGGACAGAAGAGGACAGAAGAGGACAGAAGAGGACAGAAGAGGACAGAAGAGGACAGAAGAGGACAGAAGAGGACAGAAGAGGACAGAAGAGGACAGAAGAGGACAGAAGAGGACAGAAGAGGACAGAAGAGGACAGAAGAGGACAGAAGAGGACAGAAGAGGACAGAAGAGGACAGAAGAGGACAGAAGAGGACAGAAGAGGACAGAAGAGGACAGAAGAATCGATCCTACAACATAAAGGAAGAAGCAGAACAACATCTGCCATTACATCAAAAGGTATTTGAGAGGAAAGAGGAACACCATGTGGACCATCCTGCTGGGACCTCTCTGCTGATATCATCATACGGCAATACCGACTGGTAAGTAGAAATCCACCAAAGTAATAATCGCAGGATAGTAGTAATCTAGTGGTAGTATATCAGTATTAGTGTAATTTGAGTAATAATACTAGTGATAATAGTAAGAAAGTAATAAAATAACAGTAGTAATAGTAGTAGGTAGAATAACAGTGTGATCCAGGGTTCTAGGACTGATCGCCTTTTCTCGGGGTCAAGAAGGAATTTTTCCGCTGTGACACAAATTGACTGAAGGTGTCCTGAGGTTTTTGCCTTCTTTTGGATCAACACTGTAGGTATAGGGTAGTATTAGTAGTAATAGGAAAGAAGAATAATACTGTAATAAGATAGCAGGTTATTATTATTAATAATAAATATAAACTAGTTATATCTATAGAAAGAACAAAGAGTAAATAAAAATAATTATAGACGTAGTTCAATCAATACTGTAATATTAAATAGTTATAGAAAAATTAGAGTAGTACTTTAATAAGAAAGCAGGACATAAGACAAAATATATAAAAAAAAATTATATTAAAAACTGTAGAAGTACATTTAGTACAGTAATAGTAATTACATAACTAGTAACATAATTAGGTTTGATCCAGGGTTCTAGGACTGATCGTCTTTTCTCGGGTCAAGAAGGACTTTTTCCCCTGTAACACAAATTGGCTGAAGGTGTCCTGGGGTTTTTTGCCTTCTTCTGGATCAACACTGTAGGTATAGGGCAGTATTAGTAGTGATAGGAAAGAAGAATAATACTGTAATAAGATAGCACAATGTTAATAATAACCATCTCAAATAGTTAGATTTATAAAAACAAATTAAAATAACTCCAGTAGTACAATAATTAGCGTAATATTATATAACTTGTAATATTATTAGGTTTGATCCAGGGTCCTAGGACTGATCGCCTTTTCCATAGGTCAAGAAGGAATTTTTTCCCCTAGGAAACATATTGGCGTTAGGTGTCCTGGGGTTTTTGCCTACTTCTGGATCAACAGCTTTAGGCAAAGGGATTTTAGTAATACCATTATTAGAATCACAAGTATAATAAAAAAAATTGAATTAAATTTTTTTAATTAGTGTTATAACAGTTACAATTAATTGCATTATTGCAATAATAATAAGTAGCAAAAATGGTGGTAATAATAATACAAAAAACTAGTCCCAGTTACTAAGTTAGTGTAGTGTTAGTGTAGGGACCCATCTGAAGAGGTCGCCTTGACGTTGGCAGATGGGCTCGCACAATTTGCTCAAAATGTGCGCTAAGAACCTCATATTTCTATGTACAGGAGATCTAGCAGTAATTCCATTCAGGAGATAGATATCTGTGTACACACACACACACTTTGTTATATAATTTTGTGCAGCACACAGGGCAGGGATACAGGTACAGGGCGAGAGTGTTACAGTGATATTATAACTCGGCCTAAAGGATAAAATGCTGATAACTACAGATCCTGGAAACACATCCGAAACTAGACCTTGTAAGTAACTGGTTCCCAGCTAGTGGTGAGTATGGACAGGGCAGTCTGGTACCAAGATCCGCTCTATAGGACACATTATCATCAGGCAGGTCCTGTCAGGGCTCTTACAAGATCAGCGGCAGAAGTGTGGCTGTATAACACAGTCCTGCTCCTGCCTCAGCCACCGACAGTGGAGCCAACCCGGATCCTGGCAGCTTAATCCACTGTATGACACAGTAGGGGGCTTCCACAGCATTTAGGCACTTTAGACAGGAGAGGGAGGCGCGATCATGGTGCTGATGAGTTTCTATGGCAGCCGAGATCTAACAATGGACCCCATGACGGCCATCTTACTGCTCCTATTAGACCCCGGCTGAGGAAAGGTCTATGAGGACACCGGTCAGACTTATGTCGCCTGCTCTGCACATATTAGAAATGCCTAGGGCTGATTAGTTTGCCATTTGTAAATCTGATCCAGCAGCGCTGGGCTACCACTGACATGATCAGGGCTATTGAGCTCCTAGATTGGGCAGAGGAGCTCAGTCTTCAGCAGGAGCTGGCCGAGGAGAGCGGAGCAACTTGCATGGGGCAGCTGCACAAGAAGTAACTCAAAAGGTGGAGATTTACCCGGAGACGCGGTGCCCGGGCTGTGATCTGCTGTGCAGGCTGCATAGACGATGCCTCCTAGGACCCGAACTTCACCCCTAACAGGCACAGCAGAGCTCGGACCGACAAGTTCTTTTGCATTGGAGGAGAGACCCTTTTCGATATCTGACCAGGTCCCCTGGGCTCCCCACCCTCTGGGACTCGCATCTGTGGTAATTGTGCTAGTGACCCCAAGTACCCAGGGAACCCCTCGAGATTGGTGGCAGGATGAGCCTAACCTCTATAAAGATTTTACTGACCGGGGTGATAAGGACATCTTCCCTTCCAAGTGCCCCTTAAGAGAAACTTCATTATGTAGCAGATCCCACTGTAAAACCCTGGAATGGTATTGTGCTCACAGAACCCCTGGGAAGCACGATGTCAGGGTACCCAACAGGTACATTGCACCTCCAAGGGACATGACCGAATTTGCTATGGCTTTCTTCACCTGGCCCCTCATTTATTGTATTTTAGCTTCCGGGAGGTAGCATTCTTGAGATTCGCAATCCCCAAAAACTGCTGAACTGTCGAGTAATCTGGATCGTGTGCTCACGATTCCGGGCGAAATCCATGACACAGTGATGGCAGGGTGAGATATTGCGTGATCTCCCCGGTGTCGTCTCTGAGGAATCCCTGACGCTGCGCATTAAAAAGAATATTGCACAGTGACAAGATCCTGCTGAGCCACTGAGAGTTCGAATTGACAACCGACACATACGCAGAGTAGCAAGGACTAGCCCAGCCCCTGAAACAGGCATCACTGATGACGCTTCATTCAGGGTGGGGAAAGAGGCAGCAGCAGTGACCGCAGCCTCTGCTCCCTGATCACGTCCGTCTTCATATCCCAGGATGCACTGGGGATTTTCAAACTAAATGTTATCAAACAGGAAGTTGGTAAAAAAAACAAATATATATACACACACACACACACACACCCCAGTTAGATAAATTTAGATTAACTTTTAATTAAAGTATATTAGAAAAGCAATTACCGTATTTTTCGGACTATAAGAAGCACCGGACCATAAGACGCACCTAGGTTTTAGAGGAGGGAAAAAAAAAAAAAAAAAATTAAGCAAAAAATTGTTCATGATGCACTTTTAAGGGGGAGGGGGGGGTCTTCTGGTATAGGGGTAATACCCAATTCTGACAATATCCCCTATCCTGGTATATATGCCCAACCCCCTTCCTTTTATATGTGGCCATCATCCCCGTCCAGGTATGCACGGCACCCCTCATCCCCATCCTGTTTTGTATGGCCCCCTCATCCATACCCTAATATGCATGGTCCCCCTAATCCCCATCAGGCTGCACATAAAAAAAAAAAATAAATAAACACTTATACTCACCTTTCTTCTCTCTCCTCATGTCTGCCCGCACTGATCTCTCCATGTGAGCCGCACGTCACTGCCATGCGCGGCTCACATGGAGAGATCAGCTGCCGGAAGTCACTGCTCCCCACGCCGGGTCTGTGTGCGCGGGGAGCAGTGACTTCACTCTCCTTCATAGCCGGCACACAGCTTGGCCGCGCTGCGGCTCCTGCTGCTGCCGGGCTGTAGCGTGTGCCCGCTTATTAAAAGGCATGAATATTCACCCCCTCCCCACGCCCATGAGCGTGGAGAGAGGTTGAATATTCATGCCCTTTAACAGCGGGCACAGGCGATTCCGGCAGCAGCAGGAGCCGCAGCGCGGCTACACTGTGTGCTGCTATTAAGGAGCAGTGAATATTCATTTTCTTTAGCAGCAGGGACAGTGTAGGCTGCACCGCTGCCTCCTGTGCCCCGCTCCTCCACAGCTACCACTCCCCTCACAACCCACAATCTATAATATAACCGGGGATGCGGGTCTCTGTCCAAAGCCTCGATAGACTGCGCATGCGTGACGCGCAGTCTGGCTCCAGACAGAAGACCGCATCCAGCCGTTACAGGTAAGAGGTGTATGGCGTCAGAGATCGCGGTTGTGTGTAGGCACTGAACGCACACTGCGATCTCCGGCGCCATACTTACCTGACCGGGAAGAGCGTTGCCGCGGCGCCTCTCTTCAGCGGAGACCGGGGGCAGAGTGAGACGTTGGATCGGCGCGTGCGCATAGCGCTATCCGGCGCCATTTTTATGAAGACACATTTACAGTGTGTCTTCAGCAAATTGGCGCCGGTCGGCGCTGTGCTCTGTCGCCGCACTCCTCCCCCGGCCTCCGGCAGAACAGGACGCTGCAGCACTGGAGTACAGAGAAGAAAGGTGAGTATAACTGTTTATTTTTTTGGGGATGTGTGTATAGTGGGGGGGGGGGATTAGGGAAGCCACGCATACCGGGATTGGGGATGAGGGGAGCCACGCATAATGGGATTGGGGATGAGGGGAGCCACGCATACCGGGATAGGGGATGAGGGGAGCCACGCATACCGGGATTGGATGGCGGGGGCAGCACAAATACCAGGAGGGGGGCAGCACATACTAACATGGGAGACCATATACCAATAAAAATGCTCGCCACCCGGGCGTAGAACGGGTTCAATAGATATACACACACACACACACACACCATTCGGACTATAAGACGCACCCCCCCATTTTCCTCCAAAATTTTGGAGGAAAAAAAGTGCGTCTTATAGTCTGAAAAATACGGTAGATTATTAAATTAAATAGAGATTTAGGATTAAATAAGTGTAGGGTACGGACAACCCCTTTAATGTTAATTGAAATCAAAACAGTTCTACGTTGTATTAATAAGGCAGTGATTCCAACTGTATTACCACTGGGAGACCCCCAACTCACACTCCTATTTCCCGAGTGCCTTCCACGCCAAGCTTGGTTATGGAGGCTTTGGATTACCATCCATACTGTTCAGCACAGATCATGCTTCTTATGTCTTCATCGATCCCCCAGAACACAGCCCTGCATTACAGCATCCTTCAGGCTTTGTCCACTTATTTTCTCCAAATTTGTTTGCCGATCAGTGGCAAGAGGCTGTTGAGCTACTCAATCTCCTTGTTCCTTTGGAAAATTGGCACACTCTTGCATATAACAGTAGAGAATGGCCAAATCTTACGGAGACACTGGTAGATCGCAATGAAACATGGAGAGAGCAGATGTTCAGCGGTGAACTTGGAGTCTCCCTCCTCTATGAAGCTTTGCCGTACACATCTGACTTACTCGTGAGGACTTCTCGTAATTCACATGTGCAAAAATAGTTCAATCCACAACTAAAATGCTTGAACCAACTCGTGGAAAACTGGATAAAGATAGATAAAAGGCACATTACCTGTGGGGAGCCCAAGTGTGAAGTAATTGTCAGGTCCAGGATTGAACTGGGCGATGCGATTACTTATGTATTTTGCTGCCCATTCGCTGGCCAGGGCATAGTCATCAAGAATCACCAGCCGCATGATTGTGCCCACAAGCTCTCGCCTGGCAGCATGTGGCTAACAAACTGAAAAGAGAAGCGATACACAAGATAAGAGGTGACAATAATATACAAAAGAGGTAACACAATAATACACAGTCGTCAAGTTTGGAGACTGAAACACATTCTGGCTTTCATAAAGTCAATTTGCATTAACTGTAGATTGTTATGAAGAATGATCAGATGAATTGTTAAAAAAAAAAAAAAAAAGCATATAAATTTTTTCCCAAGGAAATTACTTAACCACAAAACCCCCATTTCCACAGTCATGCTTACTGAATTACAAGAGCAGGCTGGTGCTTCAAATCATGGTCTTCTGATTACCTTCAAGGAAACATGTGCAGTCATCATTGCTTTGCAGGCAAGGACATTGCTGCTTGTAAGATTGCCCCTAGATCAACCATTTATCGGGTCATTAAGAATTTAGTCTGCGGTGCATCATATACGTGCTGTGACGGATCAGCTCTTGGGTAGGTGCAGGTTCACACAGGAATGCAGTCCGCAGGTTCCAAAACAAACTGGTGGTTTATTAAATGTCCATAAACCAACCAGGAAAACAAAACATAACAGCTCTTTCAGCTGCTCGTAAAACTCGGCCCTTCAATCCGGGCCCACTAACTCCCTACACTATGTGTGCTGGAGCCTGCTTCTCCGGGTCCTACATCACCAAAGCTTGGCACTTCGGGGACTCATACCCCCCGTCCACGACCTGTCCGGCAGCAACCTTACATACCCCCCCTCTGCCCAAAGCAGGGGGGGGGCTTGGCACCTTCTGCCACCATACAATAGATACACAAAAGGTATAACGCAGTGTTTCCCAAACCCCATCCTCACAGACCCCACAGGTCATATTTTCAGGATCTCCTTAGTATTACACAGGTGATTGAAGTATCATCAAGGCATCAGGAATTCTCTCACCTGTGTAATACTAAGGAGATTCTGAAAACATGACCTATGGGGGTCCGTGAGGATGGGGTTTGGGAAACACTGCTATAACAGAACAAAACTAAAAATAACCAGTCCATACAGCACGTCATCAGCCGTTTAAATGTAGTGCTTTTCTCGGCCTCCAGCAGACTGAGCACCACATGCAAGGTTTGCTCACCTTGCACAACACACAGCACCACTGAGACAGGCGCAGCTGTCTTAAATCAGGCCTTCCAAGACCTGGACTGGAGGTAAGTGAGCAGCTGTTTTCCCCCCAACTCTTTCAGCTGCTCTTGAAACCCGGCCCTTTAATCCGGGCCCATTAACTCCCTCCCAGCACTATGTGTTCTGGAGCCTGCTTCTCCATGTCCTACATCACCGAAGTTTGGTACTTCGGGGACACATACCTCCCGTCCACGACCTGTCTGGCAGCCACCTTACATTGTGTTGCACTGAGTTAGACCAGAATTGAACCAGAAGATAACTGAAGGTAACTGCACAGCCAGAGTAAAAAATGTTTCTCTTTGTTTTCACTCTCACCCCTATAGTCCTACACGTTCTACTAACCCTTCTCATCCCTACACCTAGTAATGAACTGGTCATCTCTCCCTCCATCTCACCTCCTCCTCAGATCTGTTCCTCAACATACAATCCTCTGTCTCTAAACACAGACACCTCACGCTCTCTCCTGCTGCTCCTCACTGCTGGCGATATCTCTCCAAATCATGGCCCTCCTCACCACATCCCCACAGTCACTTCTACCTCTCATCCACAATCTATCAAATTTCGACAACCTTTCTAACCCTATACCCATTGCCCATCCCCCGCTTCCCCAATCCCACTAACGGGAGCTCTATGGAACGCTCTCTCCATCTGCAACAAACTTTCCTACATCCATGACCTTTTCATTACTAACAAACTTTCCTTCCTTGGCATCAATGGTACCTGACTCACCCCATCTGACATGGCGTCTCCAGCTGCACTTTCATACGTTGGATTCCACCTTTCCCACACCCCATCGGCAAGCATGGCAAAGGAGTTTGTTTTCTCCTGTTAGATAACTGTACTCTGCTGCCCGACTAATCCACCTGTCCCCCCCGCTATTCCCTGGCCTCTCCCCTCTGTCAATCCCTTCGCTGGCTCCCCATTATCCAGAGACTCCAGTTGAAAACCCTAACCATGACATACCAAGCCATCCACAACCTGTCTCCTCCATATAACTGTGACTTAGTGTCCCGCTACATACCTGCACTCAACCTCCGATCCTCACAAGATCTCCTTCTCTACTCCCCTCTTATCTCCTCTTCCCACAATTGCACATAAGATTTCTCCCATGCATCCCCCTACTCTACAACTCTACCCCAATATATCAGACTGTTGCCAACCGTGGAAACCTTCAAAAGGAAGCTGAAGATCCACCTCTTCTGACAAGCCTACAATCTGCAGTAACCACCGGTCCATCATACCACTGCACGACCAGCTCTACCCTCACCTACTGTATCCTCGCCCATTCATTGAAGACTGTAAGCCCTCGCGGGCAGGGTCCTCGCTCCTCCTGTACCAGTCGGTGATTCGTTTTTGTTCAAGATTATTGTACTTGTTTTTTGCTATGTATATCCCTTTTCACATGTAAAGCGCCATGTAATAAATGGCACTATAATAAATAATAACTTAATAGGGGGAGGTTAATTTGCTGTGAAGACTTCAGGACTCCGAAGAAAGTCCAGCAAGTCCCTGTATCACTTCCTACATAGGATTCAGCTATGGAATTGGTTCAACACCAGTGCAGAGCTTGCTCAAGAATGGCAGCAGGCAGGCGTCAGTGCATCTGTACACACCGTGAGGAGAAGGATTTTGGAGGCTGTGCTGGTGTCAAGTAGGGCAGCAAAGAAACCACTTTTCTCCATGAAAAAGATGAAGAACAGGATTATAAAATGCAGTAAACTACAGTGATTGGATTACAGAGGACTGGGGTAAAGTTATTTCCCTGATGAAGGCCCCCTTCAAACTGTTAGGGACATATGGAAGAATGAATGTCCGGAGAAGAAAAGCTGAGTGCTACTTTGAGTCCTGTGTTATGCCAACAGTAAAGCACCCGAGACGAGTCATGTGTGGAGCTATCCATCATCAAAAGGGAGTGGGCTCACTCACAATTTTGCCTAAGAACACAGCAGGAGCATTTTTGGTGATTAACAATGCATATATGAGCATGACGGAGAATATGTCACAAGGCAAAAGTGACAACTAAGTGTCTGGGTAACATTAACATTTTGGGTTCATGGCCAGTAAACTCTCCAGATCTCAATTCGATTGTGGTCACTCCTCAAAAAGCGGGTGGACAAACAGAAATGTATGTAGTGAGCTCCTAGCACTGATTAGACAAAAATTGTCCATCGTCAGTCAGGATTTGTACATAAAGTGACACAAAACAAGATACAAGACATAGGTAAAAAAAAAACTCCATCTTCTTCGTTACGTCAATCCGTGAAAAATGGGACTGCACTCAGATGTCATCTGAGTGCAGTGCGATCTTTTCCAAGGACTCATTAACTTGCATGGCAGAGCGTGATCCGAATATTAGATGAAACTCAAGCATAGTGATTTTTGTCCTCGGACAGACTGTCTATCGGGCCGTGCACATGTCCGATTTTTCTCCTTGGACAAACACTGGTCACAGTGCGATTCAATGTTTTGTCAGATCGCACTCCGACCGAAAACACTGCCATCTGCACCAGCCTTAACATTGCAACGCTAACAATAGTGATCGCAGCAAGGACTGCTGGGAGATTTCAGCTCAGAAGCCTGCAGATCTCTGAACGCAGCTCTAGACTATCACTGGCTGTAACTCAGGATTAGTAATCGATACGTTTTTCGAAAGTTACACAATAAACTATAATAAATTACTCTCATGTGAACACAAATTCTAAAGGAGAACTCTAACACTAAGATATTAACTTAAGGAGGAATTCACACATCCGTGGTGGGATCCGAGGACCCGGCCCGGCTCTCCGGACCTGATCAGTGCCTCATCTATTCCTAGGAGGTAATCACAGATCAGCACTGGTGACCCAGCGGTTGTCAGATCTGAGCTCGGTCCGTGGAGCACAGATGTGTGAATTCAGCCTTACAGAAGTTGTCCCAGAGTAGAAAGTCAGAGCTGTTGTATTACAGCGCCACCCCTGGGCACAGGCTGTGTGTGGCATTACAGCTCAGCACCTGTCACGTCACTAGACCGGAGCTGTAGTACCAGACACAACCTGTGGCCAGGACTGGCGCTCTGTGTTCCTTTTTCTCATGGACAAACCCTGTGCAGAAAAATACAGAATCCAGGAACCTCCAAACATGGCAGACATCGCCAAGTTCTAACAGTGCATAATGGGCAGAGCTCCAGCCATACTGTCAGTGACTGGAAACCTGGTTTATAGTCCAACTGCTGACAGGTGAGAGGCTGCGGCTCCCTGTAATCACCGGCTCTGACCCATCACCGACCATTGCTGCTCTACAGCAGTCTATGAGCCGCTCTCTATAGTGCAGGGGACTAACCACATCCACAGGAAGCCAGGGTGCCCCCCCGGACCGAGACTGCCCCCTGGGAGCTCAGTGTGAGGTGCGCAGTCATCCGCCATGTCTCCCCAATACTCAGCAGCCTCACCACCAACCACTCGCTCTGCAGCCTCCTCCCTGGTAAACGCTAGAATGTATGGGCTCCTTCCAGGTATGACGTCATTTCCGTGGGCGTGTCCTGACTGCATTATGGGCGTGTTCTAGTTTAGCACCAGACGCCATAGATTCATGCAGAAAGTGATACGGTGAAGCTTCAGGAGGAGGTCAGTGCTGGGCTCTGGGGGGGTGCTGCGGGCTTTGGGTGGTCTGGGATGATGATGATTGATGATGATGCACGCGTGTGGGGGCTCTGGGAGCTCTGTGGGGATGCTGCCGGCTGTGGTGGCATGTCTATGTCTATGGCTCTGGTGGGGGCTCTGTGGGCATGCTACGAGCTGGTGGTGGCTCTGGAGGGATGCTGCGGGTCTGTGGGGGATGGTGGGGGCATGCTGTGGGCTGGTGGGGGCTGATGATGCACGCGTGTGGGGACTCTGGGAGCTCTGTGGGGATGCTACGGGCTGTGGTGGCATGTCTATGGCTCTGGTGGGGGCTCTGTGGGCATGCTGCGGGCTGGTGGTGGCTCTGGAGGGATGCTGCGGGCTGGTGGTGGCTCTGGAGGGATGCTGCAGGCTTGTGGGGGCTCTGGAGGGATGCTGCGGGCATGCTGCTGGCTGGTGGGGGCTCTGGAGGGATGCTGCGGGCTCGTGGTGGCTCTGTGGGGGATGGTGGGGGCATGCTGTGGGCTTGTGGCTCTGGGGGCATGCTGCGGGCTCGTGGGTGCTCTATGGGGCTGGTGCGGGTTCTGTGGGAGCATGTTGCGGGCTCTGGAGGTAATCTGCGGGGGGGGGGGGTGATGCACCCGTGTGGGGGCTCTGTGGGGATGCTGCGGGCTGTGGTGGCATGTCTATGGCTCTGGTGGGGGCATGCTGCGGGCTGGTGGTTGCTCTGGAGGGATGCTGCGGGCTCTGGAGGGATGCTGCAGGCTTGTGGGGGCCCTGGGTGCATGCTGCGGGCTCTGAGTGCTCTGTGGGGATGCTGAGGGCATGCTGCGGGCTGGTGGTGGCTCTGGAGGGATGCTGCGGGCTGGTGGTGGCTCTGGAGGGATGCTGCAGGCTTGTGGGGGCTCTGGAGGGATGCTGCGGGCATGCTGCTGGCTGGTGGGGGCTCTGGAGGGATGCTGCGGGCTCGTGGTGGCTCTGTGGGGGATGGTGGGGGCATGCTGTGGGCTTGTGGCTCTGGGGGCATGCTGCGGGCTCGTGGGTGCTCTATGGGGCTGGTGCGGGTTCTGTGGGAGCATGTTGCGGGCTCTGGAGGTAATCTGCGGGGGGGGGGGTGATGCACCCGTGTGGGGGCTCTGTGGGGATGCTGCGGGCTGTGGTGGCATGTCTATGGCTCTGGTGGGGGCATGCTGCGGGCTGGTGGTTGCTCTGGAGGGATGCTGCGGGCTCTGGAGGGATGCTGCAGGCTTGTGGGGGCCCTGGGTGCATGCTGCGGGCTCTGAGTGCTCTGTGGGGATGCTGAGGGCATGCTGCGGGCTCTGGAGGTATTCTGGGGGGGGATGCTGCGGGCTTGGTGATGCACGCTTGTGGGGGGGGGGCGGATGATGCACGCTTGTGGGGGCTCTGGGGGGGATGATGCACGCTTGTGGGGGCTCTGGGGGGGATGATGCACGCTTGTGGGGGCTCTGGGGGGGGATGCTGCGGGCTGTGGTGGCATGTCTATGGCTCTGGTGGGGGCATGCTGCGGGCTGGTGGTTGCTCTGGAGGGAAGCTGCAGGCTTGTGGGGGCTCTGGGTGCATGCTGCGGGCTCTGGAGGTATTCTGGGGGGGATGCTGCGGGCTTGGTGATGCACGCTTGGGGGGGGGGCGGATGATGCACGCTTGGGGGGGGGCGGATGATGCACGCTTGGGGGGGGGGCGGATGATGCACGCTTGGGGGGGGGGGCGGATGATGCACGCTTGGGGGGGGGGCGGATGATGCACGCTTGGGGGGGGGGCGGATGATGCACGCTTGGGGGGGGGGGCGGATGATGCACGCTTGGGGGGGGGGCGGATGATGCACGCTTGGGGGGGCGGATGATGCACGCTTGGGGGGGCGGATGATGCACGCTTGGGGGGGCGGATGATGCACGCTTGGGGGGGCGGATGATGCACGCTTGGGGGGGGCGGATGATGCACGCTTGGGGGGGGCGGATGATGCACGCTTGGGGGGGGCGGATGATGCACGCTTGGGGGGGGCGGATGATGCACGCTTGGGGGGGGCGGATGATGCACGCTTGGGGGGGGCGGATGATGCACGCTTGGGGGGGGCGGATGATGCACGCTTGGGGGGGGCGGATGATGCACGCTTGGGGGGGGCGGATGATGCACGCTTGGGGGGGGGCGGATGATGCACGCTTGGGGGGGCTCTGGGGGGGGGATGATGCACGCGTGTGGGGGCTCTGGGAGCTCCGTGGGCATGCTACGGGCTGGTGGTGGCTCTGGAGGAATGCTGCGGGCTTGTGGGGGCATGCTGCGGGCTGGTGGGGGCTCTGGAGGGATGCTGCGGGCTCGTGGTGGCTCTGGGGGGATGCTGCGGGCTGGTGGGGATGCTGGGGGCATGCTGCGGGCTGTGGTGGCATGTCTATTGCTCTAGTGGGGGCTGTCTAGGCATGCTGCGGGCTGGTGGGGGCTCTGGAGGGATGCTGCGGGCTCGTGGTGGCTCTGGGGGGATGCTGCGGGCTGGTGGGGATGCTGAGGGCATGGTGGGGGCTCTATGGGCATGCTACGGGCTGGTGGGGGCTCTGGAGGGATGCTACGGGCTGGTGGGGATGCTGGGGGCATGCTGCGGGCTGTGGTGGCATGTCTATTGCTCTGGTGGGGGCTGTGTGGGCATGCTGCGGGCTGGTGGTGGCTCTGGAGGAATACTGCGGGTTTGTGGGGACGCTGGGGGCATGCTGCTTGCTCGTGGGGGCTCTGGGGGGGGCAGATGATGCACGCTTGTGGGGGGGCAGACGATGCACGCTTGTGGGGGGGCAGACGATGCACGCTTGTGGGGGGGCAGACGATGCACGCTTGTGGGGGGGCAGACGATGCACGCTTGTGGGGGGGCAGACGATGCACGCTTGTGGGGGGGGGGGCGGACGATGCACGCTTGTGGGGGGGGGGGCGGACGATGCACGCTTGTGGGGGGGGGCGGACGATGCACGCTTGTGGGGGGGGGGCGGACGATGCACGCTTGTGGGGGGGGGGGCGGACGATGCACGCTTGTGTGGGGGGGCGGACGATGCACGCTTGTGTGGGGGGGGCGGACGAGGCACGCTTGTGTGGGGGGGCGGATGAGGCACGCTTGTGTGGGGGGGGCGGACGATGCACGCTTGTGGGGGACGGACGGATGATGCACGCTTGTGGGGGGGGGGGGGCGTCCCAGCAGATGGCCCCCTGCAAACATTATATCCCCCCAGAGACCCCATAAGGAGAGTGTGCCCGCCCCCCTGCAGCCCCCTATTCAGCCCTGGCAGCCGGCAACATCACCATCCCCATGGCCTCATAGCTGAAATCATGGAACTTGTATTCAGCTTCCAAAAAGTCCATCAGCCTCACCTTCCAGGGCTCCTGCCTTTTCGAATAGCTAGATAAGATGATCTCTAATGCCATGGGGAGTAAGAGTATTTTGTTTCTGCAACAGAGGGCCAAATGCCCTCCTCCCAAGAGACGCACAGTCCAGTTTTGGTCCTTTCGGAAATTTTCAGTGTAGAAAAGCAACCAAAAGGACAACACTCCGGCCCACCAGGAAAAGAAGAGACCTTCCTTTAGGCTAGCCCCCTCCTGGCATCAACGAACCCACCAGCGCTGGTCTGCCAGGCCCAGATCTAGAAGATTCCCACCTGGGATGTTTCTCAGGGTGGGCGGCCGTCTCCTTTGGTTCCAGGATGAGAGGCTCTCAGTAGTCAACAACGCTTGGGTCTGAGATGTTGTCGACTACAGCCACAAAATAGATTTTTCCACGCTGCCTTGTTTTCGAGACCAATTTCCCTAAAGACCCCCTTCCCTTATTCCTGGGTTTTTCAAGGCTATTGATTTGCTATCCAAAGCAGCATCATGATCTCAGTTCCAGGACGCTGAGACATCAGACACCGGAGGCAGGCCGAGGGGTCGGGGCAAAGCCAAAGACCTTACCCACAATCCTCCCATAAATGCACTTTTATAAAATTAGAATTATTTCTATACATAATGGTAAAATGTTATTTCTATAATATTTCTACAATTAAACGTTTGAGATTTCTGTGGTAATGGTTATTTTGTTTCTTTTAAACCTGTTCTGAATGTAAATAAAACATTTCTCTGATTAAGTTTCCACATTGTATTTTAGCCTTTCATTTTACTCATAGGGCAGGAAAAGCCCATGATGCACCTGTGTAAACCATATAAAAGGTACTGTAATAACATGGCTTAGACAGGTAACCCACTTTTCAAACAATGAAGTTCACTTGTACAAGCTGCATAGATGAAAACCTGCTTTAGGCTGTGTGCTCACGATGCAGAAATGCTCAGGATTTTATCCTGTGAGTTTCTGCAACTCCCTGGCAGAAAAAAACGCATGCGGATTGTGCATGCGGATCGTCCATGCGGATCGTCCATGCGGATCGTCCATGCGGATCGTCCATGCGGATCGTCCATGCGGATTGTACATGCTGTAAGGCAGCGCTAGTCATCATCCTGGGGAATACTCGCTGCAGCGCGTCAATTAATGCACACCAGCAATGTCTTTCTGGTTTTCACACTTCAGCAGTTTATTATACTTCATAAACCGCAGTTCACACATATAATGTCCACGAGCTCAAGTGGCAGACAGGCCCACTTGGCTTCAGATACAGCCTTCAGCAAGGTAATACTATAGCAATGTCCATATAACAAAGTGTATTACCTTTGTCAGGTTTTAGCTGCTTCAGTCCATTTGGTTCCGCCACCACTGTGGCTCTACAGCTTACCACACGTGGTCTCCAGCCCTTATCCCGTCCAAGGCCACTGGCATCTCTCACACACACAGATCCAGGCTCTGCCCTCCAGGACGCTTATCCTCCAAAGCCTCTGGCTCTCCAAGGCTTACTGGCATCGCTTACACACACAAGGATCCAGGCTTCACCCTCCAGGAGTCCACCAAGCTTCATCAGGCCTCACACGGTGCCACACACACAGGTAACAGGCCTCAGGCCTCAGGCCTCACACCTATCACACCCCTTGCACCCCTGCATACTTCTGTCTCAAATTACCAGGGTTTTTATATCCTATAGAAACAGCCACAGGACCTGTGCTTATCTCACAGTCACATGTCCAGACCTTCTGTTGTGCAAAAGGACCTGTGTGATGTCACAGTCATGTGACCAGTCAGCTGAGGGAGGTACGTGGTCCGTCAAAACACACACTGAACCATTAAAGGGATGCCTGCTGCATCACAATGCGGATTGTACATGCGGATTGTACATGCGTTTTGCTGCCAGGGACAAGCGGAAGTGAAGCGTTCTTCACTTGCATTTCCGCATGCGGGTTGTCAAGCGCTTTCCAAGCGATTTTAGCATCACTTGGAAAGTGTTTGACAACTTGGTCACACTAAATAAATCCATGCAACCGGCATTGATTTATATAGTGTGACCGAAAGAATGTTAAAAAAATAAATATATACTTACCCTCTGATGGCCCCCGGTGTCCTGCTTTCCCTCCGTTCTCCCTTGCCAGCAGCGATACACTGAAGGACCTGCCGACGTCAGCGTCGCGTGACCTGTCACATGACTATAATGTCAGCACAGGTCCTTCAGTACATCGCGAACTGCCGGCATGAGAGGAGGAGTGCAGCGGGGGGCCGCCAGAAGGTAACTATATATTTATTTTTTATTTTATTCTTTTTTTTTTCTTTGCAGTTTTCTATGGTACCCTGGTCCGGAGGAGTCTCCTCTCCTCTATACCTGGGTACCATCCGCACACTAGAACTCATGGAATGCGCATCTACATATACAGTGATGCGTAATCCATACGATCTAATGCAAGTCAATGGGGGCGAAAACGCAGCACTTCCGCAAAATAATTGGTAGTGCTGTGTTTTTTTCCGCAATGATGATCCGCAGAGGAAATTTCCGCAGCATGTGCACAGCACATGCGGATTATCATTGGGGAACATGGCTGGCCTTCTACCATGTGTTTTTTAAGCGTTTCTGCAGCGTTTTTGCTTAAAAAATGCATCGTGGGCACACAGCCTTAAGGGAACCTGTCACCTGTTTTTCCCCATATAAAGTACGACCACCACCTGTATGACCTAGAATGCTGTAAAGAAGTCGGACGGTACTAGATAGTGCCTGCCGTGCCTCAGACCACACGGGAGGACTGTACTAGATAGTGCCTGCCGTGCCTCAGACCACACGAGTGGACGGTACTAGATAGTGCCTGCCGCTCTTCAGACCACACGGGAGGACTGTACTAGATTGTGCCTGCCGTGCTTCAGACCACACGAGAGGACGGTACTAGATTGTGCCTGCCGTGCCTCAGACCACACGAGAGGACGGTACTAGATAGTGCCTGCTGCTCTTCAGACCACACGGGAGGACTGTACTAGATAGTGCCTGCCGTGCTTCAGACCACACGAGTGGACGGTACTAGATTGTGCCTGCCGCTCTTCAGACCACACGAGTGGACGGTACTAGATTGTGCCTGCCGTGCCTCAGACCACACGGGAGGACTGTACTAGATTGTGCCTGCCGTGCCTCAGACCACACGGGAGGACTGTACTAGATTGTGCCTGCCGTGCCTCAGACCACACGGGAGGACTGTACTAGATTGTGCCTGCCGTGCCTCAGACCGCACGGGAGGACGGTACTAGATAGTGCCTGCCGTGCCTCAGACCACACGAGTGGACGGTACTAGATAGTGCCTGCCGTGCTTCAGACCACACGAGTGGACGGTACTAGATTGTGCCTGCCGTGCCTCAGACCACACGGGAGGACGGTACTAGATAGTGCCTGCCGTGCCTCAGACCACACGGGAGGACTGTACTAGATTGTGCCTGCCGTGCCTCAGACCACACGGGAGGACGGTACTAGATAGTGCCTGCCGTGCCTCAGACCACAGGAGAGGACGGTACTAGATTGTGCCTGCCGTGCCTCAGACCACACGAGAGGACGGTACTAGATTGTGCCTGCCGTGCCCCAGACCACACGGGAGGACGGTACTAGATTGTGCCTGCCGCTCTTCAGACCACATGAGAGGATGGTACTAGATTGTGCCTGCCGTGCCTCAGACCGCACGGGAGGACTGTACTAGATTGTGCCTGCCGTTCTTCAGACCACACGGGAGGACGGTACTAGATTGTGCCTGCCGTGCCTCAGACCGCACGGGAGGACGGTACTAGATAGTGCCTGCCGTGCCTCAGACCACACGGGAGGACGGTACTAGATAGAGCCTGCCGCTCTTCAGACCGCACGGGAGGACGGTACTAGATTGTGCCTGCCGTGCCTCAGACCGCACGGGAGGACGGTACTAGATAGTGCCTGCCGCTCTTCAGACCACATGCTGCAGATAAAAAAAAGAAATCAAAATATGACTGAAAGAGCACCACAGCAACAAAATATAGTACACTGATAAACAGTGTTATAATTATATCTATAATATAATCGGCTAAGCGTCCCTCTGTCTGAAGCCTCGATAGACTGCGCATGTGCGACGCGCAGTCTGGCTTTAGACAGAAGAACGCATGGAGCCGTTACAGGTAAGAGGAGTGTATGGCGCCGGAGATCGCGGTATGCCTAGACACTGAATGCATACTTATATACTTACCTGACCGGGAGGAGCGTTGCCGCGGCGCCTCTCTCTTCGCCGTAGACCGGGGCAGGAGTGAGGTGTCGGATCGGCGCATGCGCATAGCGCTATCCAGCGCCATTTTACTGAAGACACATTTGCAGTGTCTCTTCAGCAAAGTGGCGCCGGACAGCGCGGTATGGGCACGCACGTACTCCGGCGCTGCACTCCTCCTCCGGCAGAGCAGGACACAGCAGCGCTGGAGCACAGGGAAAAAAGGTGAGTATAAGTGTTTATTTTTTGTATGTGTGTGCAGCGTGAAAGAGATGAGGGGGCCACACATACCAGGATTGGGGGGTGAGGGACGCCATGCATACCAGGATTGGGGGGTGAGGGACGCCATGCATACCAGGATTGGGGGATGAGGGACGCCATGCATACCAGGATTGGGGGATGAGGGACGCCATGCATACCAGGATTGGGGGATGAGGGACGCCATGCATACCAGGATTGGGGGATGAGGGATGCCATACATACCAGGATTGGGGGGTGAGGGGCCCCATCCATACCAGGATTGGGGGATGAGGGGCCCTATGCATACCAGGATTAGAGGATGAGGGATGCCATACATACCAGGATTGGGGGATGAGGGGTGCCATGCATACCAGGATTGGGGATGAGGGGTGCCACGCATACCAGCATTGGGCAATGAGGGGGGCCACGCATACCAGGATTGGGGGATGAGGGGTACCATGCATACCAGGATTGGGGGATGAGGGGGCCACACATACCAGCATTGGGGGATGAGGGGGGCCACGCATACCAGAATTGGGGTGAGAGGTGCCATGCATCCCAGTATAGGATGATGGGGGCAGCACAAATACCAGGAGGGGGGCAGCACATACCAGCATGGAAGACCATATACCAATAAAGATGCTCGCCACCCGGGTGTAGAACGGATTCAGTAGTGTGAGAGAAAAGAATCCATCTTGTTTCTCTGTGGTATCCATTTTGTTTTCACTCTTATGTAATGGTCATCAGGTAACACTGATGGGCAGTGAGGTTTCACATTACTATTCACTCCCTTAAGGTTACTATTGGTTCATAGGTCAGAGGGAAACATTCCTTTGTCGCTGACCCTATTTAAAGTGCCACATGTGCTAATAAAGCAGAAGTCTTTTCTAGTCACCATACAAGGCTGTGCTGTATTGATTTCCCGAGCGCTCGTAAAACAAATCTTATTAATTTGGAGTTCGGAAGGCGTAGAAGAGAACGTATTTCGCTCACAGTAGCTAGTTTATTTATACGGGGCTGTTCACCGTATCCGGGACAGTTGGAACTAGAGCTGAGAGGATCAATTCTTGGGACGCTGGACAGGAGGCCACGAATCCCTTACCTATAGTGTTGCACGAGCATGCTCGGTTTACCCTTTCACCGTGCACACTCGGGTGCTGCCCGAGTATTTTCGGCGTGCTCGGTATCTATGCTCGGGCCGCTGGGGCTGTTAGACAGCTGTGACACATGCAGGGATTGCCTAACAAACATGCAATCCCTGCATGTGTCACAGCTGTCTAACAGCCGCGACACATGCAGCCGCGGCGGCTCGAGCATAGATGCCGAAAATACTCAGGCAGCACCTGAGCATGCTCTGTGAGAGGGTTAAGAGAACACGCTCATGCGTCACTACTAACCTTACCTCATCCGGCGTGACTTTTGATGAGGCTGGCATGGTGTCATCTGTGCGTCGTGCTTCTTTCACTTGGGATCTATGGATTTATTTTCTGTCCATTCAACTTTCTCATCTTTATGTAGCTTCACTATTTGACATTGGCTTTTTTGTATCTGCAAGGCCGTGTTCACATGTTGAATAAATACTGTATTTTTTTTTTGTTTTCTGCAGATGTCCACACCAAACTACACAATAACAATCTTCTCTGATTATTGCGTACTTGCTGCATTTTTTATGCCTTTTCCCCCTTATTTGATGTTTTTTGGTGCAGATGTGAAGCCGCATTGTTCATTTTTTGTTATAATACAGAATGGCTTTGATTCTGCACTTAAGGTACCTGCAGTCTTTTTACGTGCGTTTTCTCTCTTTTTCCACATAGAAGCCTCTAGACGTAAAATAAACCATAACCGTACAGATCAGCAGCGTCTTTAGACCACAGAGCCGTTTTCATGAAATCACATTCACTTTTCTTGGCCATTTAAATGCTGCAAAATGACTGTTCCAAAAAAGCAGCTGAAAAAACACAGCACTTATGCTACATCTGAACACGGCCTAAATGTGCAAGTGCAGTGGATGTGATTTAATGAAATCTACGCCTGCAGTGAGTCTAAAGACGCTGCTGAACTGTGCGGATTTCATGCATTTTATATATATATATATATATATAAGCCTCTGTGGAGCCTGTAAAAAAAAAAACATTTTTAAGCTCAAAAATCTAAGTTTTTCTGTAGTATTAAAAATGTAGATTCACAGCTTCACCAAAACACATTTTAAGGGGGAAAACTCAAAAGAAACTCAGCAAACACACAATAATAAGATTGTTATTTTGTTGTATGGTGCGGACACCTGCATAAAAAAATGCAGTCTTCATGTTGTGTGAACTTGGCTTTAGTGTTACATTTTATTCAACTTTTTATTTAATTTTTATGGCTTTAATAAAGACTAGCACACCTTTTCATTTTGTGGGATTGAAATTCAGCTGTTATACAGAGCTGAGTGCAGAACACAAAAATATATTTTTATAATTTGCCAGTGTGATAGCGCAAGCTATAGTAGCCCACCTTATCAGTTTTTGGGGGTGAAATTGATTTGTATGCACAGTAAAAAAAATATAATTTTTTTTCTGTTGCTAGCCAGAGTCCACCTAGTCCTTTTGTGGTGGTAAAATTCAGCTGTATGCAGAGACACCTCGTACACGTGCGGCTCTGCTCCACACACCTCGTACACACGCGGCTCCGCTCTGCACACCTCGTACACGCACTGCTCCGCTCCATACACTTTGTACACGCGCAGCTCCGCTCTGCACACCTCGTACACGCACTCCTCCACTCCGTACAGCTCGTACGCGCACGGCTCCGCTCCATACACTTTGTACACGCGCAGCTCCGCTCTGCACACCTCATACATGCACGGCTCCGCTCCGTACAGCTCGTACACGCAGGCTCCGTTCCGTACAACTCGTACACGCGCGGCTCCGCTCCGTACACCTTGTACACGCATGGATCCGCTCCGCTCCACACACCTCATACACGCGTGTCTCTGCTCCATACACCTCGTACACGCGCGGCTATGCTCCGTACATGAGTGGCTCCACTCCGCACACTCGTACACGTGCGGCTCTGCTCCGCACACCTCGTACACGTATGGTTCCGCTCCATACACTTTGTACACGCGCAGCTCCGCTCTGCATACCTCGTACATGCACGGCTCTGCTCCGTACAGCTTGTACACGCGCGGCTCCACTCCATACTGCTCGTACACGCGCGGCTCCGCTCCGTACACTTTGTACACGCACGGATCCGCTCCGCTCCGCACACCTCATACACGCGCAGCTCCGCTCCGTACAACTCGTACATGCGTGTTTCCGCGCCACAAGCCTCGTAACGCACAGCTACGCTCTGCACACCTCGTATACGCGCGGCTCTGCTCCACACACCTCGTACACGTGCGGCTCCGCTCCGTACACCTCGTACACGTGTGGCTCCGCTCCGCACACATCGTACACACGCGGCTCTGCTCCGTACACCTCGTCCACGCGTGGCTCCGCACACCTCATACACGCGCGGCTCCGCTCCGTACACCTTGTACACGCGTGGATCCGCTCCGCACACCTCGTACACGCATGGCTCCGTTCCATACACGTCGTACACGCGCGGCTTCGCTCCTTACACGTCGTACACGCGCGGCTCCGCTCCTCACACCTCGTACACACGCGGCTCTGCACACTCGTACTCGCGTGGCTCTGCTCCGTACACTTCGTACGCGCGTGGCTCCGCACACCTCCTTACACCTCGTACACGTGCAACTCCGCTCTGCACACTCGTACACGCGCTGCTCTGCTCTGTACACCTCGTACACATGCGGCTCTCCTCCGCACACCTTGTACACGCGTGGCTCCGCACCGTACATCTCGTACACGCGCGGCTCCGCTCCAGCTCCGCACACTCGTACACGCGCTGCTCTGCTCAGTACACTTCGTACACCCGCGGCTCCGCTCTGCACATCTTGTACACGCGTGGCTCTGCTCTGCACACATCGTACACGCGTGGCTCTGCTCTGCACACATCGTACACGCGCGGCTCTGCTCCGCACACATCGTACACGCGCGGCTCAGCTCCATACAACTCGTACATGTGCGGCTCCACTCTGTACACCTAGTACACATGCGGCTCCGCTCCGTACACCTCGTACATGCACTGCTCTGCTCTGTACACCTCGTACACGCGTGGCTCCGCACACCTCGTACACGCGCAGCTTCGCTCCGCAGACTCGTAATTGCGCGGCTCTGCTCCATACACCTCGTACACGCGCGACTCCGCTCCGCACACATCATTCAAGCTCAACTCCGCTCCGTACAACTCGTGCAAACTACTCTGTACACCTCGTACACACGCGGCTCCGCTTCGCACACTCCTACACGCGCGACTCCACTCCATACACCTCGTACACGCTCAGCTCCGCTCCGTACAGCTCGTACACGCTCGGCTCCTCTCCGTACAGCTCGTCCACGCGCGGCTCCGCTCCGTACACCTTGTACACGTGCGGATCTGCTCCGCACACTCGTACACGCGCTGCTCTGCTCTGTACACCTCGTACACGCTCGGCTCTGCTCCGTACACCTCGTACACTTGTGGCTCCGCTCTGTACAACGTGGCTTCGCTCCATACATCTTGTACACGCTCGGCTCCGCTCCAGCTCCGCACACATCGTACAAGCGCTGCTCTGCTCTGCACACATCGTACACGCGCGACGCCACTCCGTACACCTTGTACACATGATGATCCGCTCCGCACACTCGTACATTCGCGGCTCTGCTCCGTACACCTCGTACACACGTGGCTTCGCTCCGTACACCTTGTACACATGCGAATCCGCTTCGTACTCCTTGTACACAAGCGGATCCGCTCCGCACACTCGTACACCCGCGGCTCTGCTCCGTACACCTCGTACACATGTGGCTTCACTCTGTACATTTCGTACACGCCACGCTCCGCTCCAGCTCTGCACACTTGTACACGCTCTGCTCTGTACACCTCGAACACGGGCGGCTCCGCACACCTCGTACTTGTGCGGTCTCGCTCCGTACACCTTGTACACGTGCGGCTCCTCTCCAGCTCAGCACACTCGTACACGTGCTGCTCTGCTCTGTACACCTCGAACATGCGCGGCTCCGCTCTGCACACATCGTACACGTGCGACGCCGCTCCGTACGCCTTGTACACGCGCGGCTCAGCTCCGTACAATTCGTACATGTGCGGCTCCGCTCCGTACACCTCGTACACGGGCGGCTCCGCTCCACACACTCGTACACGCGCGGCTCTGCTTCGTACACCTCGTACACGTGCAGCTCTGCTTTGTACACGCGTGACTCTGCTCTGCTCTTACATCTCGTACACACGCGGCTCCGCTCCGCACACTCGTACACGCGCGGCTCCGCTCTGTACATCTCAAACACGCGCGGCTCTGCTCCGTACACTTCGTAAACGCGTGGCTCCGGTCCGTACTCCTCATATAAGCGTGGCTCCGCTCCGTACACCTCGTACATGCGCGGCTCCGCTCCACTCTGAACACTCGTACACGCGCTGCTCTGCTCCGCACACCTTGTACACGCACGTCTACGCTCCGTACACCTCGTACTTGCGCAGCTTTGCTCCGTACACCTCGTACTTGGCGGCGTCTCTCCGTACACCTTTTACACGTGCGGCTCCACTCCGCTCCGCACACATCGTACACGTGCGGTTCCGCTCCGTACACCTCGTACACGCGCTGCTCTGCTCTGCACACCTTGTAAATGCTCGACTCTGCTCCGTACACCTCATACACGTGCGGCTCCGCTCCATACACCTCGTACACGCGTGGCTCCGCTCCTTACACGTCGTACACTCGCTGCTCTGCTCTGTACACCGCGTACACGTGCGGCTCTGCTCTGCACACCTCGTACATGCGCGGCTCCGCTCTGCACACCTCATACACGTGCGGCTCCGCTCCATACACCTCGTACACGTGTGGCTCCGCTCCTTACACATCGTACACTCGCTGCTCTGCTCTGTACTCCTCGTACACGTGCGGCTCTGCTCTGTACACCTCGTACACGCGCGGCTCCGCTCCGCACACTCGTACATGGGCGGCTCCGCTTCGCACACTCGTACACACGCGGCTCTGTTCCGTACACCTCGTACACGCGCGGCTCTGCACCGTACACCTCACACATGCGTGACTGCTCCGAACACCTCGTACACTCGCGGCTCCGCTCCGCACACTCATACACGCGCAGCTCTGCACCTTACATCTCGTACACACGCGGCTCCGCTCCGCACACTCGTACACGCGCGGCTCTGCTCTGTACACTTCGTACACCCGCGGCTCCGCACACTCGTACACGCGCGGCTCCACTCCGCACACTCGTATACGCGCGGCTCTGCTCCGTACACCTCGTACACGCGCGTTTCTGCTCCGTACACTTCGTACACTCGCAGCTCCGCTCCGCACACTCGTACACGCATGGCTCCGCTCCGCACACTCGTACATGCGTGGCTCTGCTCCGTACACCTCGTACATGCGCAGCTCTGCTCCGTACCCCTCATACACGCGTGACTCTGCTCTGTACACCTCGTACACTCGCGGCTCCGCTCCGCACACTCGTACATGCGCGGCTCTGCTCCTTACATCTCGTACACACGCGGCTCCGCTCCGCACACTCGTACACTGGAGACTCTGATCCATACACCTCCTACACGCGTGGCTCCGCTTTGTACACCTCGTACACACGCGGCTCCGCTCCGCACACTCGTACACTGGAGACTCTGCTCCATACACCTCCTACACGCGTGGCTCCGCTTTGAACACCTCGAACACGCGCGGCTCCGCTCCGTACACCTCGTACAAGCGTGGCTCCGCTCCGTACACCTCGTACACGCGCGGCTCTGCTCCTTGCACGTCGTTCACGTGCGGCTCCGCTCCGCACACCTTGTAAACGCGTGGCTTTGCTCCGTACACCTTGTACACGCGCGGATCCGCTCCGCACACTGGTACTAGCGCGGCTCTACTCCGTACACTTCATACACGCGTGGCTCCGCTCTGCACATATCGTACACGCCCGACTCTGCTTCGCACAGCTCGTACACGCGCGGCTCCGCTCGGCACACCTCATACACGCGTGGCTCAGCTCCACACACATCGTACACGTGCGGCTCTGCTCCACACACCTCGTACACGCGTGTTTCTGCTCCACACACCTCGTACACGTGCGGCTCCGCTCCGCACACCTCGTACACGCACGGTTCCGCTCCGTACAGCTCGTACACTTGCTGCTCTGCTCCGTACACCTCATACACGCGTGGCTCCGCTCCGTACACCTCGCACACGCACGGTTCCGCTCCGCACACCTCGTCCACGGGCGGCTCTGCTCCACAACCTCATACACGCTGGGCTCCGCTCTGCACACCTCGTACACGCACGGCTCCTCTCTCTACAGCTCGTACACGCACGGCTCCACTCCTTAAATGTCGTACACGTGCGGCTCCGCACACCTCGTACACACGCGGCTCCGCTCTGTAAACCTCGTAAATGCGTGGCTCCGCTCCGTACACCTCGTAAACTCGCGGCTCCACTCCGTACACCTCATACACGTGCGGCTCCGCTCCGCACACTCGTACACGCGCTGCTCTGATCCATACACCTCGTACACGCGCGGCTCCGATCCGTACGGCTCGTACACGCGTGGCTCCGCTCCGTACAGCTTGTACATGCGCGGCTCCGCTCCGTACACCTTGTACACGTGTGGATCCGCTCCGCAAACTCGTACACACGCTGCTCTGCTCTGTACACCTCGTACACGCGCGGCTCCGCTGTGCACACTCGTACACGTGCGGCTCTGCTCCGTACACCTCGTACATGCACAGCTATGCTCCGTACAGCTAGTACACGTGCGGCTCCGCGCTGTACACCTAGTACAAGCGTGGATCTGCTCCGCACACTCGTACACTCACTGCTCTGCTCTGCTCTGTACACCTCGTACACATGCGGCTCCGCTCCGCACACCTTGTACATGCGCGGCTCTGCTCCGTACACCTAGTACACATGTGGCTCCGCTCCGTACACCTCGTACACGCGTTGCTTCGCTCCGTACATCTCGTACACACGCGGCTCCGCTCCAGCTCTGCACACTCGTACACATGCTGCTCTGCTCTGTACACCTCGTACATGGGTGGCTCTGCTCCGCACACATCGTACACACGCGACGCTGCTCCGTACGCCTTGTACATGTGCGGCTCAACTCCGTACAACTCGTAGAAGCGCGGCTCCGCTCTATACACCTCGTACACGCGCGGCTCTGCTCCGTACACCTCATAGACGCGCAATACCCCTCCGTACACCGCGTACACGTGTGGCTCTGCTCCGTACACCTCGTACACGCGTGACTCCGCTCCGCACACCTTGTACACTTGCGGATCTGCTCCGCACACCTCATACACGCGTGTCTCCGCTCTGCACACCTCGTACACGCACGGCTGTGCTCCACAACTCGTACACGTGCGGCTCCGCTCCGCACACCTCGTACATGCAAGGTTCCGCTCCGTACAGCTCGTACACGCGTGGCTCCGCTCCGTACAGCTCGTACATGCGCGGCTCCGCTCCGTACACCTTGTACACGTGCGGATCTGCTCCGCACACCTCATACACGCGTGTCTCCGCTCTGCACACCTCGTACACGCACGGCTGTGCTCCACAACTCGTACACGTGCGGCTCCGCTCCGCACACCTCGTACACGCGCGGCTCAGCTCCACACACCTCGTACACGCGTGTCTCCGCTCCACACACCTCGTACATGCGCGGCTCCGCTCTGCACATTTCGTACACGCGCGGCTCTGCTGCGCACACTCGTACATGCGCGGATCCGCTCCACACACTCGTACACGCGCTGCCATGCTGTGTACACCTCATACACACACGGCTCCGCTCCACACACCTCATACATGCGCGGCTCCGCTCCGCACACCTTGTACATGCGCGGCTCCGCTCCGCACACCTTGTACACGCGCAACTCCGCTTTGCACACCTCGTACACGCGTGACTCCGCACACTCGTACATGCGCAGCTCTGCTCCGCACATCTCGTACACGCACGGTTCCGCTCCATACACTTTGTACACGCGCAGCTCCGTTCTGCACATCGTACACGCACGGCTCCGCTCCGTACAGCTCGTACACGCGCGGCTCCGCTCCGTACAGCTCGTACACGCGCGGCTCCACTCCGTACACCTTGTACACACACGGATCCGCTCCAGCTCTGCACACTCGTACACATGCTGCTCTGCTCTGTACACCTCGTACATGGGTGGCTCTGCTCCGCACACATCGTACACACACGACGCTGCTCCGTACGCCTTGTACATGTGCGGCTCAACTCCGTACAACTCGTAGAAGCGCGGCTCCGCTCTATACACCTCGTACACGCGCGGCTCTGCTCCGTACACCTCATAGACGCGCAATACCCCTCCGTACACCGCGTACACGTGTGGCTCTGCTCTGTACACCTCGTACACGCGTGTCTCCGCTCTGCACACCTCGTACATGCAAGGTTCCGCTCCGTACAGCTCGTACACGCGTGGCTCCGCTCCGTACACCTTGTACACGTGCGGATCTGCTCCGCACACCTCATACACGCGTGTCTCCGCTCTGCACACCTCGTACACGCACGGCTGTGCTCCACAACTCGTACACGTGCGGCTCCGCTCCGCACACCTCGTACACGCGCGGCTCAGCTCCACACACCTCGTACATGCGTGTCTCCGCTCCACACACCTCGTACATGCGCGGCTCCGCTCTGCACATTTCGTACACGTGCGGCTCTGCTGCGCACACTCGTACATGCGCGGATCCGCTCCACACACTCGTACAGGCGCTGCCATGCTGTGTACACCTCATACACACACGGCTCCGCTCCACACACCTCGTACATGCGCGGCTCCGCTCCGCACCTCGTACTTGTGCGGCTCTGCTCCACATACCCCGTACACGCACGGCTCCGCTCTGCACACCTCGTACACGCTAAGCTCCGCTCACCCTGTAAATGCGTGGATCCGCTCCGCACACTCGTACACGCGCTGCTCTGCTCCGTACACCTCGTACACGTGCGGCCTGCTCCGTACAGCTCGTACACGCGCGGCTTTTCTCTGTACACTTTGTACACGGGCGGATCCGCTCCGCACACCTCGTACACATGCGGCTCCGCTCCATACAACTCATACACGATTGGCTCTGCTCCGTACACCTTGTACACGCATGGTTCCGCTCCATACACTTTCTACACGTGCAGCTCCGCTCTGCACACCTCGTACATGCACGGCTCCGCTCTGTACAGCTCATACACGCGCGGCTCCGCTCTGTACACTTTGTACACGTGTGGATCCGCCCCACTCCGCACACCTTGTACACGATTGGCTCCGCTCCGCACACTCGTACATGTGCGGCTCTGCTCCGCACACCTTGTACACGCGTGGCTCCGCTCCGCACACCTCTTACACGCGCGGCTCTGCTCCACACACCTCGTACACGCGCGGCTCTGCTCCACACACCTCGTACACGTACGGCTCTGCTCTGCACACCTTGTACACACCTGTCTCCACTCCATACACCTCGTACACGCGTGTCTCCGCTCCACACACCTCGTACACGCGCAGCTCCGCTCTGCACACCTCATACATGCTCGGCTCCGCACACTCTTACACGCGCGGCTCCGCTCCGCACACTCGTACACGCGCTGCTCTGCTCCGTACACCTCGTACACGTGCGGCCCGCTCCGTACAGCTCATACACGCGCGGCTTTTCTCTGTACACTTTGAACACGCGCGGATCCGCTCCGCACACTCGTAAATGCGCAGCTCTGCTCCATACACCTCGTACACGCGCGGCTCCGTTTCGCACACATCATACACGCTCGGCTCGGCTCCGTACAACTCGTACACGCGCGTCTCCATTCCGTAAAACTCGTACACGAGCGGCCCCTCTCCGCACACCTCGTACACGCGCGGCTCTGCTCCGTACACGTCGTACACACGCGGCTCCGCTCCGTACACCTCGTACTTGCGCAGTTTCGCTCCGTACACCTCGTACTTGCGCGGCCTCGCTCCGTACACATTGTACACGTGCGGCTCCACTCCGCTCCACACACCTCGGACACGTGCGGCTCCGCTCCGTACACCTCGTACATTCGCGGCTCTGCTCTGCACACCTCGTACACATGCGTCTCCGCTCCTTACACGTCGTACATGCGCTGCTCTGCACACCTCGTAAACGCGCGACTCTGCTCCGCACATCTCGTACACGCGCGTCTCCGCTCCTTACACGTCGTACATGCGCTGCTCTGCTCTGCACACCTCGTACACGCGCGGCTCCGCTCCGCACACCTCGTACACGCTCGACTCCGCTCCGCACACCCCATACATGCGCGGCTTTGCTCTGTACACCTCGTACATGCGCTGCTCTGCTCCGCACACCTCGTACACGCGCGGCTCCGCTCCGCACACCTCGTACATGCGCGGCTCCGCTCCGCACACCTAGTACACGCGCGGCTCCGCTCCGCACACCTCGTACACGCGGGGCTCTGCTCCACACACCTCGTACACGCGCGGCTCCGCTCCGCACACCTCGTACACGCGGGGCTCTGCTCCACACACCTCGTACACGCGCGGCTCCGCTCCGCACACCTCGTACACGCGCGGCTCCGCTCCGCACACCTCGTACACGCGCGGCTCCGCTCCGCACACCTAGTACACGCGCGGCTCCGCTCCGCACACCTAGTACACCCGCGGCTCCGCTCCGCACACCTAGTACACGCGGGGCTCCGCTCCGCACACCTAGTACACGCGCGGCTCCGCTCCGCACACCTAGTACACGCGCGGCTCCGCTCCGCACACCTAGTACACCCGCGGCTCCGCTCCGCACACCTAGTACACGCGCGGCTCTGCTCCGTACACCTCCTACACGCGCGGCTCTGCTCCGTACACCTCCTACACGCGCGGCTCCGCTCTACACACCTCGTACACGCGCGGCTCCGCTCCACACACCTCGTACACGCGCGGCTCCGCTTCATACACCTCGTACATTGTTGAGTTGATCAAAAATGTTGTGACGTTTGGTGTTTTCACGTCAGTTTTGCCCAGCTTCACCAAAATGGGCAGAGTTGGGGCAGGATGGAAGTGTGGCACCACAGCTTGTCTAATTCATAGCGAACTGTGGCTTCCCTTACACCAGAAATCTTACTCCAGTCCGTGACTGGAGTAAGATTTGTGGCAAGGTGCACACACCACTTGTCAGAAGCGCATAATTCATGCTCCACTTAATGAATCTGGACCGTCTGACTCCAGCGCGCTCCCTCATCAAGAGCAGCTTGAATATGGCCAGTCTTAATGAATCCATGTCCTAAGTGCTTCATTAGTTAAGGAATAACCGTTGTTTTCATTTTTGTTTTGTAAATTAATATTACACATGAAAATAAGTAATTTTATAATCTTATCAGAGAAGTCTTCTTTTTCCTGCTGGATTGATCTTTCAGTCTCAATTCGCGGTAACATCTGTAAAATCTGTATTCAGTGAAGACAAACTTTCCTATTAGTGAGATAGATGACAGTTAGTGCTATTAATACTCTTTACAGAAGGAAGGGGAGGAGCTAGCAGAAGGGGGAGGAGCTAGCGGAAGGCACAGACCTTCTGCTGCAAGTTCTCCTGAAACCACAGTTACTTCTCCATGGAAGATTGCAGCTGGTGTTTATACATAGAATCCTAGAACATTAGAATTGGAGGAACCTCCAGGGTCCTAGTGTCCAACCCCTGCTCAATGCAGGATTCACTAAAGCATCTCAGACAAATGTCTGTCCAGCCTCTGTTTGAAGACTTCCATTGAAGGAGAATTCACCGCCTCTCGTGGCAGCCTGTTCCATTGAAAAACGCACCAAATCTGCAGCGTGTGCACACAGCCTTGTTGTTCTTTTGGTCACAGGCAGGTCTTTGCACAGTCCTGAATGATAAGTACAGCACATACACGCTAAGGCTATGTGCACACGTAGCAGATTTACATGCATTTTTTCTGCCAGAGAGGTGTTTTTTCAGCATTTTTTCAGCGTTTTTTCAAGCACTTTTCCAAGTGATTTTGAGCATCACTTGGAAAAGTGCTTGACAAGTTGGTCACACAATATAAATCCATGCAACCGGCAACCGGCATGGATTTATATTGTGTGACCAACTTAGATGCTTTAAATGCTGCATCTATAGTAACAAAAAAAAAGAAGTTAAAAATAAAAAAAACCCTGTATACTCACCTCTCCAGTCTCCTCCCGGCGGCGTTCTCTCTCTTCAGCGTCCTGCGGTATACTGGCAGGACCTGCGGTGACGTCATTTAGTCAGCTGATGGTCACGCGACCATCACCTGACCTCTGACGTCAGTGGTCGCGTGACCATCAGCTGACTAGATGACGTCACCGCAGGTCCTGCCAGTACACCGCTGGACGCCGAGGAGAGAGGATCGCCGCCGGGAGCAGACCGGAGAGGGGAGTATACAGGGTTTTTTATTTTTAACTTATTTATTTCTTTTTTTCACCGCTTGGTAGCCGGGATGAAGAGGAGTTGTAGTCTCTTCTTCATCCTGGGTACCACACGCACCCCGATTACGCTGCAAATTCTCGGCCATTGAATTTAATTGAAACGCAGCAAATCCACATATACCTGCGGGTTTGCTGCTTTTCAATGGCCGCGTAATCGCGGTAGAAATGGTCATGCTGAGTTTTGCAACGCAATGCGAATTCGGCGCGCTAATTAGCGCATCATGTGCACAGCACATCCCAATTCACATTGCTTTGCATGGCAGACGGTTTTACATGGGCACATAGCCTAAGAGCGGGGAGCGGCTCTAGTGTCACCTGCTGGGATGGCACAATCACTGTCAGCAGGATACAGGGGACATTATCAGAAAGGAGGAGATGACGTCTCTTCCCTCTCGCCTATCAGAGAATAGATTGCTGTATACGGGGGGCCTTATCCTCCTCTATTACACAGCACTCAGCTCCTAAAGGGAATGATTTGACCATAATACAATATATTTGAGTGGGGCCAGTGCTCCAGGTTTACCTTCATAATGTTGAATGGAGATTGATCAGTTCCAGTGTGTCTGAACAGGGTCCGAGCCCACATCTCCTGAGCTCAGGCTTTACACTGAGCATCACTGTCACGGAGGTCAGATTAGAAGGGCATGGAGCACGATGTGGATGGTTGCCTCCGTATCCGCCATTACCTGGACTGCTAGCTTTACCTGGACGCTCTGGATCAGCTCCTCCGTCTTGTCGAGACCTCTAAGGGCCTGTTCACACAAGCAGATAAAATATCATTCAGAGTTTCATCCAGAAAAGTGGGAGAATTCTTTCCTCACTTGTCATCCATGTGCAGTCCAGATCTAATCTGGCTTTTTAACCATTTACAGTTTCCAGGGCTACAGGATTGCAATGTATCTGTAAAAAGCAGATTTTTTTCTGTACCCATAGACTTGAATGGGTGAATCTTGTCTGACGGATGAAACGAGGACATGCTGCCATTTTCTTTCTTTATTTTTTGCTCACACACAGATTCGATCAGTGACAAAAAAGAAAAATGACTCCTCTGCACTTTCCCATTGAATCCCATTGGTCTGAGTGCCGTCCATTTGTTCCACAGACAACTTTCCTACTGAAAATACATTCGTGTGAACGAGTCCTAAGAAAGACCTTGTAATTGGTTATTAGATGTTGACTGAAGTTTGGCTCTGAACATGCAGGGCTCTTAAAGACGTTCTCTAATGCTTTAATGCAGATGATTTATGCATAAAATAGGTGGTCTATATCAGATCGTTGTAGGTCCGACTCTTGGCTCCCCACCAATAAGTTGTTTATAGCTCTGGCAACGGCCGGATGTAACTTGTGAACAGAGCGCACCCCAGTGGCCACTGCCTGGTGCTGCAGATCACCTCCGGTACTCCTCAATAGCTGGTCTGCACCCGGCAGCGGCCGCAGTGTACGGAGCGGTTTTGTTCCACTTTGAACATTGCCTGCATCTTGCCAGAGGTGATGACAGCTGATCATCGGGGGGCCGATGGTTGGACCCCCACCTATCTTATATTAATGACCTTTCCAGTGGAGTATAAAAGTGTTAGATAACTCCTTTTAAAATCTTGTTTCCATCCCATTGTCTTATACAGCGTGTATCTGTGTTCTTTCTGTAACCAGATGGGCCTGACCTCTGATGGTTCTTCTAGGCCTCTATTACAGCTCTTACAGCCCCAGCATGCATCATTTGTGCTGGAGAGGAATATGAGGACGCAGGAGCAAATAGAAGAACAATTAGGAAAGCTTGGATTATTAGAAGAGCAAAAAATGCTCATAGTGGAGGTGAGACTATTATTATTTATTTATTTATTTTTCTTAACTTTCATTTTTATATTTTTTTATTTTTAGGACATTTGTTTCCTCTCTTCAGAAAATAACAGTAGATAAGATTGATTAAAGCTTCTGGAAAGGTGTTCAATAACGTCTGATCAGGTGGCTGGTTTGTAATGGTTGTCCCATCTTACCAATCCCTCTCTTCTACCATGAATGTGACATTGTGGGATGAATATATATATATGTATATGTGTATGTGTGAAAAGTTGTTTGCCCCTTCCTGATTTCTCATTCTTTTGCATGTTTGTCATACTTAAATATTTCAGATGTCAAAACAAATTTTAATATTAGACAAAGATAACACAAGTAACCACAAAATACAGTTTTTAAATGAAGATCCTAATTATTAAGGGAAAAAGAAATCCAAACCTACAGGGCCCTGTGTGAAAAAGTGATTGCCCTCTAAACCTAATAACTGGTTGAAGCACCCTCAGCAACAACAACTACAATCAAGTGTTTGGGATAATTGGCAATGAGTCTTTTACAACACTCTGGAGGAATTTTTGCCCACTCATCTTTGCAAAATTGTTGTAATTTAGCCACATTGGAGGGTTTCCGAGCATGAACCGCTTTCTTAAGGTCAGGACTTTGACTAAGCCACTGCAAAGTCTTAATTTTGTTTTCCTTAAGCCATTCAGAGGTGGACTTAATGGTGTGTTTTGGATCATTGTCCTGCTGCATAACCCAAGTGCACTTCAACTTGAGGTCATGAACAGAAGGCCAGACTTTCTCTTTCAGGATTTTTTGGTTAACCAGCAGAATTCTTGGTTCCATTTCCACAGCAAGTCATCCAGGTCCTGAAGCAGTATAACAGTCCCAGACCATCACACTACCGCCACCATATTTTACTGTTGGTATGATGTTCCTTTTTTAAAATGCAGTGTTACTTCTACACCAGATGTAATGGGACATACACCTTTCAAAAAGTTCAACTTTTGTCTTGTCAGTCCACAGAGTATTCTCCCAAAAGTCTTAGCGATCATCAAGATGTTTTCTGCCAAAACTGAGATGAGCCTTTGTTTTTATTGCTCAGCAATGGTTTTCGTCTTGGAACTCTGCTATGCGTGTCATTTTTGCCCAGTCTCTTTCTTATGGTGTAGTCATGAACACTGTCCTTAACTGAGGCAAGTGAGACCTGCAGTTCTCTGGATGTTGTTGTGGGGTCTTTTGTGACCTCTTGGATGAGTCGTTGTTGCGCTCTTGGGGTAATTTTGATCAGCCGGCCATGCCTAGGAAAGTTCACCATTGTTCCATATTTTTGCCTATTGTGGATAATGACTTCCACTGTGATTCACTGGAGTCCCAAATCTTTAGAAATGGGTTTAGAACTTTTTCCAGACTGATAGATCTCAATTACTTTATTTCTCATTTGGTCCTGAATTTCTTTGGATCGCAGCATGATGTCTAGCTTTAGAGGATCTTTTGTTCTACTTCACTTTGTCAGGCATGTCCTATTTAAGTGATTTCTTGATTGAGAACACGTGTGGCAGTAAACAGGGCTGTGTGGGGCTACGGAAATTGAACTCAGCTTCCCAAAGATGTGACAAATCACAGTTAATTTATGTTTTAAGGAGGGAGGGGCATCACTTTTTCACACAGGGCCCTTTAGGTTTGGATTTCCTTTTCCCTTAATCATAAAAACCTTCCTTTTAAAAACTGCATTTTGTGTATACTTGTGCTATCTTTGTCTAACAGGAGTCTGCTGCTGACATTGGTATTGGGGTAATGTCCCCCAATTCTGTTACTATCCTCCATCCTGGTATGTATGGTCCCTCCTTCCTGGTATATGTGGCCCCCATCACATCTTGGTATACGTGACCCTCATCCCCATCCTGGAATGCATGGTACCCCTTGAGCCCCCGGTATTCATGGCACCCCTTTGATCTACCATCCTGGTATGCATGGCACCCCCTGATCCCCATCCTAGTTTTCATGGCACCCCTTGATCCCCCATCCTGGTATACATGGCATCCCTTGATCACCCATCCTGGTATGCATGACACCCCTTGATCTCCCATTCTGGTATGTATGGCACCCCGTGATCACACATCCTGGATATATACAGTAACAGACCAAAAGTTTGGACACACCTTCTCATTTAAAGATTTTTCTGTATTTTCAATGACTATGAAAATTGTACATTCACACTGAAGGCATCAAAACTATGAATTAACACATGGGGAATTATATACTTAACAAAAAAGTGTGAAACAACTGAAAAAATGTCTTATATTCTATGTTCTTCAAAGTAGCCACCTTTTGCTTTGATGACTGCTTTGCACACTCTTGACATTCTCTTGATGAGCTTCAAGAGGTAGTCACCGGAAATGGTTTTCACTTCACAGGTGTGCCCTGTCAGGTTTAAAATGTGGTATTTCTTGCCTTATAAATGGGGTTGGGACCATCAGTTGTGTTGTGCAGAAGTCTGGTGGATACACAGCTGATAGTACAAATTCTATTCAGTAGGATTATGGCAAGAAAAAAAGCAGAAAAACATGTCCCCAGCATGAGACACCCATTCAGGGCCGGCGTAATGGCAAGCAGACTAGGCATCTGCCTGGGGCCTCCAGCCCGTGGCGTGCCTCTATAGGGTCCGTGAGTTCGTCCCCCCACATCGCGCATTGAACTGTATAGGTAGCGGGGGAATGACTGTGCCTGCAGAGTGGAGCTGCTGAGACGCTCTGCAGAGCATGGAGCAGCTGGAGAACGAGGAGAGGTGAGTATTGTATGTATTTGTTTTTTATATGTGGTGACCATAATACTGCAGAACTGGGGGGCTGCATTATACTGTATGGAGTGGCTGAATTATACTCTATGGTTGGGGCCGAATTATACTTTACGAGGACTATGGGTTGGGTTATATTATATGTACTATATGTTTGGCTGCATTATACTATAGGGAGGCTGCATTATACTCTATTAAGGACTGAGGAGAATGCATTATACTATATGAAGGACTATGGGGAGTGCATTATACACTATGAAGGACTATGGAGAGTGCATTATACTATAGGGAGGGCTATGGGGAGTGCATTATACTATAGGGAGGGCTATAGGGAGTGCATTATACTATATGGAGGACTATGAGGTGCATTCCATTATATGGAGGACTATGGGGAGTATATTATACTATATGGAGGGCTATGGGGAGTGTATTATACTATATGGAGGACTATGAGGTGCATTATACTATATGGAGGGCTATGGGGAGTGTATTATACTATATGGAGGACTATGAGGTGCATTATACTATATGGAGGGCTATGGGGAGTGCATTATACTATATGGAGGGCTATGGGGAGTGTATTATACTATATGGAGGACTATGAGGTGCATTATACTATATGGAGGGCTATGGGGAGTGTATTATACTATATGGAGGACTATGAGGTGCATTATACTATATGGAGGGCTATGGGGAGTGCATTATACTATATGGAGGGCTATGGGGAGTGTACTATACTATATGGAGGACTATGAGGTGCGTACTATACTATATGGAGGACTATGAGGTGCATTATACTATATGGAGGGCTATGGGGAATGTATGCACTATATTGAGGAATATGGGCCACATTATACAATATGGAGGGCTGTGGGGCACATTATACAATATGAAAGACTATGGGGAGTGCATTATGCTATATGAAGGACTATGGGGAGTATATTATACTATATGGAGGGCTATGAGGTGCATTATACTATATGGAGGGCTATGAGGTGCATTATACTATATGGAGAACTATGAGGTGCATTAAACTATATAGAGAGCTATGGGGAGTGTATTATACTATTTGGAGGAATATGGGCCACATTATACAATATGGAGGGCTATGGGGAGTGCATTATGCAATATGGAGGACTATGGGGAGTGCATTATACAATATGGAGGGCTGTGGGGCACATTATACAATATGGAGGACTATGGGGAGTATATTATACTATATAGAGGGTTATGGGGAGTGCATTATACAATATGGAGGACTATGGGGAGTATATTATACTATATAGAGGGTTATGGGGAGTGCATTATACTATATGGAGGGCTATCGGGAGTGTATTATACTATATGGAGGACTATGGGGAGTGCATTATACAATATGGAGGGCTATGGGGAGTGCATTATACAATATGGAGGGTTGTGGGGCACATTATACAATATGGAGGACTATGGGGAGTATATTATACTATATAGAGGGTTATGGGGAGTGCATTATACTATATGGAGGGCTATCGAGAGTGTATTATACTATATGGAGGACTGTGGGCCTCATTATACAATATGGGGGGGCTGTGGGGCACATTATAAAATATGGAGGACTATGGCATGTATTATACTAAACAAGCAAAATGCTGCCTATTCATCGAGTAATTGGATTGTTTATGCCAGAACAAAAATCCTTGTTCTCAGCAGCACATTGCCCGGTGTAACCTGCAGATGTGCTGCTGATAACATGATGCTGTATGGGGACAGATTGATCTATTAGTGATTGTTCTGTATCCATCATTCTTCCTCAGCTGGTGTAAAGAGGTCGGGAAACAAGCGTCGAACGGCTTCAGTATTGTGGATTTCGCTCGTTTAGCGGCCTGATCTCAGCGCATGTACATACAAGCTAAATGTTTGTGTGGTGCTGTATGTCAGCATTTGGGACCCCACTTTAAACTTTTCCCCAGGGCCCCACTGTATCTAAAATCAGCCCTGCACCCATTTAAATGGTTCCCGTCCGCTGCACAGACTGGGAGAGAGAGGGGAGACTATTTGTGGCTTATGTAGTGGCGCTCAGTTTTGTGGACATCGGAGGGAAAGTTTTCTTTTAATTTATGAAATTCAATTCATGTGCTAAATTTACAAAAATATTAGTAACAATTCAACTTTATTTTAATCCTTAGGTTATGGGTGAGGATCTTTTGGCAGAAAGAACAGAGGAAGGACAAATGGACACAAAAACCACTCAGACATTGGCCTCTTACATAATGCCGTCTGACGCCGAGTTCAGAGTCAAATGGTTTCAGAAAGCGACCACTTTCCTAATGAGCAGCGAGTAAAGATGATCAGCTCTCCGCCATCACTGACTGTCTGCCAACTGGAGCTTGTCCATCTCTAATCATTCCCGCTCAATGGGGGCCACAATATTTTTACTTCACAGTAATCACTGACATCTTTTCGGAGTATATTGTATACATAGTGATCTTTATACGGCTGGAGCACTTACAGTAGCCAATCAGATGGCATGCAGGTAGCGTTGTGCGAGATCCAGTATGCCGTCCTGCTTCTATCATTAGAGGGTCCTGCTAGAGAACAGCGGCCACACTATTATACTGTGTCCAGAGTTACAGGAGTCTGTCAGATGTGGACTGCTACGTTGCAAAAAATGCTTAATAAGTTCTTTTTTTTCAAACTGGATTGATATGCAAAATATTTTTAATAAAATCATTTTCTTATACTTGCAGGGTTTCTGCTTATTCAGTAATGTTGTAGCTGTTTGCTCTCACGCTGTGGATGATTGTAAATGAATACAGTTTCCTACATAATCATTGCAGCGGATCAGTTAAAAACGGGTGCCGTATGTGTTGTTCCCAGGGCCGGCATCACCACCCGGGCAAGTGCCTGGGCCCTGAGCGAGCAGGGGGCCCACTCACCCTCTGGGACACCAGCGCGCTATGGGGCCCATGAGTCAGCGGGGCCTGATGCCAGCGAATGGGCACTTGCATTGGGCCTTCCCCAGTGCTTTAAACTGTTTGCAATACTTACCTCTCCCTGTTCCTCTGCTGCTCCTCTGTCTTCTGCGTCTTCTTACTCTGTGACATCTCAGGGTAGAGGGCGCAATGACGTCACTACAGAGCGCCCTCTGCTGAGCAGTCCCAGTGCAGAGAGTCGGAAGACGCTGATGAGACAGGCCTGTTTCCAGCAAGGAGCGGTGAGTATTTGATTTTTTTTTTTTATGTTATGAGTATTATATGGGGCTCATTATGTATGGAGTATTATATGGGGCTCATTATCTATTGAACAATATATGGGGCTCATTATGTATGGAGTATTATATGGGGCTCATTATCTATGGAGCATTATATGGGGCCTATTCTTTATGGAGCAATATATTGGGCCCACTATTTAGGGAGCAATATATAGGGCCCATACTGTATGGAGCAATATATGGGGCCCATACTGTATGGAGCAATATTTGGGCTCCATTATTCTGTATGGAGCATTATATGGTACCCATTATGTATGGAGCAATATATGGGGCTCATTTTACTTTATGGAGCAATATATGGGGTCCATTATACTGAATGGAGCAATATATGGGGATCATACTGTATGGAGCATTATATGCGGTCCATTATTCTGTATGGAGCAATATATGGTGCCCATAGTACTGGACGCAGGACCATGTGCTGCCCATAATACTGTATGAAGGACCATGTGGTGTCCATAATACTGTATGGAGGACCATGTGGTGTCCATAATACTGTATGGAGGACCATGTGGTGTCCATAATACTGTATGGAGGACCATGTGGTGCCCATAATACTGTATATGGAGGACCACGTGGTGCCCATAATACTGTATATGGAGGACCACGTGGTGCCCATAATACTGTATATGGAGGACCACGTGGTGCCCATAATACTGTATATGGAGGACCACGTGGTGCCCATAATACTGTATATGGAGGACCACGTGGTGCCCATAATACTGTATATGGAGGACCACGTGGTGCCCATAATACTTTATGTGGAGGACCACATGGTGCCCATAATACTGTATATGGAGGACCACATGGTGCCCATAATACTGTATGGAGGACCACGTGGGGCCCATAATACTGTATATGGAGGACCACGTGGGGCCCATAATACTGTATATGGAGGACCACGTGGTGCCCATAATACTGTATATGGAGGACCACGTGGTGCCCATAATACTGTATATGGAGGACCATGTGGTGCCCATAATACTGTATATGGAGGACCACGTGGTGCCCATAATACTTTATGTGGAGGACCACATGGTGCCCATAATACTGTATATGGAGGACCACATGGTGCCCATAATACTGTATGGAGGACCACGTGGGGCCCATAATACTGTATATGGAGGACCACGTGGGGCCCATAATACTGTATATGGAGGACCACGTGGGGCCCATAATACTGTATATGGAGGACTACGTGGGGCCCATAATACTGTATATGGAGGACCACGTGGGGCCCATAATACTGTATATGGAGGACTACGTGGGGCCCATAATACTGTATAGAGGACTATATTGTCTGGTCTGAACTGTGCGCTGGGAGGATTCGCCGGTTTCTGAGCTGTTGTAGACTTTACAATAGATATCACTCATGTAATGTGAGAAGTCAGTGAAATCTTTAGCATTGTACTAGACCTATATTTCTGTGCATCATGAATCGTGGTAGGTGTGAAAGGGGCCCACTGAGACTTTTGCCCGGGGCCCATGAAATCCTGGAGCCGGCCCTGGTTGTGGCATCTATTTCTTTTTGTACTGTGTGCATGAGTTTTAATGGCGAATTTCTTTCAAAAAACAGTGGGATAAACCGTCATCTGAACTTGTCCCTTAACTTACATTGGTCTGTGAGGTGATCTGAAAGCAGAAAATCCAGTGCTGACTTCTAGAACATTTGGGGTAACTTTCCCGCATTGGTCTCTACATGATCTGTGAATTCAGGGAACTGCTAGATCTGCAGCAGATAAAAGAGGGATTATATCAAAATGCCATCATGCAGACCAGCAAGTGACACATCGCTGGGATAAGGTCCTCTGCCCCGACTTGTTGCTTTTAGATTACATAGCAAAAACCTGATGACAGTTTCCCTGTAATAAAATCCCAGAGCTTCTCCCATGGGAAATCCAGCGGGTGGCAGATACTGGCCTGGAATCCTGCAGATACACAGCACTGCCGTCGCCTATACACTGCATTGTGAAAGGATTTGGCCCCCTTGAACTTTTCTACCTTTCGCCACATTTCTGGCTTCAAACATAAAGATATAAAATTCTATTTTTTGGGGGAAGAATCAACAACAAGTGGGACACAATCGTGAAGTGGAATGAAATTTATTTGCTATTTTAAACTTTTTTAACAAATTAAAAACTGAAAAGTGGGGCGTGCAATATTATTCGGCCCCCTTGAGTTAATACTTTGTAGCGCCACCTTTTGCTGCGATTACAGCTGCAAGTCGCTTGGGGTATGTCTCTATCAGTTTTGCACATCGAGTGGCTGAAATTCTTGCCCATTCTTCCTTGCAAAACAGCTGGAGCTCAGTGAGGTTGGATGGAGGGCGTTTGTGAACAGCAGTTTTCAGCTCTTTCCACAGATTCTCGATTGGGTTCAGGTCTGGACTTTGACTTGGCCATTCTAACACCTGCATATGTTTATTTTTGAACCATTCCATTGTAGATTTTGCTTTATGTTTGGGATCATTGTCTTGTTGGAAGATAAATCTCCGTCCCAGTCTCAGGTCTTTTGCAGACTCCAACAGGTTTTCTTCCAGAATGGTCCTGTATTTGGCTCCATCCATCTTCCCATCAATTTTAACCATTTTCTTTGTCCCTGCTGAAGAAAAGCAGGCCCAAACCAAGATGCTGCCACCACCATGTTCGACAGTGGGGATGGTGTTTTGAGGGTGATGAGCTGTGTTGCTTTTACGCCAAACATATCGTTTTGCATTGTGGCCAAAAAGTTTGATTTTGGTTTCATCTGACCAGAGCACCTTATTCCACATGTTTGGTGTGTCTCCCAGATGGCTTGTGGCAAACTTCAAACGAGACTTTTTATGGATATCTTTGAGAAATGGCTTTCTTCTTGCCATTCTTCCATAAAGCCCAGATTTGTGCAGTGTACAACTGATTGTTGTCCTATGGACAGCCTAACCCACCTCAGCTCTAGATCTCTGCAGTTCATCCAGAGTGATCATGGGCCTTTTGGCTGCATCTCTGATCAGTCTTCTCCTTGTTCGAGATGAAAGTTTAGAGCAGTGTTTCCCATACTCCAGTCCTCACAGACCCCACAGGTCGTGTTTTCAGGATTTCCATAGTATTGCACAGGTGAGAGAATTCCTGATGCCTTGATGATACTTCCATCACCTATGCAATACTAAGGAAATCCTGAAAACACGACCTGTGGGGGTCCGTGATGACTGGAGTTTGGGAAACACTGGTTTAGAGGTACGGCCGGGTCTTGGTAGATTTGCATTAGTCTGATACTCCTTCCATTTCAATATGATCGCTTGCACAGTGCTCCTTGAGATGTTTAAAACTTGGGAAATCTTTTTGTATCCAAATCCTGCTTTGAACTTCGCCACAACAGTATCTCGGACCTGCCTGGTGTGTTCCTTGGTCTTCATGATGCTCTCTGCACTTGAAACAGAACCCTGAGACTATCACACAGCAGGTGCATTTATACAGAGACTTGATTACACACAGGTGGATTCTAGTTATCGTTACCAGTCATTTAGGACAACATTGGATCAGTGGATTCTAGTTATCATTACCAGTCATTTAGGACAACATTGGATCAGTGGATTCTATTTATCATTACCAGTCATTTAGGACAACATTGGATCATTCAGAGATCCTCACTGAACTTCTGGAGTGAGTTTGCTGCACTGAAAGTAAAGGGGCCGAATAATATTGCACTTTTCAGTTTTTATTTTTATTTAAAAGTTTAAAATATCCAATAAATTTCATTCCCACTTGTTAATTCTTCCCAAAAAAAATTCAATTTTATATCTTTATGTTTGAAGCCAGAAATGTGGCAAAAGGTAGAAAAGTTCAAGGGGGCCAAATCCTTTCACAATGCCCTGTATCTACCACTCGCTGACCTCCCTCTGTGAGAAGCTGATGGTTATTAATTATGGAATACAATGTTTTATTATAGCGGTGAGTGCTGCATTCACTTCTTACACTCATTCATGTGGATTTGTCTGATTAGTGACCTGCACCAGCTTATATCATGGGGCTGCTCAAAGTATAAAAATTTACCAAAAAGGTGTGGTCTGTTTATTTTCTTTTGGTTTCCATTTTGTTTTACTTTTTTTTTTTTTTCTTTACGTGGATCTTTCTGTAAAAAATAAATAAAAACTAAAATATAGTCAACCTCTGGTATGCTCTACTACCATGAGATCCCCATAATAAAGGCAGAATTTAATAAAGGGTTACACATTTATCCAAGACATTGAAAGTTATGGTTAAAAAGGTAAAAAGACTTTTCTTTTTTTGCAGCAAAATTGGCTACAATTGCCCAGACAGGTTATATTTGCCCACAGCGTGGGACTGGGGAGACTGGGGCCCACCCTACAGCTAGATGCAGATACCTGTTAGCCTTTATCCCCGTTATAGTGGGACCTCGACTGTAAAACACAGGCGGCTCCTGCACATCTACTGTGCGCACAGCACAACTGGGATGGACAATTACGGTAGTTTGCATTAACACTAGGACTACTGGACTCGTGACCCCGCCTAGAACTACTGAAAGGAGTCATTTTGACTCCTTGCTTGTTTTCGTTTATTTTTAGAGTTTCATTTGTGGTTATTTATTAATAATTATATTTTTTGTAATGTATTATTATTGTGAGATCCAACAGTAATGCTTTTGATTGTTTTTTTTCTGCTTTTCTTATTTTTCTACAGAAAATAACAATAATTATAATAGACGTTTTTCAAACATTTTTTTTTATTCAAGTGCACACATATAAACAACAACTGAAGAACAAAAAGCAGAGAAAATGTAGGTGGAGGAGCATAAAAATGAAAATATGGCGCAGAATTCACCTTCTAAACATTTGGTGTTTCGCATTTTAGGCATTGCCTTTGATTTATGGCAGTACATTGCCCACACAAAGACTTACCACAAGTCTTACAATTTCCGACAGATCTATTTTTCTTGCACTTTTCTTTGATCTGGCAAAATTTTGTTTGAACCATCACGTCTGAGCATGTAGAAACTTGGGACGTGGAACCCTTTTCCCTATCTGTGACATAAGGACCACTCAACTCTCTCACAAGCGTTTGCAAAAATGCCTTGCGTGACATTTTTTGGTGGGTAATCTACTTGAATATTATCCATGCATTTATACCCGCAAAGTCTAAGGCATTTTCAAATGCATGAACAGGCCATCTCCTTGTGCATGTTCGTGTGGTATATTTTCGTGCCATCTGATCCACTACATCTACTCCATATTTTGTTTCATTGTAAAACTTTACCGTTTCTGGAGTTTTTTTAGCGGAATCAGACGCAACAACAACATCTGGATGGACGGAACTCAAAATGACAACATTTTTGTTGGGCTTTCCTTGATATACTGTAAGTGTAAAATTGTCTTCATTTCTAAACACTTTAGTGTTGTACAATTCCTCTTTCATGGATTTTATTTCTTTAGGCACTTCTCGCCTTATCTTGTTCAGTGTTCCCACGATGGTTGTTCCTTTGCTTTTTAGCTGTTTAGCTAATTTTACTGAAGTAAAATAATTATCGGTTGTAACATTGCGACCTTTTTTCAAAAACGGGTCCAATAACTTCATTACCACATGGTCAGCTAAACGGTCCTCAGCACGGCGTGTGTCATCTTTGCCTAGATAAGGGAAGCCATTTGCCAGATATTTGCTCCTCTTATCAACAGCTAGCCAATATTTGTGGCCATATTTATCTGGTTTGGAAGGCATGTACTGCGTGAATGGACACCTAGTTTTGCTTGGGAAGAGTTGCTCATCCACCGTTATGTATGGGCCAGGTTTGTAACACGCAATACAATTTTCAATAAACCTGTCCCACACAGTAGAAAATAGAGCAAACTTGTCCGTTTGTAGTCTCTCCGATCGAGTAGATTTCTCATCAAATCTGAGAAACCTCATAATTTCAACAAAGCGGTCCCTAGACATTGTCGCTTTGCAAAACGGTATTCCCCAGTCATTACACCAAATACTGCTAATCGAGTGACGGTTCGTGCCAGATATTCCACGAGCATAGAATATCGCAATGAATGCATCTAGCTCCTCATCAGATAGAGTTTGTTCCGCATTACACAGTAATACAAGCAGGTAAAACACAAGGAAAATGTGAAAAGTTGACATGTAAATTGAACTACATCTATATGAACATCAGGGTAAATAAGACAGAGTGAAAAAATTATGCACAAAACTTTATAGCAACATTTAGTGACAAAAGGACCTCAAAATATAGTAGGGAGTCAAAATGACTCCCTTCAGTAGTTCTTGGTAAATTTTGAAAAAAACGCGCAAATTTTTCACCAAAATTATTTATTATCACAAAATCTTTTTTCACATCATATTTGAGGAAAAGTCACAGAGGAGAAATAAAAAACGAAAGGAGTCAAAATGACTCCATCAGTAGTTCTAGTGTTAAAGGGCTTCTTTGGTGAAAACAAGTTATCACCGATCCATGGGCTCCTCAGGATTGGTGATAACTTAATGATCGTTTGGGTCCGACCATTGGAAACCGCACTGATCAGAATTGGGAAGTTTTATCCCTGACAGGACACTTTTATCCCCATTTTAAAATGCAGCGGCAGGTGGGAGTCTGACCACAGATCCATTCATTCTCTTTGGGGCTTCCAGAAAAAAACAAGAGCAGCGCTCGCAGCCATTGAGGGAATGAATGGATCAGTGGTGAAGTCGCACATGCTGCTCCAGTCTAGTGGGGATAAAAGCTCCACATTCTACCAATCGGTGCGGGTCCCAGCAGTCAGACCCCCACCAATCAATACCTTATCACTTATCCTTTGGAAAGGTGATTACTTGTTTTCACAGTAGAATTCCTGTAAGTGCATCTTGTTCCAAGTATTTAATCACAAATCTAAATAAAGATTATTCTCCTAATTAATATCAGAGAGAACAATTGACTGCTGTACACAACACAATCCACTTTTTCAAGACCAATAATACCACATTCAAGGGAGAACTAACGTGACACTGTGACCAGACCACATATTACCAGCATAAAGCGACCGAATAATCCCACGTAGAAGGGAGAAATACAGCCACACCGTGACCAGACCACATATTACCACCACATAGTGACCGAATAATACCACATATTGTATAAGGGACAAATATCGCCACACCATGATCAGACCAGATTTTAGCAGCATATAGCGACCAAATTATTCCACATAGAAGGGAGAACTACCGTCACACCGTGAGCAGACCACATATGACCACCACATAGTGACCGAACAATACCTCATACTGTAAAAGGGACAAATATCGCCACACCATGACCAGACCAGATTTTAGCAGCATATAGCGACCAAATTATTCCACATAGAAGGGAGAACTACCGTCACACCGTGAGCAGACCACATATGACCACCACATAGTGACCGAACAATACCTTATACTGTAAAAGGGAGAAATATCGCCACACCATGACCAGACCAGATATTACCAACATAAAGCGACCGAATAATCCCACGTAGAAGAGAGAAATACAGCCACACCGTGACCAGACCACATATTACCACCACATAGTGACCGAACAATACCTCAGACTGTAAAAGGGAGAAATATCGCCACACCATGACCAGACCAGATATTACCAACATATAGCGACCAAATAATTGCACATACAAGGGAGAAATACCACCACACCATGTCCACACCACATAGTGACCAAATAATAACACATACAGGGATAAATACCACACCATGACCGGACCAGATATTACAACATAGTGACCGAATATTACAATACTGATCATTAATGAAATGTCCTCGGACGTACATTCAGTTGAAACCAGTGGGCCCCCTCTACGTCCTGCTCAGGGTCCTGCCAAGGACCCTGGCCCACCGGATAATCGTCCAGTGTCCCGGTGCTCCAGTCAGACCCTGTTTGCCCACCAAACTGATCCATTTAAATGTCTGATTTTAGAGTTTGCATTGTGTTCCTTTTCTTTGCTTATAAAAACATAATAATTATAGTCTATGGACCTTTTCTGATGCTGATGGTTCACAAAAGAAATTTGAGACATGTTTGATTGTAATCTGATTTGCAGATAAAGCTGGCCCATTCAAATGATTGGATTGCCAAAAAAAGATCCATTTGCATCCTTGTTCTGTGTGTTTTTCACTGACTAATGTTAGAAGTTTGTAAATCTTCATCACTTTTTTTCTCTCATCAATAGGTGGCAGAAAATGTCATTTTTCAACATGAGGAGAGAAAACTTCATTCCATCACTTTACCTGATGGGCCCATGTAGGGTCGGACTGGCCTGGTGTGATAAATTCCCGGTGGGCCCCGATGAGAGAGTGAGAGAATTGGTAGCGGAGGCTCTTAAAAAGTGCGGGCCCTTTAAAAGCGCAGCCGAAGGAAATGTAGCGTCGCGCGCGGCGCTCCTACTATTCAGTGGTGACAGCGGGTGACGCGCATAGTCACATGACAGGAGGACGTGATCTTGGTGGGCGGTGACACGCACCGCGCTTTGCTTTCCCGCTGGTGGCTGGCAGTTGTGTGGTGTCAGGTGACACGCTGACGTCACGCTCTCCTCTCCCTGCTCCCCTGCCGGCTTTTGATACGCCGACGCCGCGCTCTGCTCTCCAGTCCCGGCTCCTGCTCCCTTGGAATTGGCCTTGTAACACCGGCTCCCGTCCGGGTATGTAACACCGCACCAGCACCGCGCACCGCCCTCTTCTCTCCTGCTCTCTTGGCCTTTTAAGCCGGCTCCTGGGCTGAGTATGCGGTGACCTGCACTCTGCTCTCTCACCATCACTCTGGAAACAAGGCTGCAGGCCTGGCTACAGCTCTCCCTGCTTCAACTTCAAGTCAAGTGCAATATCCACGTTTTTCTGGGTGAGTGTTCCCAGCATTGGTCATCATCCATATATGGAGGGGTCGCAGGCTGGTCACATGGGGACATGGGGCTGAAGGGGGGACTGGCTGGACCCATGGGAACATGGATGGGGACATGGGGCTGAAGGGGGGCCTGGCTGGACCCATGGTGACATGGATGGGGACATGGTGCTGAAGGGGGGGGCTGGCTGGACCCATGGGGACATGGATGGAGACATGGGGCTGAAGGGGGGGCTGGATGGACCCATGGGGACATGGAGGGGGATATGGGGCTGAAGGGGGGGCTGTCTGGACCCATGGGGACATGGGGCTGAAGGGGGGGCTGGCTGGACCCATGGGGACATGGATGGGAACATGGGGCTGAAGGGGGGGCTGGCTGGACCCATGGGGACATGGAGGGGGACATGGGGCTGAAGGGGGGGCTGGCTGGACCCATGGGGACATGGATGGGGACATGGGGCTGAAGGGGGGGCTGGCTGGACCCATGGGGACATGGATGGGGACATGGGGCTGAAGGGGGGGCTGGCTGGACCCATGGGGACATGGATGGGGACATGGGGCTGAAGGGGGGGCTGGATGGACCCATGGGGACATGGAGGGGGATATGGGGCTGAAGGGGGGGCTGGATGGACCCATGGGCACATGGATGGGGATATGGGGCTGAAGGGGGGGCTGGATGGACCCATGGGCACATGGAGGGGGATATGGGGCTGAAGGGGGGGCTGGATGGACCCATGGGCACATGGAGGGGGATATGGGGCTGAAGGGGGGGCTGGATGGACCCATGGGGACATGGATGGGGACATGGGGCTGAAGGGGGGGCTGGATGGACACATGGGGACATGGATGGGGACATGGGGCTGAAGGGGGGGCTGGATGGACCCATGGGGACATGGATGGGGACATGGGGCTGAAGGGAGGGCTGGCTGGATCCATGGGGACATGGAGGAGGACATGGGGCTGAAGGGGGGGCTGGCTGGACCCATGGGGACATGGAGGGGGACATGGGGCTGAAGGGGGGGCTGGATGGACCCATGGGGACATGGAGGGGGACATGGGGCTGAAGGGGGGGCTGGCTGGACCCATGGGGACATGGAGGGGGACATGGGGCTGAAGGGGGGGCTGGCTGGACCCATGGGGACATGGAGGGGGACATGGGGCTGAAGGGGGGGCTGGCTGGACCCATGGGGACATGGAGGGGGACATGGGGCTGAAGGGGGGGCTGGATGGACCCATGGGGACATGGAGGGGGACATGGGGCTGAAGGGGGGGCTGGATGGACCCATGGGGACATGGAGGGGGACATGGGGCTGAAGGGGGGGCTGGATGGACCCATGGGGACATGGAGGGGGACATGGGGCTGAAGGGGGGGCTGGATGGACCCATGGGGACATGGAGGGGGACATGGGGCTGAAGGGGGGGCTGGATGGACCCATGGGGACATGGAGGGGGACATGGGGCTGAAGGGGGGGCTGGATGGACCCATGGGGACATGGAGGGGGACATGGGGCTGAAGGGGGGGCTGGATGGACCCATGGGGACATGGAGGGGGACATGGGGCTGAAGGGGGGGCTGGATGGACCCATGGGGACATGGAGGGGGACATGGGGCTGAAGGGGGGGCTGGATGGACCCATGGGGACATGGAGGGGGACATGGGGCTGAAGGGGGGGCTGGATGGACCCATGGGGACATGGAGGGGGACATGGGGCTGAAGGGGGGGCTGGATGGACCCATGGGGACATGGAGGGGGACATGGGGCTGAAGGGGGGGCTGGACGGACCCATGGGGACATGGAGGGGGACATGGGGCTGAAGGGGGGGCTGGACGGACCCATGGGGACATGGAGGGGGACATGGGGCTGAAGGGGGGGCTGGACGGACCCATGGGGACATGGAGGGGGACATGGGGCTGAAGGGGGGGCTGGACGGACCCATGGGGACATGGAGGGGGACATGGGGCTGAAGGGGGGGCTGGACGGACCCATGGGGACATGGAGGGGGACATGGGGCTGAAGGGGGGGCTGGACGGACCCATGGGGACATGGAGGGGGACATGGGGCTGAAGGGGGGGCTGGACGGACCCATGGGGACATGGAGGGGGACATGGGGCTGAAGGGGGGGCTGGACGGACCCATGGGGACATGGAGGGGGACATGGGGCTGAAGGGGGGGCTGGACGGACCCATGGGGACATGGAGGGGGACATGGGGCTGAAGGGGGGGCTGGACGGACCCATGGGGACACGGAGGGGGACATGGGGCTGAAGGGGGGGCTGGACGGACCCATGGGGACACGGAGGGGGACATGGGGCTGAAGGGGGGGCTGGACGGACCCATGGGGACACGGAGGGGGACATGGGGCTGAAGGGGGGGCTGGACGGACCCATGGGGACACGGAGGGGGACATGGGGCTGAAGGGGGGGCTGGACGGACCCATGGGGACACGGAGGGGGACATGGGGCTGAAGGGGGGGCTGGACGGACCCATGGGGACACGGAGGGGGACATGGGGCTGAAGGGGGGGCTGGACGGACCCATGGGGACACGGAGGGGGACATGGGGCTGAAGGGGGGGCTGGACGGACCCATGGGGACACGGAGGGGGACATGGGGCTGAAGGGGGGGCTGGACGGACCCATGGGGACACGGAGGGGGACATGGGGCTGAAGGGGGGGCTGGACGGACCCATGGGGACACGGAGGGGGACATGGGGCTGAAGGGGGGGCTGGACGGACCCATGGGGACACGGAGGGGGACATGGGGCTGAAGGGGGGGCTGGACGGACCCATGGGGACACGGAGGGGGACATGGGGCTGAAGGGGGGGCTGGACGGACCCATGGGGACACGGAGGGGGACATGGGGCTGAAGGGGGGGCTGGACGGACCCATGGGGACACGGAGGGGGACATGGGGCTGAAGGGGGGGCTGGACGGACCCATGGGGACACGGAGGGGGACATGGGGCTGAAGGGGGGGCTGGACGGACCCATGGGGACACGGAGGGGGACATGGGGCTGAAGGGGGGGCTGGACGGACCCATGGGGACACGGAGGGGGACATGGGGCTGAAGGGGGGGCTGGACGGACCCATGGGGACACGGAGGGGGACATGGGGCTGAAGGGGGGGCTGGACGGACCCATGGGGACACGGAGGGGGACATGGGGCTGAAGGGGGGGCTGGACGGACCCATGGGGACACGGAGGGGGACATGGGGCTGAAGGGGGGGCTGGACGGACCCATGGGGACACGGAGGGGGACATGGGGCTGAAGGGGGGGCTGGACGGACCCATGGGGACACGGAGGGGGACATGGGGCTGAAGGGGGGGCTGGACGGACCCATGGGGACACGGAGGGGGACATGGGGCTGAAGGGGGGGCTGGACGGACCCATGGGGACACGGAGGGGGACATGGGGCTGAAGGGGGGGCTGGACGGACCCATGGGGACACGGAGGGGGACATGGGGCTGAAGGGGGGGCTGGACGGACCCATGGGGACACGGAGGGGGACATGGGGCTGAAGGGGGGGCTGGACGGACCCATGGGGACACGGAGGGGGACATGGGGCTGAAGGGGGGGCTGGACGGACCCATGGGGACACGGAGGGGGACATGGGGCTGAAGGGGGGGCTGGACGGACCCATGGGGACACGGAGGGGGACATGGGGCTGAAGGGGGGGCTGGACGGACCCATGGGGACACGGAGGGGGACATGGGGCTGAAGGGGGGGCTGGACGGACCCATGGGGACACGGAGGGGGACATGGGGCTGAAGGGGGGGCTGGACGGACCCATGGGGACACGGAGGGGGACATGGGGCTGAAGGGGGGGCTGGACGGACCCATGGGGACACGGAGGGGGACATGGGGCTGAAGGGGGGGCTGGACGGACCCATGGGGACACGGAGGGGGACATGGGGCTGAAGGGGGGGCTGGACGGACCCATGGGGACACGGAGGGGGACATGGGGCTGAAGGGGGGGCTGGACGGACCCATGGGGACACGGAGGGGGACATGGGGCTGAAGGGGGGGCTGGACGGACCCATGGGGACACGGAGGGGGACATGGGGCTGAAGGGGGGGCTGGACGGACCCATGGGGACACGGAGGGGGACATGGGGCTGAAGGGGGGGCTGGACGGACCCATGGGGACACGGAGGGGGACATGGGGCTGAAGGGGGGGCTGGACGGACCCATGGGGACACGGAGGGGGACATGGGGCTGAAGGGGGGGCTGGACGGACCCATGGGGACACGGAGGGGGACATGGGGCTGAAGGGGGGGCTGGACGGACCCATGGGGACACGGAGGGGGACATGGGGCTGAAGGGGGGGCTGGACGGACCCATGGGGACACGGAGGGGGACATGGGGCTGAAGGGGGGGCTGGACGGACCCATGGGGACACGGAGGGGGACATGGGGCTGAAGGGGGGGCTGGACGGACCCATGGGGACACGGAGGGGGACATGGGGCTGAAGGGGGGGCTGGACGGACCCATGGGGACACGGAGGGGGACATGGGGCTGAAGGGGGGGCTGGACGGACCCATGGGGACACGGAGGGGGACATGGGGCTGAAGGGGGGGCTGGACGGACCCATGGGGACACGGAGGGGGACATGGGGCTGAAGGGGGGGCTGGACGGACCCATGGGGACACGGAGGGGGACATGGGGCTGAAGGGGGGGCTGGACGGACCCATGGGGACACGGAGGGGGACATGGGGCTGAAGGGGGGGCTGGACGGACCCATGGGGACACGGAGGGGGACATGGGGCTGAAGGGGGGGCTGGACGGACCCATGGGGACACGGAGGGGGACATGGGGCTGAAGGGGGGGCTGGACGGACCCATGGGGACACGGAGGGGGACATGGGGCTGAAGGGGGGGCTGGACGGACCCATGGGGACACGGAGGGGGACATGGGGCTGAAGGGGGGGCTGGACGGACCCATGGGGACACGGAGGGGGACATGGGGCTGAAGGGGGGGCTGGACGGACCCATGGGGACACGGAGGGGGACATGGGGCTGAAGGGGGGGCTGGACGGACCCATGGGGACACGGAGGGGGACATGGGGCTGAAGGGGGGGCTGGACGGACCCATGGGGACACGGAGGGGGACATGGGGCTGAAGGGGGGGCTGGACGGACCCATGGGGACACGGAGGGGGACATGGGGCTGAAGGGGGGGCTGGACGGACCCATGGGGACACGGAGGGGGACATGGGGCTGAAGGGGGGGCTGGACGGACCCATGGGGACACGGAGGGGGACATGGGGCTGAAGGGGGGGCTGGACGGACCCATGGGGACACGGAGGGGGACATGGGGCTGAAGGGGGGGCTGGACGGACCCATGGGGACACGGAGGGGGACATGGGGCTGAAGGGGGGGCTGGACGGACCCATGGGGACACGGAGGGGGACATGGGGCTGAAGGGGGGGCTGGACGGACCCATGGGGACACGGAGGGGGACATGGGGCTGAAGGGGGGGCTGGACGGACCCATGGGGACACGGAGGGGGACATGGGGCTGAAGGGGGGGCTGGACGGACCCATGGGGACACGGAGGGGGACATGGGGCTGAAGGGGGGGCTGGACGGACCCATGGGGACACGGAGGGGGACATGGGGCTGAAGGGGGGGCTGGACGGACCCATGGGGACACGGAGGGGGACATGGGGCTGAAGGGGGGGCTGGACGGACCCATGGGGACACGGAGGGGGACATGGGGCTGAAGGGGGGGCTGGACGGACCCATGGGGACACGGAGGGGGACATGGGGCTGAAGGGGGGGCTGGACGGACCCATGGGGACACGGAGGGGGACATGGGGCTGAAGGGGGGGCTGGACGGACCCATGGGGACACGGAGGGGGACATGGGGCTGAAGGGGGGGCTGGACGGACCCATGGGGACACGGAGGGGGACATGGGGCTGAAGGGGGGGCTGGACGGACCCATGGGGACACGGAGGGGGACATGGGGCTGAAGGGGGGGCTGGACGGACCCATGGGGACACGGAGGGGGACATGGGGCTGAAGGGGGGGCTGGACGGACCCATGGGGACACGGAGGGGGACATGGGGCTGAAGGGGGGGCTGGACGGACCCATGGGGACACGGAGGGGGACATGGGGCTGAAGGGGGGGCTGGACGGACCCATGGGGACACGGAGGGGGACATGGGGCTGAAGGGGGGGCTGGACGGACCCATGGGGACACGGAGGGGGACATGGGGCTGAAGGGGGGGCTGGACGGACCCATGGGGACACGGAGGGGGACATGGGGCTGAAGGGGGGGCTGGACGGACCCATGGGGACACGGAGGGGGACATGGGGCTGAAGGGGGGGCTGGACGGACCCATGGGGACACGGAGGGGGACATGGGGCTGAAGGGGGGGCTGGACGGACCCATGGGGACACGGAGGGGGACATGGGGCTGAAGGGGGGGCTGGACGGACCCATGGGGACACGGAGGGGGACATGGGGCTGAAGGGGGGGCTGGACGGACCCATGGGGACACGGAGGGGGACATGGGGCTGAAGGGGGGGCTGGACGGACCCATGGGGACACGGAGGGGGACATGGGGCTGAAGGGGGGGCTGGACGGACCCATGGGGACACGGAGGGGGACATGGGGCTGAAGGGGGGGCTGGACGGACCCATGGGGACACGGAGGGGGACATGGGGCTGAAGGGGGGGCTGGACGGACCCATGGGGACACGGAGGGGGACATGGGGCTGAAGGGGGGGCTGGACGGACCCATGGGGACACGGAGGGGGACATGGGGCTGAAGGGGGGGCTGGCTGGACCCATGGGGACACGGAGGGGGACATGGGGCTGAAGGGGGGGCTGGCTGGACCCATGGGGACACGGAGGGGGACATGGGGCTGAAGGGGGGGCTGGCTGGACCCATGGGGACACGGAGGGGGACATGGGGCTGAAGGGGGGGCTGGCTGGACCCATGGGGACACGGAGGGGGACATGGGGCTGAAGGGGGGGCTGGCTGGACCCATGGGGACACGGAGGGGGACATGGGGCTGAAGGGGGGGCTGGCTGGACCCATGGGGACACGGAGGGGGACATGGGGCTGAAGGGGGGGCTGGCTGGACCCATGGGGACACGGAGGGGGACATGGGGCTGAAGGGGGGGCTGGCTGGACCCATGGGGACACGGAGGGGGACATGGGGCTGAAGGGGGGGCTGGCTGGACCCATGGGGACACGGAGGGGGACATGGGGCTGAAGGGGGGGCTGGCTGGACCCATGGGGACACGGAGGGGGACATGGGGCTGAAGGGGGGGCTGGCTGGACCCATGGGGACACGGAGGGGGACATGGGGCTGAAGGGGGGGCTGGCTGGACCCATGGGGACACGGAGGGGGACATGGGGCTGAAGGGGGGGCTGGCTGGACCCATGGGGACACGGAGGGGGACATGGGGCTGAAGGGGGGGCTGGCTGGACCCATGGGGACACGGAGGGGGACATGGGGCTGAAGGGGGGGCTGGCTGGACCCATGGGGACACGGAGGGGGACATGGGGCTGAAGGGGGGGCTGGCTGGACCCATGGGGACACGGAGGGGGACATGGGGCTGAAGGGGGGGCTGGCTGGACCCATGGGGACACGGAGGGGGACATGGGGCTGAAGGGGGGGCTGGCTGGACCCATGGGGACACGGAGGGGGACATGGGGCTGAAGGGGGGGCTGGCTGGACCCATGGGGACACGGAGGGGGACATGGGGCTGAAGGGGGGGCTGGCTGGACCCATGGGGACACGGAGGGGGACATGGGGCTGAAGGGGGGGCTGGCTGGACCCATGGGGACACGGAGGGGGACATGGGGCTGAAGGGGGGGCTGGCTGGACCCATGGGGACACGGAGGGGGACATGGGGCTGAAGGGGGGGCTGGCTGGACCCATGGGGACACGGAGGGGGACATGGGGCTGAAGGGGGGGCTGGCTGGACCCATGGGGACACGGAGGGGGACATGGGGCTGAAGGGGGGGCTGGCTGGACCCATGGGGACACGGAGGGGGACATGGGGCTGAAGGGGGGGCTGGCTGGACCCATGGGGACACGGAGGGGGACATGGGGCTGAAGGGGGGGCTGGCTGGACCCATGGGGACACGGAGGGGGACATGGGGCTGAAGGGGGGGCTGGCTGGACCCATGGGGACACGGAGGGGGACATGGGGCTGAAGGGGGGGCTGGCTGGACCCATGGGGACACGGAGGGGGACATGGGGCTGAAGGGGGGGCTGGCTGGACCCATGGGGACACGGAGGGGGACATGGGGCTGAAGGGGGGGCTGGCTGGACCCATGGGGACACGGAGGGGGACATGGGGCTGAAGGGGGGGCTGGCTGGACCCATGGGGACACGGAGGGGGACATGGGGCTGAAGGGGGGGCTGGCTGGACCCATGGGGACACGGAGGGGGACATGGGGCTGAAGGGGGGGCTGGCTGGACCCATGGGGACACGGAGGGGGACATGGGGCTGAAGGGGGGGCTGGCTGGACCCATGGGGACACGGAGGGGGACATGGGGCTGAAGGGGGGGCTGGCTGGACCCATGGGGACACGGAGGGGGACATGGGGCTGAAGGGGGGGCTGGCTGGACCCATGGGGACACGGAGGGGGACATGGGGCTGAAGGGGGGGCTGGCTGGACCCATGGGGACACGGAGGGGGACATGGGGCTGAAGGGGGGGCTGGCTGGACCCATGGGGACACGGAGGGGGACATGGGGCTGAAGGGGGGGCTGGCTGGACCCATGGGGACACGGAGGGGGACATGGGGCTGAAGGGGGGGCTGGCTGGACCCATGGGGACACGGAGGGGGACATGGGGCTGAAGGGGGGGCTGGCTGGACCCATGGGGACACGGAGGGGGACATGGGGCTGAAGGGGGGGCTGGCTGGACCCATGGGGACACGGAGGGGGACATGGGGCTGAAGGGGGGGCTGGCTGGACCCATGGGGACACGGAGGGGGACATGGGGCTGAAGGGGGGGCTGGCTGGACCCATGGGGACACGGAGGGGGACATGGGGCTGAAGGGGGGGCTGGCTGGACCCATGGGGACACGGAGGGGGACATGGGGCTGTAGGGGGGGCTGGCTGGACCCATGGGGACACGGAGGGGGACATGGGGCTGTAGGGGGGGCTGGCTGGACCCATGGGGACACGGAGGGGGACATGGGGCTGTAGGGGGGGCTGGCTGGACCCATGGGGACACGGAGGGGGACATGGGGCTGTAGGGGGGGCTGGCTGGACCCATGGGGACACGGAGGGGGACATGGGGCTGAAGGGGGGGCTGGCTGGACCCATGGGGACACGGAGGGGGACATGGGGCTGAAGGGGGGGCTGGCTGGACCCATGGGGACACGGAGGGGGACATGGGGCTGAAGGGGGGGCTGGCTGGACCCATGGGGACACGGAGGGGGACATGGGGCTGAAGGGGGGGCTGGCTGGACCCATGGGGACACGGAGGGGGACATGGGGCTGAAGGGGGGGCTGGCTGGACCCATGGGGACACGGAGGGGGACATGGGGCTGAAGGGGGGGCTGGCTGGACCCATGGGGACACGGAGGGGGACATGGGGCTGAAGGGGGGGCTGGCTGGACCCATGGGGACACGGAGGGGGACATGGGGCTGAAGGGGGGGCTGGCTGGACCCATGGGGACACGGAGGGGGACATGGGGCTGAAGGGGGGGCTGGCTGGACCCATGGGGACACGGAGGGGGACATGGGGCTGAAGGGGGGGCTGGCTGGACCCATGGGGACACGGAGGGGGACATGGGGTGGAAGGGGAGGCTGGCTGGACCCATGGGGACATGGAGGGGGACATGGGGTGGAAGGGGAGGCTGGCTGGACCCATGAGGACATGGGGCTGAAGGGGGGGGCTGACTGGACCCATGGTGACATGGATGGGGACATGGGGCTGAAGGGGGGGGGGGCTGACTGGACCCATGGTGACATGGATGGGGACATGGGGCTGAAGGGGGGGGCTGGATGGACCCATGGGGACATGGGGCTGAAGGGGGGGGCTGGCTGGACCCATGGTGACATGGGGCTGAAGGGGGGGGGCTGGCTGGACCCATGGTGACATGGATGGGGACATGGGGCTGAAGGGGGGGGGGGCTGACTGGACCCATGGTGACATGGATGGGGACATGGGGCTGAAGGGGGGGGCTGGATGGACCCATGGGGACATGGGGCTGAAGGGGGGGGCTGGCTGGACCCATGGTGACATGGATGGGGACATGGGGCTGAAGGGGGGGGGCTGGCTGGACCCATGGTGACATGGATGGGGACATGGGGCTGAAGGGGGGGGGGCTGGCTGGACCCATGGTGACATGGATGGGGACATGGGGCTGAAGGGGGGGGGCTGGCTGGACCCATGGGGACATGGATGGGGACATGGGGCTGAAGGGGGGGGGCTGGCTGGACGCATGGGGAGACATATGGATGGAGGTATGGTGCTGAAGGGGGGGGCTGGATGGACGCATGGGAGGACATATGGATGGAGGCACGGGGCTGAAGGGGGGGACTGGATGGACGCATGGGGAGACATATGGATGGAGGCACGGGGCTGAAGGGGGGGCTGGCTGGACGCATGGGGAAACATATGGATGGAGGCACGGGGCTGAAGGGGGGGGCTGGCTGGACGCATGGGGAGGACCCATGGAGGTGAAGGGGGCCAAGTTGGGGACCTGGATGGACACATGGAGGTGAAGGGGGGCAAGCTGGACACATGGGGACCTGGATGGACACATGGAGGTGAAGGGCGGCAAGCTGGACACATGGGGACCTTCATGGACACATGGAGGTAAAGGGCGGCAAGCTGGACACATGGGGACCTGGATGGACACATGGAGGTGAAGGGCAGCAAGCTGGACACATGGGGACCTGGATAGATATATGGGGTGGGGTGGGATGCATATATGAGGTGGACAGGATGGATATCTGAAGGGGGGCGGGCTGGTCACATGGAGGCCCGGATGGATATATGGGAGGGGCAGGCTGGACACATGGAGACCAGAATGGATATATGGGGGGGGTCAGGATGGATAGATGGGGGGGCCACGCTGGACAAGGGACTTTATTACTGTTTAGGGGCCAGATTGAGGAACTTTATTAGTTTATGATGGCGAGTGGGGAACATTATTACTTTAGAGTCCAATTAGGGACATTATTACTTCTGTAATATAGCTTACTTTTTAGGAAACTGTTTTCCATAAGAGGGGACAAAAGGGGGGTCCTGTTACTGTGCAGGGCGCCACTATGTCGCTTTATTTCTTCAACTGGTGTAGTGTAGAAGCCTGGGGAAAAGTGGGAATGTGCTCTAAAAGAGATCAGTTATTGATAACTGTGTGTTATTTTCTGCAGAGATGATTCCTGGCTGGAAGAAGTGATGGCGGACTGTGCCAGATGAAGAAAAGCGAAGATGAAGAACTTCACCTAGAGACATCACTGGTAAGTCAGTGTATTACTGTACACTTACACTATATAGTATATTCAGAGCTCCTGTGTATGTCACTGCTGACCAGTGTATTACCTATATACAGAGCTCCTGTGTATAATGTCACTCGTGATAACTGTATTACCTGTACACTATATGCAGAGCTCCTGTGTATAATGTCACTCGTGATAACTGTATTACCTGTACACTATATGCAGAGCTCCTGTGTATAATGTCACTCGTGATAACTGTATTACCTGTACACTATATGCAGAGCTCCTGTGTATAATGTCACTCGTGATAACTGTATTACCTGTACACTATATGCAGAGCTCCTGTGTATAATGTCACCGGTGATCACTGTATTACCTGTACACTGACACAATATACAGAGATCCTGTTTATAATGTCACTGGGGATCACTGTATTACCTGTACACTGACACGATATACAGAGATCCTGTTTATAATGTCACTGGGGATCACTGTATTACCTGTACACTGACACTATATACAGAGCTCATATGTATAGTGACAGTGTTGTTAGTATTGTGGTTTGTATTCCTGATCAGTATTGTATTATTTGGTCACTATGTGGTGGTAATATGTGGTCTGGTCATGGTGTGGCGATATTTGTCCCTTTTGTATGTGGTATTATTGGTGTTGTTATAGTGGATTATGTTGTGTCATTTGTTCTCGCTGAGATTAACTAGGAAAAGATTTTTTTCCATGAGGCCACGGCTTCACTATCAGCATTTGGTCAGTATTTTTTCTCAGTAGTGAGAGGCAAAAGCAGGAGTGGGTGATAAATCCAGAATTGGTGACTTGTTTCTATTCTACCTTTTCTCTCATTGTTCCTCACCTGGTTTTGGCTCCCACTCCTGAGAATAATCCTGACTGAATACTGATAGTGGGGCTGTGGCCTTAGAGATGGAATACTTGGAGCAGAGCGTCTGAGATGCACTTACAGGGGTTCTCCGGTGAGAACAAGTCATCACCTCTCCACAGGATCAGTGATAACTTATTGATTGGTGGGGTCTGACTACTGGGACCTGCACCGATCGGCAGAATGTGGAGCTTTTCTCCCCATTAGACTGGAGCTCATGTGCGACTCGACCACTGATCCATTCATTCCCTCAGAGGCTGCGAGCGCTGCTCTTTTTTGGAAGCCCCCAAGAGAACGAATGAGGCTGTGGTCAGACGTCCCACCTGTCGCTGCATTTTAAAATGGTGATAAGTGTCCTGTCAGGGATAAAACTTCCCCATTCTTCCAATCAATAAGTGATCACCTATCCTGTGCAGCCCATGAATCTGTGATCACTTGTTTTAACCAAAGTAGCTCTTTCATGCAAACTCCAGAAATTGTCCATCCCTGTTCTAGTCTGTGCACAGTAGATGTGAGGAGCCGCCGGTCACTGCTCCACTATAACAGGGAGAGCAGAGAAAAGAGATCTGCATATTGCTGTAGGTGGCCCCTAGAGTCAATGTCCCCTGTGGGCCCCAGACACCCCAGTCCGACCCTGCTGACATCTGATTAAGGCCTAAGGCCCCGTTCACATGTCAGGTTTTAATCAGTGTTTTTTTTTCTCATTTTCATCTGATTTTGGTCAGTGTGGCAGTTTTTCTCCTCAGTGGGGCATATTTTTTTTATATGTAAAGTAAAAAGCTAAAGGTTTCCTAGCCTCGCTTGCCCGGCCTATAGACCCTGGAGAACAAGCAGTACAGGCAACATGGTTGGTTCTGGCCATTTTTCTGACAGACTCATTGACTTCAATAGATGATCTTTATCTACAAATCGGATGGAAATCGGACCGGTCTCAGTTCTGATTTACAGATCAATCGTCCACAAAAAATAGAGCTGTAAACCTGTCCCCGGTCTATAACGGAGCATATTCTACCTGTTAGAGAAATAACCAGACGTGAAAAGAGCCATGTGCTATTCTTACAGGGAAGGGGCCACCATTTTATGTTTTGTATTAATAATTATGTAATCAATTATTTTTAATACAAAATTAAATATCCCACTTTATTAGTTTTTTATGTATTTATTTTTACATTGGCCACTGGGGGCTGCCATTTTTATTTGGGGGGGTGTGTAAGAAGCGCTCTTACACACCTCATTTACAGCAGCCCTGGCCATAAGAGACAGTAGTCTGTCACCGACTCTATCTCTAACATTACAGGCCGCTCCTCCTGCCTCTAGCTGTGACCTGGGCACGCCCCCTTGGCTGTTCAGGTCGCAGCCGTGGGAGAAGATTGCAGCCATCTTTGTGGAGCCTGCAGTGTAAGCTGTACATTCCCCCTGTCGTCGCACGCACTGCTCAGTCAGAGCGTGCCATGACAGGAGCTGCCGGGGAGGAAATGCCTGGGAGTGGAGGCCCCGAGTGAGTATCTGCGGCGTCGCCGTGCGGTGATCTCAGCCTCTCTGCTGTTATCACTGCCGACATCCTCAGGCAACACAGACACAGCGCTGCGTGGGAACGTGGAAGGTGAGTAGAAGCGTTTATTGTTTTGTTTGTTTTTTTTCCTTTGCATTGAATATATGGGGGCATATACACACAAGGGTGTAGTTGGAGGCATATACCCACCAGGGTGGAGGGGGGGGGCATATACCCACCAGGATGGATGGAAGGGGCATATACCCACCAGGATGTAGGGAGTGTGCATATACCCACCAATGAAGGGGGGCATTTACCCACCAGGATGGATGAAGGGGGCATATATCCACCAGGATGGATGGAGGGGGGGCATATATCCACAAGGATGAAGGTGGGGCTTATGCCGACAAGGATGGAGGGGGGCATATACCCATCAGGATGGATGGAGGGGGGCATATACCCATCAGGATGGATGGAGGGGGGCATATACCCATCAGGATGGATGGAGGGGGGCATATACCCATCAGGATGGATGGAGGGGGCATATACCCACCAGGATGGATGGAGGGGGGGCATATACCCACCAGGATGGATGGAGGGGGGGCATATACCCACCAGGATGGATGTAGGGGGGGCATATACCCACCAGGATGGATGTAGGGGGGGCATATACCCACCAGGATGGATGGAGGGAGGCATATACCCACCAGGATGGATGGAGGGGGGGCATATACCCACCAGGATGGAGGGGGGCATATACCCACCAGGATGGAGAGGCGGCATATACCCACCAGGATGGAGAGGCATATACTCACCAGAATAGAGGGAGGGGGCATATACACCTACCCAGGATGGATGGATGGAGGGGCATATACACCTACCCAGGATTGATGGATGGAGAGGCATATTCACCTGCCAAGGATGGAAGGAGGGGCATATACTCCTACCCAGGATGGATGGATTGATAAAGGGGCATCTACACCTAACGAGGATGGATAGATGATGGAGCATATATACTTACCCAGGATGGAGGGAGGGGCATATACACCTACCCAGGATGGATGGAGGGGCATATACACCTACCCAGGATGGATGGAGGGGCATATACACCTACCCAGGATGGATGGAGGGGCATATACACCTACCCAGGATGGATGGAGGGGCATATACACCTACCTAGGATGGATGGAGGGGCATATACACCTACCCAGGATGGATGGAGGGGCATATACACCTACCCAGGATAGATGGAGGGGCCGATACACCTACCCAGGATGGATTTATGGATGGAGGGGCATCTACACCTACCCAGGATGGATGGATGGAGGGGCATATACACCTACCCAGGATGGATGGATGGAGATACATATACACCTACCCAGGATGGATGGATGGAGGGGCATATACACCTACCCAGGATGGATGGTTGGAGGGGAATATACACCTACGCAGGATGGATGGATGGAGGGGAATATACACAGACCCAGGATGGATGGATGGAGGGGCATCTACACCTACCCAGGGTGGATAGATGGATGGAGGGGCATATACAGCTACCAGAATAGACTACCCAGGATGGATGGATGAAGGGGCATATACACCTACCCATGATGGATGGATAGATGGAGGGGCATATACAGCTACCCAGGATGGATGGATGAAGGGGCATATACAGCTACCCAGGATGGATGGATGGAGGGGCATATACACCTACCCAGGATGGATGGATGGAGGGGCATATACACCTACCCAGGATGGATGGATGGAGGGGCATATACACCTACCCAGGATGGATGGATGGAGGGGCATATACACCTACCCAGGATGGATGGATGGAGGGGCATATACACCTACCCAGGATGGATGGATGGAGGGGCATATACACCTACCCAGGATGGATGGATGGAGGGGGATATACACCTACCCAGGATGGATGGATGGAAGGGTATATACACCTACCCAGGATGGATGGATGGAGGGGCATATACACCTACCCAAGATGGATGGATGGAGGCGCACATACACCTACCCAGGATGGATAGATGGAGGGGTATATACACCTACCCAGGATGGATGGATGGAGGGGCATATTCTCCTACCAAGGATGCATGGAGGGGCATATGCTCCTACCCAGCATGGATGGATGGAGGGTCATCTACACCTAACCAGGATGGATGGAGGGGCATAAACACATACTAGAATAGACTACCCAGGATGGATGGATGGAGGGTCATCTACGCCTACCCAGAATGGATGGATGGAAGGTCATCTACGCCTACCCAGAATGGATGGATGGAGGGGCATATACACCTACCCATGATGGATGGATGGGCCGATACACCTACCCAGGATGGATTGATGGATGGAGGGGCATCTACAACTACCCAGAATTGATGGATGGAGAGGCATATACACCTACCCAGGATGGATGGATGGAGAGGCATATACACCTACCCAGGATGGATGGATGGAGAGGCATATACACCTACCCAGGATGGATGGAGGGGCATATACACCTACCCAGGATGGATGGAGGAAGGGACATATACTGCTACCCAGGATGGATGGATGGAGGGCCATATACACCTACCCAGGATGGATGGACGGGCAAATACACCTACCCAGGATGGATGGAGGGGCCGAAACACCTACCCAGGATGAATTGATGGATGGAGGGGCATCTACAACTACCCAGAATTGATGGATGGAGAGGCATATACACCTACCCAGGATTGATGGATGGATGGAGGGGCATATACACCTACCCAGGATGGATAGATGGAGGGAGGGACATATACTGCTACCCAGGATGGATGGATGGAGGGGCATTTACACCTACTGAGGAAGGATGGAAGGGTATATACACCTACCCAGGATGGATGGATGGAGGGGCATATACACCTACCCAGGATGGATGGATGGAGGGGCATTTACACCTACTGAGGAAGGATGGAAGGGTATATACACCTACCCAGGATGGATGGATGGAGGGGCATATACACCTACCCAGGATTGATGGATGGAGAGGCATATTCACCTACCCAGGATGGATGGATGGAGGGGCATATACACCTACCCAGGATGGATGGATGGAGGGGCATATACACCTACCCAGGATTGATGGATGGAGATGCATATTCACCTACCCAGGATGGATGGATGGATAGGCATATACACCTACCCAGGATTGATGGATGGAGAGGCATATTCACCTACCCAGGATGGATGGATGGAGGGGCATATACACCTACCCAGGATGGATGGAGGGGCATATACACCTATCCAGTATGGATGGGGGGGGCGTATACACCTACCCAGGATGGATGGATGGAGGCGCATATACACCTACCCAGGATGGATGGATGGAGGGGCATATACACCTACCCAGGATGGATGGATGGAGGCGCATATACACCTACCCAGAATGGATGGATGGAGGGGCATATACACCTACCCAGGATGGATGGATGGAGGGGCATATACACCTACCCAGAATGGATGGATGGAGGGGCATATTCTCCTACCAAGGATGGATGGAGGGGCATATACTCCTACCCAGCATGGATGGAGGAAGGGACATATACTGCTACCCAGGATGGATGGAGGGGCATAAACACATACTAGAATAGACTACTCAGCATGGATGGATGGAGGGTCATCTACGCCTACCCAGAATGGATGGATGGAGGGTCATCTACGCCTACCCAGAATGGATGGATGGAGGGTCATCTACGCCTACCCAGAATGGATGGATGGAGGGTCATCTACGCCTACCCAGAATGGATGGATGGAGGGCCATCTACGCCTACCCAGTATGGATGGATGGATGGAGGGGCATAAACACATACTAGAATAGACTACCCAGGATGGATGGAGGGTCATCTACGCCTACCCAGAATGAATGGATGGATGGAGGGTCATCTACACCTACCCATGATGGATGGATGGGCCGAAACACCTACCCAGGATGGATTGATGGATGGAGGGGCATCTACAACTACCCAGAATTGATGGATGGAGAGGCATATACACCTACCCAGGATGGATGGATGGAGAGGCATATACACCTACCCAGGATGGATGGATGGAGAGGCATATACACCTACCCAGGTTGGATGGAGTGAGAAGCATATACACCTACCCAGGTTGGATGAATGGAGAGGCATATACACCTACCCAGGATGGATGGAGGGGCATATACACCTACCCAGGATGGATGGAGGAAGGGACATATACTGCTACCCAGGATGGATGGATGGAGAGGCATATACACCTACCCAGGATGGATGGACGGGCAAATACACCTACCCAGGATGGATGGAGGGGCCGAAACACCTACCCAGGATGGATTGATGGATGGAGGGGCATCTACAACTACCCAGAATTGATGGATGGAGAGGCATATACGCCTACCCAGGATTGATGGATGGAGAGGCATATTCACCTACCCAGGATGGATGGATGGAGGGGCATATACACCTACCCAGGATTGATGGATGGAGGGGCATATACACCTACCCAGGGATTGATGGATGGAGAGGCATATTCACCTACCCAGGATGGATGGATGGAGAGGCATATTCACCTACCCAGGATGGATGGATGGAGGGGCATATACACCTACCCAGGATGGATGGATGGAGGGGCATATACACTTACTCAGGATGGATGGATGGAGGGGCATATACACCTACCCAGGATGGGGACCATATTCCATATACCAGGATGGGGCATATAGAAGGATGAGGGGCATATACTGTAGGGCGTATATGGTGTCATTACGCTTAGGCTCTTTTGATACCTGTGATACGTCTGACCTCATAGTATGTCCCCCCTTTTTACTCTTTTGAAGGAGGTTGTTTTACACTTGAAGCATATATGTGTTACAATCCATAACTAAATCGTGTATATTTTTTTATTCTTCCTCTTTAGTGGTTAACTCTGGAATGAAGCACCGCTTTGTATTCATTTATATGAGATATTTTCATGTGCTGAGTGTCGGCTTATTTGTTACCCCCCCTCTTTTTCTCAGATATGATTGTAATTTGATTTATCATGAGACGATGGATTTTCGTTTTTTATACAGTTCTTCCCATTTTTGTATTGTTTTAGATAAACCTTGATAAAGGCTGAGGCCGAAATGTTGGTCAAACATCTGTATCATGAACAATTTATTGTCTGAATAAATACCTTGATTTGCATCAATATCCATTGTGCCTAAAGGTTTATATATATATAAAATAAGTATTTTTGCATGTGAGTTTTCTTATAATGGTTTTAAATAGAAGACCGTACTGCGATATCATTGAGATACAAATGTTTCTGTTGCGATCCTCAGCTCTACCTGAGAACACAATCTGCGTGGGGGGCATCTGGCCAACATATAGCGGCGGGCACTCTGCAGCAACTCAGCACTGTTGACTTTGGAGGTCCTCTTCATTCCCTGGTGATCAGCGGCTGCATGCATCCCCTAGAACTGGATATGCTAAGACTGTTTGCTGTGGAGCCCTCTAGTTTCGATCAGATAAATGTGGAGGACAGCTCAACATATCTGTCATCATAGACAATCTGTGCCGAATCCGCACCCCTCACTGCTGAGCAGCTACCCTGTCTAGGTGGCAGCACACAGTGCTTTGTGTGTGTCCCATTGTGTTACTAGTGATATAGCAGTATACTAGGGATGCACCAACTCCACATTTTTATTAATATTACTCCAGATATGGACGAAACCCTCCAAGATGCAGGCTTTATTATACTACAGAATTTTGGTGCATCCATAATATATGCTCAAGCACTTTAATAGAAACCTGTTCCACCATGTCCATCCTTCACTGCGCTACTGGTATTTATTTGGAAACACAGGGATATTCCAGGAAAACGTGTTTTATGCTTAATAGAAATAAACTGATAACATTTTCAAAGAATTTCCATTGGTGTTTATCTCATTTTTGTAATTTACCTGTCTGGTTAATTCACATTTTTCATGTTTTTTTGTACAACCAGTTAATGGGGTGGTCTCAGTTTCTTAAAGGGAGTCTGTCACCCCAATACTCAAATCATTTATGGATTTGTATAGGAATCTTGGCCCCTATAAAAAAAAATATACTTTAGGTACAGATGATATTTTTATGCAAAAACAGCATTTACACCCCACGCTTAATTACCATCCTCTGCCCCTTACGATGATTGACAGCACAACCTATATTGAATCCTCATCCCTGCACACACTGACACTGCAGGAGCTGAAAACTCAGTGTCACGAGCTTGTGGGCATCCTCTGATCCCCTTGTCCAGTCTACAGTTGTCTTGTTCAGTGGGCAGAAAAAAGCTTTTACTTAAAAATTGTAAGTCTCGATTTGAGTTTGCCAAAAAACATGTGGGAGACTCCCAAAATATATGGAGGAATGTGCTGTTGTCAGATGAGACCAAAATTGAACTTTTTGGCCACCAAGGTAAACGCTATGTCTGGCACCAAACCAACAGCTCATCACTCCAAGAACACCATCCCCACAGTGAAACATGGTGGTTGCAGTATCATGCTGTGGGTATGTTTTTCTGCAGCAGCCACCTCCATTATCTGAATGCAAGGAAGATTGTGAACTTGTGCAGTAACACTTTGTCATTTCTGCTCCATTCTGTTTTCAAGCACAGGGTTAACAATGCTCTGACTTCATATCCGGCTTCATGGCTTGATCATAGATGCTGGATCCTGATTCCCAAGAAAATCCCACCAACCCAAGATTGTGAAAGAAATGCACAAAACACTTTTAGTGAATGTTAAATAGACCAAATTTTATTACAAATCATATTATTTCATTCAGTGTCTGAAATTTAGAATCAGCCAATTGCTATGAAAAAGACACTGAAAATGGCAAACCTCCGACTCACGAAGAATCATCCGTCAGCACTCAGGAGAGGAAAACCCCCTGTGGAGGAAACCTCTAGGGAACCATGGCTGGAGGACTTGCCCATCCCTCGGGCTTAGAAGGATAGTGCCAACAAGTAACAGCAAATTGTACTAGAATTTGTACATTGTATCATATTTACAGTGAGACATGATATACATCCACTATAGATATGATAGCAGTGACATCACATAGTCACACAAGTTACACATTACATCATCAGAAAACAGACAGTAATGGAGAAGGTCAAAGTAGGTGCCCTGTGCGAGCACCATATGGAGAAGTCTAATGCGACATCTCCAGGCCGTACACATAAAGGTGAAGGCAACTAGTACCGGACGTGAGGGAGATCTGGCTGCAACATCTGTCACCCCATTGATCGCTAGGGTTAGTTTGATCTGGCTGGCTAGGCGATATGGCTGATCTGGCTGGCTAGGCGATATGGCTGATCTGGCTGGCTAGGCAGTATGGCTGATCTGGCTGGCTAGGCGGTATGGCTGATCTGGCTGGCTAGGCGGTATGGCTGATCTGGCTGGCTAGGCCGTATCCCCTTCCTCCCTTACAGGTTGTGGAGTGATGAAGCTCCAGGTCTCCAGACACATCAAGTACGGCGCTTCATACGGCTGAATGACCTGTGGTTCCGGAATCATCTTTTATATCATAGATGTATGTGTTTATGACATCAGCACAGTTGCCGTAGTTACCACAGGTGTTTATTACTGGTGCTTCACTGGCTAGAAAGTCTCTCTCAGTGTTCCAAAGAATTAACCCTTGAATGACTGGCACTGTACATTTGTCCAGAATCCTGTAACATAATCTTGTCACTATGCAGGACCGTTATCAATATTATACGTTAAAATTGCCCTAAACAAAGTCTAATTAGTGAGCGCATCTACAGATTTGATGGGTAACAAGCACAATAATCCCCTTAAGCCCTACTAAATGCATAAATGTCCAATATGAGTACAGAGCAGTCCATACAGAATGGATGATATAGAGGGCAATACAGTTAGATAAAGAAGTAGAAAGCCAAACCAAGTAAATGTCTCCTGAGATCTTGGCTCCTGAGGTCTCAATTGCGCATCTGCTGCCTCAGGCGGCCATTTGTGTAACACAAGCGATCGGAAGATCACAGCTTCTAGTCTGCTAAGGAGACTATTGAAGCATGTAAAAAGGAAAAAAAAAATATTTAAAAGTTTAAATCACCCCCCTTTTACCCCATTCAAAATAAAACAATCAAAAATACACGTTTGGTATCGCCGCATTTAGAATCGCCCGATCTATCAATATATAAAAAGAATGACTTCCATCAGTAAACCGTATAACGAGAAAAAAAACAAAACTCCAGAATTAAGTTGTTTTGGTCGCTGCAGCATTGCATTAAAATGTAATAACAGGCGATCATAACATCATATCTACACCAAAACGGTATCAATAAAAATGTCAGCTCAGTGCGCAAAAAATAACCCCTGACCCGGCTCTAGATCACGAAAAATGGAGACGCTACGGGTCTCGGAAAAATTATTTATTTTTTTTACAAGCTTTGAATTTTGATTTCACCACTTAAATAAAGTAGAAGCTGCACATGTTTGGTAACTATGAACTCGTAATGACCTGGAGAATCATAATGGCCGGTCAGTGTTAGCATTTACTGAACATGGTAAAAAAAAACCTTTTGTGGAATTGCACTTTTTTTGCCATTTCACTGCACTTGGATATTTTTCCCATTTTCCAGTACACAATATGGTAAAATCAATGGTGGTGTTCAAAAGAATAACTCATCCCACAATAAAACAAGCCCTCACATGGCCATATTGACGGAAAAATAAAAAAGTTATGGCTCTGGGAAGAAGGGGAGCAAAAAATGAAAGCGGAAAAACCTGAGGTGATAAAGGGGTTAACTGGAATTTTCTGCCATGGACTCATTGGCAAATCTGACATAGATATTTCTCGCTCCCTTATCAGTGTGGAAACATATATCTTTGGCCTCATTCAGACGTCTGTTTTTCATGTTTGTGTCCTCTCCATATTTGTTACGGATAGATCACATACACAATATAATCTGTGGAGTCGTCCACATGTCATTTTTTTTTGTTGAAAACCGCGTAGTGTCCGTTTTTTATCCTAGTGGTTGATGAAAATTCTCCAGTCAGATCTATGGGTCCATGACATCGCTGACAGCTGCCATTGCCATCCATGTGCTGTCTGTGATAACACTGTTACCATAGTAACATAGTAACATAGTTAGTAAAGCCGAATAAAGACTTGCGTCCATCAAGTTCGACCTGTTAGTTCTGTAATTGCTAAAGTTGATCCAGAGGAGGGCAAAAACCCCAAATGATTTAGCCAATCTTCACCTGAGGAAAAATTCCCTCCCGACTCTGAAACCAGCAGTCAGAATAAATCCCTGTATCAACCTACTATTTTATTTTATTTTTAAGTATATGCTGAAATCTGCCTGGTATCTAGAAATGCATCCAGTCCCCGCTTGAACTGGTGTAGTGAATCCGACATTACCGTCTCCTCACTCAGTGAATTCCATATTCTCACTGCTCTTACCGTAAAGAACCCCTTCCTATGCTGGTGCTGAAACCTTTTCTCTTCCAGTCTTAGTGAATGCCCTCTTGTTACCGTAATATCCCTCCTTTTGAACAACTCCCGGGCAAGATCTCTATACTGTCCCCTAACATATTTGTACACATTTATTATGTCCCCCCTCAACCTTCTCTTTTCCAGGCTGAATAGTCCTAGTTTTGCCAACCTCTCTGGGTATTGCAGTCCCTCCATTCCCTTTATTAATTTTGTTGCCCTCCTTTGTACCTTTTCAAGCTCCTTTATATCCTTTCTATATATTGGGGCCCATAACTGAGCACAGTATTCCAAGTGTGGTCTGACCAGTGCTTTGTACAGTGGAAGAACAATGTTCTCATCCTTTGCAGCTATACCTCTTCTGATACATCCCATTACCCTGTTTGCCCTTACAGCAGCGGCCTGACTTTGGGCACTCCAATTTAGTTTGCTATCAATCAAGATGCCCAAGTCCTTCTCCATCTCTGAATTCCCCAATGATTTCCCATTCAGTGAATACTGGTGACTTCCATTTTTCCTTCCCATATGTATGACCTTACATTTCTCCTCGTTAAACCTCATTTGCCATTTAATGCTCCACCTACCCAGCTTATCCAAATCCCTCTGTAGGTCTGCACTGTCCTCTTTTGTATTAATTGTTTTACATAACTTTGTGTCATCTGCAAATATTGATATTTTACTATTTATCCCGTTGACTATGTCGTTAATAAAGATATTAAATAACATTGGGCCTAGTACAGACCCCTGTGGTACCCCACTAGTGACGCTTACCCAATCTGAGTATATTCCATTTATAACCACCCTCTGCCTTCTATCCTTTAGCCAGTTAGCTACCCACTTGCAGACATTTTCCCCCAGCCCCATCATTCTCATTTTGTATACTAACCTATTATGTGGCACGCTATCGAACGCTTTTGAGAAGTCAAGATACACGACATCCACTGGTTCCCCCTGATCTACTCGAGAGCTAACCTCCTCGTAGAAGTCAATCAGGTTTGTTTGGCAGGAGCGATTCCTCATGAATCCATGTTGGTTCGGGGTTAATAGATTATTAGCATCAAGATGCTCCGTAATTGCCTCTTTAATGAAGCTTTCAAAAATTTTGCCCACAACGGACGTCAGACTCACCGGCCGATAGTTTCCGGCGTCACTTTTCGCTCCCTTTTTGAATATTGGCACTACATTCGCCTGTCGCCAATCAAGTGGCACAGACCCAGTCTCAACAGAGTCCTTAAATATAAGATATAACGGTCTGTCTATCACATTACTTAGTTCCCTTAGTACCCGTGGGTGTATGCCATCAGGTTCTGGTGATTTGTTTATTTTAATGTTACTGAGGCGTTTCTGTACCCCAGCTTGGGTTAGATTTGTCATACTTAGTGGAGGATTAAGCTTGTCACTTCTCATTTCTCCTGTTAGTTCGATTTCCTTTGTGAAAGTTGTCTAAAAAAAATTATTTAATAGATTAGCTTTATCCTCATCTTTCTCTATGATTTTGCCTTCCTCACTTTTTATCGGTCCAATATTATCCGATTTAATCCTTTTACTATTTATATACGTAAAGAACAGTTTGGGATTTGATCTACTTTACCTAGCAATACGTCTCTCTGTTTCCTCCTTTGCTATTTTTATTTGTTTTTTGCAGGTTCTCGTTTTTTCCTTGTAACACATTAGTGCCTCCTTACTGTTTTCCTGTTTTAATCTCTTGAATGCCTCTTTTTTGCTATTTAACGCCCCTTTTACGTTCTTATTCAACCATATTGGTTTCCTCTTATTTTCTGGCCCTTTTGTTCCCATACGGTATATACCTCTCGCACTGAGTATTCAGAATTCTTTTGAAGGTTTCCCATTTACTATTCGCCCTCCTAAAGTTTAATGTTTTTGTTGTTCCCTTATTGATAACCCTACTGAAGGGCATTTTGAAGTCGATAATATTATGGTCGCTATTACCTAGGTGCCCCCCTATCTGTACCTCAGTTATTCTATCAGGCCTATTAGTCAATATTAAGTCCAACACGGCCTTCCATCTCGTTGGTTCCTGCACTAGTTGGGAGAGATAATTATCCTTAATATTTGTCAAGAACCTTTTTCCTTTCTGAGATCTACAGGTTTCTGTTTCCCAGTCAATATCCGGGTAGTTGAATTCCCCCATTACAATCACTTCATTATGTTTTGCTACTTTGTCTATTTGTCCTAATAGCAGATTCTCATTCTCCTCTGTTATATTTGGTGGCTTATAGCAGACCCCCAGTAATATTTTATTATTATTTTTAGTTCCCTCTATCTCTACCCACATGGACTCGACCCCCTCTTCTCCCTCTCCTATATCTTCCCTTAGTCTGGGTTTTAGACATGACTTTACATATAAGCAGACTCCTCCGCCTTTCCCCTGTTTCCGGTCCCTTCTAAATAAACTATAAGCTAATAAATTTACCACCCAGTCGTAGCTATCGTCTAGCCAAGTCTCTGTTATACCTACGATGTCATACCTCTCCTCCGATATAAGCGCCTGCAGCTCATCCGCCTTATTGGTCAGGCTTCTTGCGTTGGTCAGCATGCAAGATAAAACTTTGGGGTTATTTAGCATCCTATTCTTCTCTAACGATCTAACTGTACTATCCCCACCCCCCTCTCCACCCTCATTATATTCACTTCTCCCCTTCCCCCTTGCTTGCCTCACATCCCACCTATTTCCTTGGTTTCCCCCCCCCCGTCTCTAGTTTAAAAACTCCTCCAACCTATTAGCCATCTTCTTCCCCAGCACCGCTGCACCCTCCCCATTGAGGTGCAGCCCGTCCCTACGGTAGAGCCTGTAGCCGACCGCGAAGTCGGCCCAGTTCTCCATGAACCCAAACCCTTCTGCCTTGCACCAACTCTTTAGCCACTTATTCACCTCCCTAACTTCCCGTTGGCGCTCCTGTGTGGCTTGCGGGATTGGTAGTATTTCTGAGAAAACTACCTTGGAGGTCCTTGCCCTAAGCTTCCTACCTAGGTCCCTGAAATCATTTTTAAGGACCCTCCATCTACCACTCACTTTGTCATTGGTGCCGATGTGGACCATGACCGCTGGGTCTTCGCCAGCCCCACCCAGTAACCTGTCAACCCGATCCGCGATGTGCCGGACTCGAGCGCCAGGGAGGCAGCACACCGTTCGGCGATCCCAGTCTTTGTGACAGATTGCCCTGTCTGTCCCCCTAATAATAGAGTCACCCACTACCAGAACCTGTCTTGCCTGCCCTACACTTCCCCCCTCCCCCTCATTACTGGAGCATACACTCCCCCGGCGGTCAGAGGATCTGTCGTGCTCCAATAATGCCGGTTCTGAACCAGCCTTCCTATACTTCTTCCCTCTATCCCTCCTAACTGTTATCCAGCTCCCTGCCTGTTCAGCCTGCACTTCCCCTCTATGCTCCACCCCCAGTATTGACCCATTGAGTGTCTGCTCGGTGAGCAGCAAACTCCGTTCCATGTTGTCGATGCTCCTCAGTACCGCTATCTGAGCACTTAGATCCAGAATTTGGGCTTCCAAGTGCACGATATGCTCACATCTCTCGCAGCAGTATGGATCCTCGAGCGGTTGCTCACGGAATGCATACATTGCGCAAGATGTACACTGCACGGCTGCGGCCAAAATGGACGTCATTCTAAATATGGGGATACAGTCAGTATATATATACAAGCACAAAACACAATTATTTATATATAGGTGTATGGATGGGGATCAATTAGGGATGTGCAAGTGTATCAATTAGATATCAGCGGGGGATCAGTTAAGTATGGACGGGGGATCAATTAAGTATCAAGTATGGACGGGGGAATCAGATAAGTAGGTCAGGTGGATTAATTAAGTAAAAAGTAAAGTAAAGAAAGAATGAAATACAGTCAGCAATTCAGTCCTAAGTCCTCCCTTCCAAACTCCCTGAATCCAAAGTCACTGAAAAACAAGTCACACACTTACTTTCGTTCGCACTTACGCTCCGGACACACGCAGCTCGTTCACACTCGCAAACTAAGAGATTTAAAGAGTTTTTTTTTTTTTTTTTTTTCTTCCTTTTCCAGCAATGTACCCTTCACCTCAATGCACTTCCAAAGGGAAGGAGAAGCTTCTCAATTTATGGCTTTATTTTGCATACAAGAAAAGCTGATGAAATGCTGAAGATAAAAACTGACCACTTTCAGACATTTTTTGCATATACGATAAGTCACTGACATCTGATTAAGGCCTAAGGCCCCGTTCACATGTCAGGTTTTAATCAGTGTTTTTTTCTAATTTTTATCTGATTTCAGTCAGTGTGGCAGTTTTTCTCCTCAGTGGGGCATATTTTTTTATATGTAAAGTAAAAAGCTAAAGGTTTCCTAGCCTTGCTTGCCCGGCCTATAGACACTGGAAAACAGGCAGTACAGGCAACATGGTTGGTTCTGGCCATTTTTTCTGACAGTCTCATTGACTTCAATAGATGATCTTTATCTACAAATCAGATGAAAATCGGACCGGTCTCAGTTCTGATTTACAGATCAATCGTCCACAAAAAATAGAGCTGTAAACCTGTCCCCGGTCTATAACGGAGCATATTCTACCTGTTAGAGAAATAACCAGACGTGAAAAGAGCCATGTGCTATTCTTACAGGGAAGGGGCCACCATTTTATGTTTTGTATTAATAATTATGTAATCAATTATTTTTAATACAAAATTAAGTGTACCACTTTATTAGTTTTTTATGTATTTATTTTTACATTGGCCACTAGGGGCTGCCATTTTTATTTGTGGGGTGTGTAAGAAGCGCTCTTACACACCTCATTTACGGCAGCCCTGGCCATAAGAGACAGTAGTCTGTCACCGACCCTATCTCTAACATTAGAGGCCGCTCCTCCTGCCTCTAGCTGTGACCTGGGCACGCCCCCTTGGCTGTCCAGGTCGCAGCCGTGGGAGGAGATTGCAGCCATCTTTGTGGAGCCTGCAGTGTAAGCTGTACATTCCCCCTGTTGTCGCACGCACTGCTCAGTCAGAGCGTGCCATGACAGGAACTGCCGGGGAGGAAATGCCTAGGAGTGGACGTCCCGAGTGAGTATCTGCGGCGGCGCCGTGCGGTGATCTCAGCTTCTCTGCTGTTATCACCGCCGACATCTTCAGGCAACACAGACACAGCGCTGCGTGGGAACGTGGAAGGTGAGTAGAAGCGTTTATTGTTTTTGTTTTTTTTCCTTTGCATTGAATATATGGGGGCATAAACCCACCAGGATGGAGGAGGAGGCATAAACCCACCAGGATGGAGGAGGAGGCATAAACCCACCAGGATGGAGGAGGCATAAACCCACCAGGATGGAGGAGGAGGCATATACCCACCAGGATGGAGGGGGCATATACCCACCAGGAAGGAGGGGGGACATATACCCACCAGAATGGATGGAGGGGGGTCATATACCCACCATGATGGATGTAGGGGGGGCACATACCCACCAGGATGGATGGAGGAGGGCATATACCCACCAGGATGGAGGGGGGATATACCCACCAGGATGGATGGATGGAGGGGGGCATGTACTGACTGGGATGGATGGAGAGGCATATACACCTAACCAGGATGGATGGAGGTACATATACACTTACCCAGTATGGATGGATGGAGGGGCATATACACCTACCCAGAAAGGATGGATGGAGAGGCATATACATCTAACCAGGATGGATTGAGGGGCATATACACATAGCCAGGATGGATGGATGGAGGGGCATATACACCTACTCAGGATGGATGGAGGGGCATTTACACCTACCCAGGATGGATGGAGAGGCATTTACACCTACTCAGGATGGATGGATGGGCATTTACACCTACCCAGGATGGATGGAGGGGCATATACACCTACCCAGGAAAGATGGAAGGGCAGATACTCCTACCCAGGATGAATGGAGGGGCATATACACCTACCCAGGATGGATGGAGGGGCATATACACCTACTCAGAATGGATGGATGGAGAGGCATATACACCTACCCAGAATGGATGGATGGATGGAGGGGCATGTACACCTACCCAGGACGGATGGAGGGCCATATACACCTACCCAGGATGGATGGATGGAGGGGCATTTACACCTACCCAGGATGGATGGATGGAGGGGCATTTACACCTACCCAGGATGGATGGATGGAGGGGCATTTACACCTTCCCAGGATGGATGGATGGATGGAGGGGCATTTACACCTACCATGGATGGATGGATGCATGGAGGGGCATGTACACCTACCCAGGATAAATGGATGGATGGAAGGGCATGTACACCTACCCAGGATGGATGGATGGATGGAGGGGCATTTACACCTACCCAGGATGGATGGATGGAGGGGCATTTACACCTACACAGGATGGATGGAGGAGCATGTACACCTACCCAGGATAGATGGATGGATGGAGGGGCATGTACACCTACCCAGGAGGGATGGATGGATGGAGGGGCATTCACACCTACCCAGGATGGATGGATGGAGGGGCATTTACACCTACCCAGGATGGATGCATGGAGGAGCATTTACACCTTCCCTGGATGGAGGGGCATTTACTCCTACCATGGATGGATGGATGGATTTAGAGGCATGTACACCTACCCAGGACGGATGGATGGATGGAGGGGCATTTACACCTACCCAGGATGGATGGATGGAGGGGCATTTACACCTACCCAGGATGGATGGATGGATGGAGGGACATTTACACCTACCCAGGATGGATGGATGGATGGAGGGGCATTTACACCTACCCAGGATGGATGGATGGATGAATGGATGGAGGCGCATTTACACCTACCCAGGATGGATGTAGGGGCATTTACACCTACCCAGGAGGGATGGATGGATGAAGGGGCATTTACACCTACCCAGGATGGATGGATGGGCATTTACACCTAGCCAGGATGGATGGATGAAGGGGCATATACATTTACCCAGGATGGATGGATGGATGGATGGAGGGGCATATACACCTACCCAGGAAAGATGGAGGGGCAGATACTCCTACCCAGGATGGATGGAGGGGCATATACACCTACCCAGGATGGATGGATGGAGGGGCATATACACCTACCCAGGATGGATGGCTGGAGGGACATATACACCTACTCAGAATGGATGGATGGAGAGGCATATACACCTACCCAGGATGGATGGATGGATGGAGGGGCATGTACACCTACCTAGGATGGATGGATGGATGGGCATTTAAACCTACCCAGGATGTATGGATGGAGGGGCATTTACACCTACCCAGGATGGATGGAGGGGCATGTACACCTACCCAGGATAGATGGATGGATGGAGGGGCATGTACACCTACCCAGGAGGGATGGATGGAGGGGCATTTACACCTACCCAGGAGGGATGGATGGATGGAGGGGCATTTACACCTACCCAGGATGGATGGATGGAGGGGCATTCACACCTACCCAGGATGGATGGATGGAGGGGCATTTACACCTGCCCAGGATGGATGGATGGAGGAGCATTTGCACCTTCCCTGGATGGACTGGCATTTACACCTACCATGGATGGATAAATGGATTTAGAGGCATGTACACCCACCCAGGATGGATGGATGGAGGGGTATTTACACCTACCCAGGATGGATGGATGGATGGAGGGACATTTACACCTACCCAGGAGGGATGGATGGATGGGGGGGGCATTTACACCTACCCAGGATGGATGTAGGGGCATTTACACCTACCCAGGAGGGATGGATGGATGGAGGGGCATTTACACCTACCCAGGATGGATGGATGAAGGGGCATATACATTTACCCAGGATGGATGGATGGATGGATGGAGGGGCATATACACCTACCCAGGATTGATGGAGGGGCATCTACACCTGCCCAGCATGGATGGATGGAGGGGCATTTACACCCACCCAGGATGGATGGATCGATGGAGGGGCATATACATCTACCCAGGATGGATGGATGGGGGGGGCATATAAACCTTCCCAGCATGGATGGATGGAGGGGCATTTACACCTACCCAGGATGGATGGATGGAGGGGCATTTACACCTACCCAGGATGGATGGATGGAGGGGCATCTACGCCTACCCAGAATGGATGGATCGATGGAGGGTCATATACATCTACCCAGGATGGATGGATGGGTGGGCATATAAACCTACCCAGCATGGATGGATGGATGGAGGGGCATATACACCTACCTAGGATGGATGGATGGAAGGGCATATATACCTACCCAGAATGGATGGATGGAGGGGCATATACACCTAACCAGGATGGGGACCATATACCATATACGAAGATGTGGTCATATACAAGTATGGGGAGGGCATATACTGTGGGGCATATATGGGACCATTACGCTGTAGAGCACTCTATGGGGACATGACGCTGTGGCTCACCATATGTGGCCATTACGCTGTGGCTCACCATATGTGGCCATTACGCTGTGGCTCACCATATGGGGCCATTACGCTGTGGCTCACCATATAGGGCCATTACGCTGTGGGTCACCATATGGGGCCACTGAAGTTCTCCACCGAGGGGGTTAGAAACTCCTATTACAGTTACTGATGATTACTGCACGCCTCCTGTCACACAATTATGTTATAGCCTACTGACTTTGTACTTATATATAAAGATGATAATCATAGTGTCTTTTCAGCAGGGACAGATGTTACAGACTTTGCAGTAACTAATAAAAATGATGCCTTAAAACATTCTCTCATTATTCTGGCATTTAGCAAATATTAAAAATTATGGTAATCCTAATTGACCTAAAACGGGAAAGATTTATTCTGATTTCATGTCAGATATTGAGAAAAACCTGCATATGTGTGTATTTATATAGTGTATGGAAACTTCTGGTTTCAACTCTGTGTGTGTGTATATATATATATATATATATATATATATATATATATATATATACGGTATATACTCGCTATTGGCGAGCATTTTTATTGGTATATCGTCTCCCATGCTGGTATGTGCTGCCCCCCTCCTTGTATTTGTGCTGCCCCCATACTGTACCCACCATCCAATCCTGGTATGCGTGGTACCCCTCATCCCCAATCCTGGTATGCGTGGCACCCCTCACCCCCAATCCTGGTATGCATGGCACCCCTCACCCCCAATCCTGGTATGCGTGGCACCCCTCACCCCCAATCCTGGTATGCGTGGCACCCCTCATCCCTATCCTGGTGTGTATGGTATCCCTCATCCTGGTATGCATGGCACCCTATCCCTCACTCCCAATCCCGGTATGCGTGGCACCACTCATCCCGGCATGCGTGGCACCCCTCACCCCCAATCCCGGTATGCGTGGCAACCCTCACCCCCAATCCCGGTATGTGTGGCACCCCTCATCCTTATCCTGGTATGTATGGTATCCCTCATCCTGGTATGCATGGCACCCCATCCCTCATCCCTATCCTGGTGTGTATGGTATCCCTCATCCTGGTATGCATGGCACCCCATCCCTCATTCCCAATCCCGGTATGCGTGGCACCCCTCATCCCCAATCCCAGTATGCCTGGCACCCCTCATCCCCAATCCCGGTATGCCTGGCACCCCTCACCCCCAATCCCGGTATGCGTGGCACCCCTCACCCCCAATCCCGGTATGCGTGGCACTCCTCACCCCCAATCCCGGTATGCGTGGCACCCCTCATCCCCAATCTCGTTATGCTTGGCACCCCTCATCACGGTATGCGTGGCACCCCTTATCCCTATCCTGGTATCTATGGCACCCCTCATCACTATCCTGGTGTGTATGGTATCCCTCATCCTGGTATGCATGGTACCCCATCCCTCATCCCGGTATGAATGGCACTCCATCCCTAATCCCGGCATGCGTGGCACCCCTCATCCCCAATCCCGGTATGCGTGGCACCCATCATCCCCAATCCCGGCATGCGTGGCACCCCTCATCCCCAATCCCGTCATGCGTGGCACCCCTCATCCCCAATCCCGGCATGCGTGGCACCCTTCATCCCCAATCCTTGTATGTGTGGCACCCATCATCCCCAATCCCGGTATGCGTGGCACCCCTCATCCCCAATCCCGGTATGCGTGGCACCCCTCACCCCCAATCCCGGTATGCGTGGCACCCCTCACCCCCAATCCCGGTATGCATGGCACCCCTCACCCTCAATCCTGGTATGCATGGTCCCCTCACCCCCCAATCCTGGTATGCGTGTTACCCCTCACCCCCCAATCCTGGTATGCGTGGTACCCCTCACCCCCTCCAATCCTGGTATGTGTGGTACCCCTCACACCCCAATCCTGGTATGCGTGGTAGCCCTCACCCCCCAATCCTGTTATGCGTGGTACCCCTCACCCCCTAATCCTGGTATGTATGGCACCCCTCACCCCCCAATCCTGGTATGTGTGGCACCCCTCACCCCCCAATCCTGGTATGTGTGGCACCCCTCACCGCCCAATCCTGGTATGCGTGGTACCCCTCACCCCCCAATCCTGGTATGCGTGGTACCCTTCACCCCCAATCCTGGTATGTGTGGTACCCCTCTCCCCCAATCCTGGTATGCGTGGCACCCCTCACCCCCAATCCCGGTATGCATGGCACTCCTCACCCCCAATCCCGGTATGCGTGGCACCCCTCATCCCCAATCCCGGTATGCGTGGCACCCCTTACCCCCAATCCCGGTATGCGTGGCACCCCTCACCCCCAATCCCGTTATGCTTTGCACCCCTCATCCCGGTATGCGTGGCACCCCTCACCCCCAATCCCGGTATGCGTGGCACTCCTCACCCCCAATCCCGGTATGCGTGGCACCCCTCATCCCCAATCCCGTTATGCTTGGCACCCCTCATCACGGTATGCGTGGCACCCCTTATCCCTATCCTGGTATCTATGGCACCCCTCATCACTATCCTGGTGTGTATGGTATCCCTCATCCTGGTATGCATGGTACCCCATCCCTCATCCCGGTATGAATGGCACTCCATCCCTAATCCCGGCATGCGTGGCACCCCTCATCCCCAATCCCGGTATGCGTGGCACCCATCATCCCCAATCCCGGCATGCGTGGCACCCCTCATCCCCAATCCCGTCATGCGTGGCACCCCTCATCCCCAATCCCGGCATGCGTGGCACCCTTCATCCCCAATCCTTGTATGTGTGGCACCCATCATCCCCAATCCCGGTATGCGTGGCACCCCTCATCCCCAATCCCGGTATGCGTGGCACCCCTCACCCCCAATCCCGGTATGCGTGGCACCCCTCACCCCCAATCCCGGTATGCATGGCACCCCTCACCCTCAATCCTGGTATGCATGGTCCCCTCACCCCCCAATCCTGGTATGCGTGTTACCCCTCACCCCCCAATCCTGGTATGCGTGGTACCCCTCACCCCCTCCAATCCTGGTATGTGTGGTACCCCTCACACCCCAATCCTGGTATGCGTGGTAGCCCTCACCCCCCAATCCTGTTATGCGTGGTACCCCTCACCCCCTAATCCTGGTATGTATGGCACCCCTCACCCCCCAATCCTGGTATGTGTGGCACCCCTCACCCCCCAATCCTGGTATGTGTGGCACCCCTCACCGCCCAATCCTGGTATGCGTGGTACCCCTCACCCCCCAATCCTGGTATGCGTGGTACCCTTCACCCCCAATCCTGGTATGTGTGGTACCCCTCTCCCCCAATCCTGGTATGCGTGGCACCCCTCACCCCCAATCCCGGTATGCATGGCACTCCTCACCCCCAATCCCGGTATGCGTGGCACCCCTCATCCCCAATCCCGGTATGCGTGGCACCCCTTACCCCCAATCCCGGTATGCGTGGCACCCCTCACCCCCAATCCCGTTATGCTTTGCACCCCTCATCCCGGTATGCGTGGCACCCCTCACCCCCAATCCCGGTATGCGTGGCACTCCTCACCCCCAATCCCGGTATGCGTGGCACCCCTCATCCCCAATCCCGTTATGCTTGGCACCCCTCATCACGGTATGCGTGGCACCCCTTATCCCTATCCTGGTATCTATGGCACCCCTCATCACTATCCTGGTGTGTATGGTATCCCTCATCCTGGTATGCATGGTACCCCATCCCTCATCCCGGTATGAATGGCACTCCATCCCTAATCCCGGCATGCGTGGCACCCCTCATCCCCAATCCCGGTATGCGTGGCACCCATCATCCCCAATCCCGGCATGCGTGGCACCCCTCATCCCCAATCCCGTCATGCGTGGCACCCCTCATCCCCAATCCCGGCATGCGTGGCACCCTTCATCCCCAATCCTTGTATGTGTGGCACCCATCATCCCCAATACCGGTATGCGTGGCACCCCTCACCCCCAATCCCGGTATGCGTGGCACCCCTCACCCCCAATCCCGGTATGCATGGCACCCCTCACCCTCAATCCTGGTATGCATGGTCCCCTCACCCCCCAATCCTGGTATGCGTGTTACCCCTCACCCCCCAATCCTGGTATGCGTGGTACCCCTCACCCCCTCCAATCCTGGTATGTGTGGTACCCCTCACACCCCAATCCTGGTATGCTTGGTAGCCCTCACCCCCCAATCCTGTTATGCGTGGTACCCCTCACCCCCTAATCCTGGTATGTATGGCACCCCTCACCCCCCAATCCTGGTATGTGTGGCACCCCTCACCCCCCAATCCTGGTATGTGTGGCACCCCTCACCGCCCAATCCTGGTATGCGTGGTACCCCTCACCCCCCAATCCTGGTATGCGTGGTACCCTTCACCCCCAATCCTGGTATGTGTGGTACCCCTCTCCCCCAATCCTGGTATGCGTGGCACCCCTCACCCCCAATCCCGGTATGCGTGGCACCCCTCATCCCCAATCCCGGTATGCGTGGCACCCCTTACCCCCAATCCCGGTATGCGTGGCACCCCTCACCCCCAATCCCGTTATGCTTTGCACCCCTCATCCCGGTATGCGTGGCACCCCTCATCCCTATCCTGGTATGTATGGCACCCCTCATCACTATCCTGGTGTGTATGGTATCCCTCATCCTGGTATGCATGGTACCCCATCCCTCATCCCGGTATGCATGGCATTCCATCCCTCATCCCCAATCCCGGTATGCGTGGCACACCTCATCCCCAATCCCGGCATGCGTGGCACCCCTCATCCCCAATCCTGGTATGTGTGGTACCCCTCACCCCCCAATCCTGATATATGCATGGTCCCCTCACCCCACAATCCTGTTATGTGTGGCCCCCTCATCCCTTTCACACTGTACACACATACAAAAAAAAAAAAGTTATACTCACCTTTCTTCTCTGTACTCCAGCGCTGCTGCGTCCTCTTCTGCCGGAGGCCGGGGGAGGAGTGCGGCGCCGGAGCACCACGCCGTCCGGTGCCATTTTGCTGAAGACACGCTGTAAATGTGTCTTCAGTAAAATGGCGCCGGATAGCGCAATGCGCACGCGCCGGTCCGACGCCTTCACTCCGCCCCTGGTCTCCAGCGGAGAGAGGCGCCGCGGCAGCGCTCCTCCCGGTCAGGTAAGTATCTAAGTATGGCGCCGGAGATCGCGGTATACGTTCAGTGTCTACGCATGCCGCGAACTCCGGCGCCATACACCTCCTCTTACCTGTAACGGCTGGATGCGTGCTTCTCTCTGGAGCCAGACTGCGCGTCACGCATGCGCAGTCTATCGAGGCTTCAGACAGAGACACGCATCCCGCCTTATATTATAGATATATGTATATATGTAATATATATATATATACAGTACAGACCAAAAGTTTGGACACACCTTCTCGTTTAAAGATTTTTCTGTATTTTATTGACTATGAAAATTGTACATTCACACTGAAGGCATCAAAACTATGAATTAACACACGTCGAATTATATACTTAACAAAAAAGTGTGAAACAACTGAAAATATGTCTTATATTCTAGGTTCTTCAAAGTAGCCACCTTTTGCTTTGATGACTGCTTTGCACACTCTTGGCATTCTCTTGATGAGCTTCAAGAGGTAGTCACCGGAAATGGTTTTCACTTCACAGGTGTGCCCTGTCAGGTTTAATAAGTGGGATTTCTTGCCTTATAAATGGGTTTGGGACCATCAGTTGTGTTGTGCAGAAGTCAGGTGGATACACAGCTGATAGTCCTACTGAATAGACTGTTAGAATTTGTATTATTGCAAGAAAAAAGCAGCTAAGTAAAGAAAAACGAGTGGCCATCATTACTTTAAGAAATGAAGGTCAGTCAGTCCGAAAAATTGGGAAAACTTTGAAAGTGTCCCCAAGTGCAGCTGCAAAAACCATCAAGCGCTACAAAGAAACTGGCTCACATGAGGACCGCCCCAGGAAAGGAAGACCAAGAGTCACCTCTGCTGCTGAGGATAAGTTTATCCGAGTCACCAGCCTCAGAAATCGCAGGTTAACAGCAGCTCAGATTAGAGACCAGGTCAATGCCACACAGAGTTCTAGCAGCAGACACATCTCTTCAACAACTGTTAAGAGGAGACTTTGTGCAGCAGGCCTTCATGGTAAAATAGCTGCTAAGAAACCACTGCTGAGGACAGGCAACAAGCAGAAGAGACTTGTTTGGGCTAAAGAACACAAGGAATGGACATTAGACCAGTGGAAATCTGTGCTTTGGTCCGATGAGTCCAAATTTGAGATCTTTGGTTCCAACCACCGTGTCTTTGTGCGACGCAGAAAAGGTGAACGGATGGACTCTACATGCCTAGTTCCCACCGTGAAGCATGAAGGCGGAGGTGTGATGGTGTGGGGGTGCTTTGCTGGTGACACTGTTGGGGATTTATTCAAAGTTGAAGGCATACTGAACCAGCATGGCTACCACAGCATCTTGCAGCGGCATGCTATTCCATCCGGTTTGCGTTTAGTTGGACCATCATTTATTTTTCAACAGAACAATGACCCCAAACACACCTCCAGGCTGTGTAAGGGCTATTTGACCAAGAAGGAGAGTGATGGGGTGCTACGCCAGGTGACCTGGCCTCCACAGTCACCAGACCTGAACCCAATCGAGATGGTTTGGGGTGAGCTGGACCGCAGAGTGAAGGTAAAAGGGCCAACAAGTGCTAAGCATCTCTGGGAACTCCTTCAAGATTGTTGGAAGACCATTTCCGGTGACTACCTTTTAAAGCTCATCAAGAGAATGCCAAGAGTGTGCAAAGCAGTTATCAAAGCAAAAGGTGGTCACTTTGAAGAACCTAGAATATAAGACATATTTTCAGTTGTTTCACACTTTTTTGTTAAGTATATAATTCCACATGTGGTAATTCATATGTTTGACACCTTCAGTGTGAGTGTACAATTTTCATAGTTATGAAAATACAGAAAAATCTTTAAATGAGAAGGTGTGTCCAAACTTTTGGTCTGTACTGTATATATGTAATTTTGCATGTGAGCTTCCCTATCATAATGTTTTTAAATAGTAGACCATATTACGATATCATTGTGATACAAATGTTTCTGTTGCGATCCTCAGCTCTAATTGAGAACACAATCTGCGTGGGACTGGGCCGAGTGGGGGCATCTGACCAACATTTAGCGGCAGGCCACGTGACTGCTATGGGGCCCGTGAGCCGGGGGTGCCCCATAGCAGTCGTCCCCCTCCTGCACCCCCCACTCCGCTGCTTGATTGCCTCCGTCGCCCGCCAGCACTGTCTTCAGGCATGACTGTGAGCTGTGCGCTGTGTGGCTGTGTCTTGTAGTAATGACACGGCAGAGGCGACGCTACACCTTTAATTGTGCTTGTGTCGCCCCTGCTGTCATTACTAGCAGACCAGCCGCACTGCATGCGGCCATGCCTGAAGACAGAGCTGGTGGGCGACTGCGGCATTCAAGCAGCGGAGCGGGGGTGCAGGAAGGGGAACCTGATGAAGGGAAGCCCCGAGGGGGGCCCCGATGAAGGGAGGCCCCGAGGGGGGCCCCGATGAAGGGAGGCCTCGAGGGGGGCCCTGATGAAGGGGGGCCCTGATGAAGGGAAGCCCCGAGGGGGGCCCGATGAAGGGAGGCCCCGAGGGGTGCCCCAATGAAGGGAGGCCCTGAGGGGGGCCCTGATAAAGCGCCGGTAATTAAGCAGCGCTGGCAGAGCGGGGGGGGGGGCAAGAGGGGGGTCCTGATGAAGTGCCGGCAATCAAACACCGCCGGAGGTTCTCCCTGTGGAGATGCTTGGGGAGCAGTCCAGGCCCCGACGGCGAGTGGGTTCCTCTGATGGTCTAGGGCCTGTGATGCCATCAGACAAGCCAGTGGCCCTGCATAGTTGGACTGGACACAGGACAAGGGGCAGGTGAGTGAGGCTTGTCGCCAGATTCCCCAATCCCCATATTAACCCCTTAACGCCCAATGACAGACACTGCACGGCATGAGCGGGTGTATGTTAACGCTCCTTGCCGTTCAGTGTCCGTCATGGCTTTAAACTCACTGTGTGTAGACACGCAGTGACAGTTAAGTAGTTAAGTACCGACAGCTGTCTATGACAGCTGAGTGGCACGAGAAGGGGTGCAGGGATCCATGCTGTTGGTCCCCGCACCCAGATCGCTGAGATCGGTCAGTCAATCTGACTGACTGATCTCGGCATGATCGCCCAGGAGAGGCTGTAATATCAGCACCTCCTGCATGTTCAGTGCCAAAGCTCAGCGCTGCTGGTGGCTGAGCTCCGCCACTAAACAGCCAGGAGCAGTGTCAGCACCGCCCCTGACTGTTAACCCCCTGAATGCTGCGATTGAGCATGATCGCAGTGTTCAGGAGGCAGGCAGAGGGACGGCAGCTCCCTCTGCCTTCAGATCGGCGCCCCTGCGATGTAATCGCGGGGCTCAATCGTTGCCATGGTGACCCAGGTCACCAAGCTACAGAAAGCTGCTGAAACCATGTTCACAGCATGGTCTCAGGAGCTTTCACTACAGGTATAATGTACTGCAATGCATTATACCTGTGATCATAGGCGGATTATAATGAGGGCAATTTGGGCTACCTCCCGGGGCTCTGGGGTGCCCGGGACCCCGGGGGGTCTATGGCCAGATTGCCCTCATTATAATATGTGCGGTGTCGCGGCACATACCAGCAGTCATAGGCGGGGGGCCCCCGGATCGCTCCCCCAGCAGCGGCGCATGGCCACTGCTTCTTCTTCGGCCGGGCCAGCACTGCACCTGTTAACTTCCCCGTGTTTTCCCGGCCGCGTCACAGATAGGAGACACGGCCCTGTGTGCGGCCGTGTCTGCTAGTGTGACGTCACGCAGTGCGCGCCCTGCACTGCTACTTACCACCGGAGAGGAGCTGGACGACAGGAGCCGGGGGATGGTGAGTGTGTGTGTGTGAGTGTGCAGATATGTGTTTATGCGTGTATGTGTATGTCTGTATATGTTTGTGTGACTGCGTGTGGCCTCCCGCTGTCTCTGGGGGGGGCGCCGTGCGGCCTCCCGCTGTGTATAGATGGTGCCGTGCGGCCTCCCACTGTGTATAGATGGCGCCATGTGGCCTCCAGCTGTGTATAGCTGGCACCGTGCGGCCTCCCGCTGTGTATAGATGGCTATGTGCGGCCTCCCGCTGTATATAGATGGCTACGTGCGGCCTTCTGCTGTGTATAGATGGCACCGTGCGGCCTTCCGCTGTGTATAGATGGCTACGTGTGGCCCCCTGCTGTGTATAGATGGCTACGTGCGGCCTCCTGCTGTGTATAGATGGCTACCTGCGGCCTCCCGCTGTGTATAGATGGCTACCTGCGGCCTCCCGCTGTGTATAGATGGCTTAGTGCGGCCTCCTGCTGTGTATAGATGGTGCCGTGTGGCCTCCCGCTCTGTATAGATGGCACCGTGCGGCCTCTCGCTGTGTATAGATGGAACCGTGCGGCCTCCCGCTGTGTATAGATGACACCATGCGGCCTCCCGCTGTGTATAGATGGCACAGTCCGGCCTCCTGCTGTGTATAGATGGCACCGTGTGGCCTCCTGATGTGTATAGGAGGATTGTGGCAGCTCATATTGTGTATAGGGTCTCATACTGTACATAGGGGATGTCAGCATACTTAAATGTGCTCAATATTAAGTCATACAATTAATGTAAAAAAAATATTATAATTAATATATTAATATTGTGCCAAATTAATTTCACGTGAACTATCACATGATCTATCACAGGGGATCATGTGACATGTCACATGATACATCAGGTGTGTGTGTGTGTGTGTGGGGGTGCCACACCTTCTAAACTGCCCAGGGCCCTTGCTACTCTTAATCCACCCCTGCCTGTGATCAAAGAGAAAAAAAGTGAAAGTCCCATAAAGGGACTAAGTAAAAAAGTTTAAAAAAATTGTAAAAAAAAATATTACAAAATAATAATAATAAAAATATTCACTAAGAAATACACATTTTTATGTAAAAAAAATAAATAAAAAAGTACACATATTTGGTATTTCCGTATCCGGAACAACCCAACCTATAAAAGTGCCACACTAGTTAACCCCTTCAGTGAATGCCGTAACCCCCCCCAAAAAAACGAGGCAAACAATGCTTTATCATCACTGGAAAAAAGCTATCACCGCTGGAAAAAAGTGGAATAAAACGTGATAAAAAAAACAAATATAAATAAAATTGGCACCGTGAAAACGTCATCTTGTCCCGCAAAAAACAAGTCGCCATACAGCCCCATCAGCGGACAAATAAAAAAGTTATAGCTCTCAGAATAAAGCGATGCAAAAAGATATATTTTTTCTATAAAAGTTTTTACTGTGTAAAAGCGCCAAAGCATAAAAAAACGCTATGTGGTACCACTGTAATCGCACCGACCTGAAGCATAACGCTGCCTTATCAATTTTTCCACACGCAGAACAGCATAAAAAAAAAACAATTCCTGAATTGCCGGTTTTTGTTCATTCTCCCTCCCCGAAAATTGGAATAGAAAGCGATCAAAAAATGTCATGTGCCCGAAAATGGTACAAATAAAAACGTCAGCCCGTCCCGCAAAAAAACAGCCCTTACACGACTGTCCTGGAGGAAGATTCCCTATAATGAGGCAGATGGAGGCATTGTGGACGCTGTCTGACCTGTGATCCGGCTGTGTCCGTCTTTTTAGGTCGTCACAGTTTTGTACAGATGGAGCCCAGAGTAACTCTGCTGCCTCATTATAGTGAATGGATCCCCTGGGAGATGTCACCTGAATCACGTCACTCAGAGATTTAGATGGAAACCCCAAAGCAATTGCTCAGCGTACAGCGCCGGATAAATGTGATCCCAAATGCTGTGTAAAATGTTCCCAATAAAAGCTTCAAATCAATCCACAAAAAAAACCTCACTCAGGTCCGTCATCTGTCAATGAAAATATAGGGGGCTTCCACGTTACTGGTAGAACAAAGGCATCCGAAATTCTAATACCCCCCCGCCCTTCTGAGCCCCACAGTGTGCCTAAACCACATATAGCATCCACATGTTTGGCAGGGGTATAATTTCCAAAATGGGGTCATTTGAGGGGGAATTCTGCTCTTCTAGCACTTAGGGGCTCTGTATAAGGAGTCCACAAAGTATTCTAGGAAAATCTGCCCTCCAGGAGGCAAATAGCGCTCCGTCCTTCCTGAGTGTCGCCGTGTGGCTAAGCAGTACTGTACAGCCACATATGAGGTATTGCCACATTCAGCAGAAATTGTAGGACAAATTTTGGTGCCAGTTTTATCCATTATCCCCATTTGAAAATGAGAAATCTGGGGCTAAAACAAAATTTTTGCGGTAAAAATGTAATTATTTTTTCTTCACTGCCCAATGGTATAAAATTCTGTGACACACCTGTGGTGTCAATATGATCACTGCACCCCTAGATGAATTCATTGAGAGGTGTAGTTTGTAAAATGGGGTCACTTACGAGGAATTGTGCTGTTATGGCACCTCAGGGGCTCTCCCAGTGGGTGATGGCACCCTCAAACCATAACAGTAAAATCTGCACTATAATATAGTGCTCCTTCCCTTCTGACCTTTGCACCAGGGTCGGCCTGGCCTGGTGGGAAATTGGGAAATTTTCCGGTGGGCCCCGATATGAGAGTGAGAAAATTGGTGGCGGGGGCCCTTTAAAAGTGCGGACTCTTTAATAGCGTGGCTGAAGCAAATGTAGCGTCGCGCGCATGGCACATTCATTGGTGACAGCGGGACTGCAATGACGTGCATGCAGCATACTTACCACGTGAGTCCGTGACACTAAGAGGATGGAAGTTCTTTCAGGGCGGTGACACGCACCGCGCTCTGCTTTCCCGCTGGCTGGCAGACTGTGGTGTGGTGTCAGGTGACACTGACGCCGCTCTCTTCTGGCCTCTGATACGCCGCGGCAGCGCTCTGCAGTGCTCTCTCTCTGCTCCAGGGCCGGCCTCTGATACGCCGGCGCCACCGAAGCCAACGTCTCGCTCTGCTCTCCCTGCTCCCGGGCTTCTTATATGGTACCATCCCGGCTCCTTATCTGCCCTGGCCCCTTGTAGTAACTCCGGCTCCACTCCGGACCGGGTGGTGGCACCGGCACCGGCGCACCTCCCTCTTCTCTCCTGCTCTGACTCTGGGCTTTTTCATACCTGCTCCGGGGCTGGATATGTGGACGGTGACCTGCAGCACTCTACAGTTCAACTCTCCAACCTGGCCTGGCCTGGAATTGGAAACAAGGCTGCAGGCCTACAGCTCTCACTGCTTCACTTTCAAGTCAAGAGCACTGTGCCAGATATTCAATAAAGATTTTATGGGAGAGTGTTCCTAGCATTGTCCAACAATAATATACTGTAATTTATTTTATACATTATGCCTTGCACTCTCGGCCTCCTATATGAAATGTAGATCATACTCTTGGCCTCTTTATAACATATACAGTCTATATGTCATATAGGAGGCCAAGAGTGCGGTATACATTTTATATGAGGCCTAAAGTGCAGGCCTACATGATGTACAACACACTCGGACTCCTATATAAAGTAAAATATAGGCTATAGGAGGCAGAGAGTGCAGTATAAGTCATATATGGGGTCACCGCCTATATGATCTATATATCGCACTCTCTGCCTCCTATATGAAATATAGATCACACTCTCAGCCTCTTATAAGACATATATAGTCTATAAAGGGTCTTTAGCACATCTGTGTTTCTAGTTCATGTGGTGACAGTTTCCACACGTACCAGAGACACATACACACGTAGACACATTCAAATGAATGCGTCTGTGCACATGTCAGTGTTTCCACGGACCGTGTGTCCGTGGGCAAAACACGCTGACATGTCAGTTTTTTTATACACTGCACTGGCCGAAAAACGTCCCACACACGTGCACACTGATGACACACAGATGACATGGGTGTGTTATCCGTGTGACACATACCGGCGCCTGTGAATAAGCGGTACAGTTCATGCTGTTCCCAGGTGCTTAAGCAATCACTCATCCTTGTCCCTTGCCGGCGCTGCCATCAGCACTAGCAAGGAACAATGTTGAGAGTAGTAGGCTCACCTCCCGATGTCGCCAAAACCAGTAAATATAAGAAAATAAAAACATATTCACCTGGCTTGAGACGACCACACATGCTGAGGAGAATGACTCCCTGCAGCGACCGGGCCCCTACGCTGAGCTCACTGAGTGACAGGGCATCGCTCACTGAGCTCAGCACAGGTCGGGGGCCCGCTCACTGCAACAAGACTAGAAGCAATGGGATGAAACTAAATGGGAGGAGACACAGATTAGATATTAGAAAAAACTTTTTGACAGTTAGGGTGATTAATGAGTGGAACAGGCTGCCACGAGAGGTGGTGAGTTCCCCTTCAATGGACGTCTTCAAACAGAGGCTGGACAGACATCTGTCTGAGATGATTTAGTGAATCCTGCTTTGAGCAGGGGGTTGGACCAGATGACCCAGGAGATCCCCTCCAACTCTACCATTCTATGATTCTATGAAGACTTGGCTAGACGATAGCTACGACTGGGCGGTAAATTTATTAGATTATAGTTTATTTAGAAGGGACCGGAAACAGGGGAAAGGCGGAGGAGTCTGCTTATATGTAAAGTCACGTCTAAAGCCCAGACTAAGGGAAGATATAGGAGAGGGAGAAGAGGGGGTCGAGTCCATGTGGGTAGAGATAGAGGGAACTAAAAATAATAATAAAATATTACTGGGGGTCTGCTATAAGCCACCAAATATAACAGAGGAGAATGAGAATCTGCTATTAGGACAAATAGACAAAGTAGCAAAACATAATGAAGTGATTGTAATGGGGGATTTCAACTACCCGGATATTGACTGGGAAACAGAAACCTGTAGATCTCAGAAAGGAAAAAGGTTCTTGACAAATATTAAGGATAATTATCTCTCCCAACTAGTGCAGGAACCAACGAGAGGGAAGGCCGTGTTGGACTTAATATTGACTAATAGGCCTGATAGAATAACTGAGGTACAGATAGGGGGGCACCTAGGTAATAGCGATCATAATATTATCGATTTCAAAATGCCCTTCAGTAGGGTTATCAATAAGGGAACAACAAAAACATTAAACTTTAGGAGGGCGAAGTTTGATCAGCTGATAGAAAACCTTCAACTTATTGACTGGGACAAAGTTCTTAATCAAAGGAATACGAATAGTAAATGGGAAACCTTCAAAAGAATTCTGAATACTCAGTGCGAGAGATATATACCGTATGGGAATAAAAGGGCCAGAAATAAGAGGAAACCAATATGGTTGAACAAGAACGTAAAAGGGGCGTTAAATAGCAAAAAAGAGGCATTCAAGAGATTAAAACAGGAAAATAGTAAGGAGGCACTAATGTGTTACAAGGAAAAAACGAGAACCTGTAAAAAACAAATAAAAATAGCGAAGGAGGAAACAGAGAGACGTATTGCTAGGGAAAGTAGATCAAATCCCAAACTGTTCTTTACGTATATAAATAGTAAAAGGATTAAATCGGATAATATTGGACCGATAAAAAGTGAGGAAGGCAAAATCATAGAGAAAGATGAGGATAAAGCTAATCTATTAAATAATTTTTTTTCGACAACTTTCACAAAGGAAATAGAACTAACAGGAGAAATGAGAAGTGACAAGCTTAATCCTCCACTAAGTATGACAAATCTAACCCAAGCTGGGGTACAGAAACGCCTCAGTAACATTAAAATAAACAAATCACCAGAACCTGATGGCATACACCCACGGGTACTAAGGGAACTAAGTAATGTGATAGACAGACCGTTATATCTTATATTTAAGGACTCTGTTGAGACTGGGTCTGTACCACTTGATTGGCGACAGGCGAATGTAGTGCCAATATTCAAAAAGGGAGCGAAAAGTGACGCCGGAAACTATCGGCCGGTGAGTCTGACGTCCGTTGTGGGCAAAATTTTTGAAAGCTTCATTAAAGAGGCAATTACGGAGCATCTTGATGCTAATAATCTTTTAACCCCGAACCAACATGGATTCATGAGGAATCGCTCCTGCCAAACAAACCTGATTGACTTCTACGAGGAGGTGAGCTCTCGAGTAGATCAGGGGGAACCAGTGGATGTCGTGTATCTCGACTTCTCAAAAGCGTTCGATAGCGTGCCACATAATAGGTTAGTATACAAAATGAGAATGATGGGGCTGGGGGAAAATGTCTGCAAGTGGGTAGCTAACTGGCTAAAGGATAGAAGGCAGAGGGTGGTTATAAATGGAATATACTCAGATTGGGTAAGCGTCACTAGTGGGGTACCACAGGGGTCTGTACTAGGCCCAATGTTATTTAATATCTTTATTAACGACATAGTCAATGGGATAAATAGTAAAATATCAATATTTGCAGATGACACAAAGTTATGTAAAACAATTAATACAAAAGAGGACAGTGCAGACCTACAGAGGGATTTGGATAAGCTGGGTAGGTGGAGCATTAAATGGCAAATGAGGTTTAACGAGGAGAAATGTAAGGTCATACATATGGGAAGGAAAAATGGAAGTCACCAGTACTCACTGAATGGGAAATCATTGGGGAATTCAGAGATGGAGAAGGACTTGGGCATCTTGATTGATGGCAAACTAAATTGGAGTGCCCAAAGTCAGGCCGCTGCTGTAAGGGCAAACAGGGTAATGGGATGTATCAGAAGAGGTATAGCTGCAAAGGATGAGAACATTGTTCTTCCACTGTACAAAGCACTGGTCAGACCACACTTGGAATACTGTGCTCAGTTATGGGCCCCAATATATAGAAAGGATATAAATGAGCTTGAAAAGGTACAAAGGAGGGCAACAAAGCTAATAAAGGGAATGGAGGGACTGCAATACCCAGAGAGGTTGGCAAAACTAGGACTATTCAGCCTGGAAAAGAGAAGGTTGAGGGGGGACATAATAAATGTGTACAAATATGTTAGGGGACAGTATAGAGACCTTGCCCGGGATTTGTTCAAAAGGAGGGATATTACGGTAACAAGAGGGCACTCACTAAGACTGGAAGAGAAAAGGTTTCAGCACCAGCATAGGAAGGGGTTCTTTACGGTAAGAGCAGTGAGAATATGGAATTCACTGAGTGAGGAGACGGTAATGTCGGATTCACTACACCAGTTCAAGCGGGGACTGGATGCATTTCTAGATACCAGGCAGATTTCAGCATATACTTAAAAATAAAATAGTAAGTTGATACAGGGATTTATTCTGACTGCTGGTTTCAGAGTCGGGAGGGAATTTTTCCTCAGGTGAAGATTGGCCAAATCATTTGGGGTTTTTGCCCTCCTCTGGATCAACTTTAGCAATTACAGAACTAACAGGTCGAACTTGATGGACGCAAGTCTTTATTCAGCTTTACAAACTATGACTATGACTATGACTCATAAACAGTATACATATATATACACACACATATACAGTATACATATATATATACACACACATATACAGTATACATATACACACACATATACAGTATACATATATCCACCCATATACAGTATACATATATACACACACATATACAGTATACATATATACACACACATATACAGTATACATATATACACATATACAGTATACATATATATATACACACATACAGTATACATATACACACATATACAGTATACATATATATACACACATACAGTATACACATACACACACATATACAGTATACATATACACACATAGACAGTATACACATATATACACCCATATACAGTATACATATATATACACACATATACAGTATACATATATATACACCCATATACAGTATACATATATACACACACATATACAGTATACATATATATACACACATACAGTATACATATATACACATATACAGTATACATATATATACACACACATATACAGTATACACATACACACACATATACAGTATACATATATACACCCATATACAGTATACATATATATACACACATATACAGTATACATATATACACACATATACAGTATACATATACACACATATACAGTATACATATACACACATATACAGTATACATATATATATATACACACATACAGTATACATATATACACACATACAGTATACAAATATACACATATACAGTATACATATATATATATACACATATACAGTATACATATATACACCCATAAACAGTATACATATATATACACACATATACAGTATACATATATATACACACACATATACAGTATACATATATATATACACACATACAGTATACATATATACACACATACAGTATACAAATATACACATATACAGTATACATATATATATACACATATACAGTATACATATACACACACATATACAGTATACATATATATACACACATACAGTATACATATATACACCCATATACAGTATACATATACACACATATACAGTATACATATATATACACCCATATACAGTATACATATATACACATATACAGTATACATATATACACACACATATACAGTATACATATATATATACACACATACAGTATACATATATACACACATATACAGTATACATATATACAGCCATATACAGTATACATATATACACACCCATATACAGTATACATATATACACACATATACAGTATACATATATACACACATATACAGTATACATATATACACCCATAAACAGTATACATATATATACACACATATACAGTATACATATATACACATATACAGTATACATATATATACACACACATATACAGTATACATATACATACACATACAGTATACATATATATACACACATAAACAGTATACATATACACACATATACAGTATACATATATATACACATATACAGTATACATATATACACCCATATACAGTATACATATACACACCCATATACAGTATACATATATATACACATATACAGTATACATATATATACACACATATACAGTATACATATATACACCCATATACAGTATACATATACACACCCATATACAGTATACATATATATACACATATACAGTATACATATATATACACACATATACAGTATACATATATACACCCATATACAGTATACATATACACACCCATATACAGTATACATATATATACACATATACAGTATACATATATACACATACAGTATACATATATATACCCATATACAGTGTACATATATACACCCATATACAGTATACATATATATACACACATAAACAGTATACATATACACACATATACAGTATACATATATACACACATACAGTATACATATATATACACACATATACAGTATACATATATACACCCATATACAGTATACATATACACACCCATATACAGTATACATATATATACACATATACAGTATACATATATATACACATACAGTATACATATATATACACACATATACAGTATACATATATATACACCCATATACAGTATACATATACACACCCATATACAGTATACATATATATACACATATACAGTATACATATATACACACATATACAGTATACATATATGTAGCACCCTGAGGACTCGGCTGCTACAGGGGTATTACGCCTCAAGCCAGAGGTGTGGTATTCCACTCCCGGGTAAGGATGGAGTGTGGAACTGAGCTAGTAGGCTGCATGCACTACATACATCCCATTTCCGGGGGACAGAACGACGGTACTCCCACCAGTATATGTGCAGGTACGACAGCGTCTGTCCCTGGCTGGAGTGGGAGGGGGGTGGAACATCCCAGTAGTGTAGGGGCAGATAGGGGGAGTAGTCTGGGTAAAGCTAGGAGCTCATTGGGTGCTGGTCACCTGGGCTCACACATAGAGGGAGTATATAAGGTGGGCACCATCTTAGATCAGGGTCAGTTCAGTCAGGCAAGAGGAGCAGAGCAGAAGAGCTCAGCCAGAAGGGCTGACAGGGAGCTGTGGCTCCGGCTGGGCCCAGCTCCAGAGCAGAGCCTGCAGAGAGAGAGAGAGGAGTAAGAAGGACCCAGAGAGGAAACAAGAAGGGAACCCCAAGATCCCAGAATAAGGACAAAAGGGTGAAGGGTTGGCGGACAAGGGTACCGGATCCCAAGCTGGTGGAGGCCACTAATCCTCAGCCAGAGACCGGAGGTCGTGGTCAAGATTTGCCACGACCCTCACCAAATCCACTAGAAAGGCACACCAAGTATAGGGTCAGGGAACCCAGAGGAGGTTTGACCACCAAGAGACCCGAGGGAGCCGGCCAAAAGTGGATCCCTGGTGGGAACGGCCAGAGGAAGGGAGAGTCAGAAAGGAGCTCAGGACCACGCTCCAGAATTGCCTGGGGGTTGGCCGAGTCCAGGACCTGGTGGACGCAGCACGGCTCGGGTGGTCACTCAAGGCCAGAGTGACTAAAAGGACACCAGTAAGTAAAAACCCTGAACTGCATCTCCCGACTCTAAGTTTTCTTACTGCACCGTCACAACCCCCCATCATCTACACCTGCTGCCCTGAGGCCATACCCCTCCCGTTGGGGGTTATACCATCACTGCTGCACATATACCACCGGCCTCAGCGGACTGCTCTGCAGCGGCGGCTTCAAAGCCGCACTCAATGGGTGGCGTAGTCGACAATCAAGTTAACATCTACTGCCATAGACTGCCACTTAGTTTGACACCCTGGGCACGGACCGGGTCACCGCCACAAGGACTACTACCCCCATCTAGATCCGGCTCCGGGTATCCCAAACAGCACTGGCCCAGGGGGCGCGTCATATATATACACACACATATACAGTATACATATATACACACATATACAGTATACATATACACACATATACAGTATACATATATATATACACACACATATACAGTATACATATATACACATATACAGTATACATATACACACACATATACAGTATACATATATATATACACACACATATACAGTATACATATATACACATATACAGTATACATATACACACATACAGTATACATATACACACACATATACAGTATACATATATATACACACACATATACAGTATACATATATATACAGTACAGACCAAAAGTTTGGACACACCTCATTTAAAGATTTTTCTGCATTTTCATGACTATGAAAATTGTACATTCACACTGAAGGCATCAAAACTATGAATTAACACATGTGGAATTATATAGTTAACAAAAAAGTGTGAAACAACTGAAAATATGTCTTATATTCTAGGTTCTTCAAAGTAGCCACCTTTTGCTTTGATGACTGCTTTGCACACTCTTGGCATTCTCTTGATGAGCTTAAAGAGGTAGTCACCGGAAATGGTCTTCCAACAATCTTGAAGGAGTTCCCAGAGATGCTTAGCACTTGTTGGCCCTTTTGCCTTCACTCTGCGGTCCAGCTCACCCCAAACCATCTCGATTGGGTTCAGGTCGGGTGACTGTGGAGGCCAGGTCATCTGGCGTAGCACCCCATCACTCTCCTTCTTGGTCAAATAGCCCTTACACAGCCTGGAGATGTGTTTGGAACCATTGTCCTGTTGAAAAATAAATGATGGTCCAACTAAACGCAAACCGGGTGGAATAGCATGCCGCTGCAAGATGCTGTGGTAGCCATGCTGGTTCAGTATGCCTTCAATTTTGAATAAATCCCCAACAGTGTCACCAGCAAAGCACCCCCCGACCATCACACCTCCATGCTTCACGGTGGGAACCAGGCATGTAGAGTCCATCCGTTCACCTTTTCTGCGTCGCACAAAGACACAGTGGTTGGAACCAAAGTTCTCAAATTTGGACCCATCAGACCAAAGCACAGATTTCCAATGGTCTAATGTCCATTCCTTGTGTTCTTTAGCCCAAACAAGTCTCTTCTGCTTGTTGCCTGTCCTTAGCAGTGGTTTCCTAGCAGCTATTTTACCATGAAGGCCTGTTGAAAAAAATCTCCTCTTAACAGTTGTTGTAGAGATGTGTCTGCTGCTAGAACTCTGTGTGGCATTGACCTGGTCTCTAATCTGAGCTGCTGTTAACCGGAGATTTCTGAGGCTGGTGACTCAGATAAACTTATTCTCAGAAGCAGAGGTGACTCTTGGACTTCCTTTCCTGGGGCGGTCCTCATGTGAGCCAGTTTCTTTGTAGCACTTGATGGTTTTTGCAACTGCACTTGGGGACACTTTCAAAGTTCGCCCAATTTTTCTGACTGACTGACCTTCATTTCTTAAAGTAATGATGGCCACTCGTTTTTCTTTACTTAGCTGCTTTTTTCTTGCCATAATACAAATTCTAACAGTCTATTCAGTAGGACTATCAGCTGTGTATCCACCAGACTTCTGCACAACACAACTGATGGTCCAAACCCCATTTATAAGGCAAGAAATCCCACTTATTAAACCTGACAGGGCACACCTGTGAAGTGAAAACCATTTCCGGTGACTACCTCTTGAAGCTCATCAAGAGAATGCCAAGAGTGTGCAAAGTAGTCATCAAAGCAAAAGGTGGCTACTTTGAAGAACCTAGAATATAAGACATATTTTCAGCTGTTTCACACTTTTTTGTTAAGTATATAATTCCACATGTGTTAATTCATAGTTTTGATGCCTTCAGTGTGAATGTACAATTTTCAAAGTCATGAAGATACAGAAAAATCTTTAAAAGAGAAGGTGCGTCCAAACTTTTGGTCTGTACTGTATATACACCCATATACAGTATACATATATATATACACACATACAGTATACATATATATACACACCCATATACAGTATACATATATATACACACCCATATACAGTATACATATACACACATATACAGTATACATATATACATACATATACAGTATACATATACACACACATATACAGTATACATATATACACACATATACAGTATACATATACGCATATACAGTGTACATATATACACATATACAGTATACATATATACACCCATAAACAGTATACATATACAGTACAGACCAAAAGTTTGGACACACCTTCTCATTTAAAGATTTTTCTGTATTTTCATGGCTTTGAAAATTGTACATTCACACTGAAGGCATCAAAACTATGAATTAACACATGTGGAATTATATACTTAACTAAAAAGTGTGAAACAACTGAAAATATGTCTTATATTCTAGGTTCTTCAAAGTAGCCACCTTTTGCTTTGATGACTGCTTTGCACACTCTTGGCATTCTCTTGATGAGCTTCAAGAGGTAGTCACCGGAAATGGTTTTCACTTCACAGGTGTGCCCTGTCAGGTTTAATAAGTGGGATTTCTTGCCTTATAAATGGGGTTGGGACCATCAGTTGTGTTCTGCAGAAGTCAGTTGGATACACAGCTGATAGTCCTACTGAATAGACTGTTAGGATTTGTATTATGGCAAGAAAAAAGCAGCTAAGTAAAGAAAAACGAGTGGCCATCATTACTTTAAGAAATGAAGGTCAGTCAGTCCGAAAAATTGGGAAAACTTTGAAAGTGTCCCCAAGAGCAGTTGCAAAAACCATCAAGCACTAAAAAGAAACTGGCTCACATGAGGACCGCCCAAGGAAAGGAAGACCAAGAGTCACCTCTGCTTCTGAGGATAAGTTTATCAGAGTCACCAGCCTCAGAAATCTCAGGTTAACAGCAGCTCATATTAGAGACCAGGTCAATGACACACAGAGTTCTAGCAGCAGACACATCTCTTCAACCACTGTTAAGAGGAGACTTTGTGCAGCAGGCCTTCATGGTATAATAGCTGCTAGGAAACCACTGCTAAGGACAGGCAACAAGCAGAAGAGACTTGTTTGGGCTAAAGAACACAAGGAATGGTCATTAGACCAGTGGAAATCTGTGTTTTGGTCTGATGAGTCCAAATTTGAGATCTTTGGTTCCAACATCCGTGTCTTTGTGCGACGCAGAAAAGGTGAACGGATGGACTCTACATGCCTGGTTCCCACCGTGAAGCATGGAGGAGGAGGTGTGATGGTGTGGGGGTGCTTTGCTGGTGACACTGTTGGGGATTTATTCAAAATTGAAGGCATACTGAACCAGCATGGCTACCACAGCATCTTGCAGCGGCATGCTATTCCATCCGGTTTGCGTTTATTTGGACCATAATTTATTTTTCAACAGGATATTTACCCCAAAGACACCTCCAGGCTGTGTAAGGGCTATTTGACCAAGAAGGAGAGTGATGGGGTGCTACGCCAGTTGACCTGGCCTCCACAGTCACCAGACCTGAACCCAATCGAGATGGTTTGGGGTGAGCTGGACCGCAGAGTGAAGGCAAAAGGGCCAACAAGTGCTAAGCATCTCTGGGAACTCCTTCAAGATTGTTGGAAGACCATTTCCGGTGACTACCTCTTGAAGCTCATCAAGAGAATGCCAAGAGTATGCAAAGCAGTCATCAAAGCAAAAGGTGGCTACTGTGAAGACCCTAGAATATAAGACATATTTTCAGTTGTTTCACACTTTTTTGTTAAGTATATAATTCCACATGTGTTAATTCATAGTTTTGATGCCTTCAGTGTGAATGTACAATTTTCATAGTCAAAAAAATACAGAAAAACCTTTAAATGAGAAGGTGTGTCCAAACTTTTGGTCTGTACTGTATATACACACATATACAGTATACATATATACACACACATATACAGTATACATATATATACACACATACAGTATACATATATACACAAATACAGTATACATATACACACACATATACAGTATACATATATACACCCATATACAGTATACATATATAGACACACATATACAGTATACATATATACACGCATATACAGTATACCTATATACACACATATACAGTATATAGATATATGCACACATCTACAGTATACATATATATACACACATACAGTATACATTATACATATACAGTATACATATATACACACATACAGTATACATATATACACACATATACAGTATACATATATATACACACATATACAGTATACATATACACACACATATACAGTATACATATACACACACATATACAGTATACATATATATACTCACACATATACAGTATACATATACACACATATATACAGTATACATATACACACACATATACAGTATACATGTATACATATATATACACACACATATACAGTATACATATATATACACACATACAGTATACATATATACACACATATACAGTATACATATATACACATATACAGTATACATATATATACACACATATACAGTATACATATATACACATATACAGTATACATATATATACACACATATACAGTATACATATATATACACACCCATAAACAGTATACATATATATACACACATATACAGTATACATATACACACATATACAGTATACATATATATACACACATATACAGTATACACATATATACACACACATATACAGTATACATATATATACACACATACAGTATACATATATATACACACATATACAGTATACATATATACACCCATATACAGTATACATATACACACATATACAGTATACATATACACACATATACAGTATACATATATACACACACATATACAGTATACATATATACACAAATATACAGTATACATATATACACCCATATACAGTATACATATACACACACATATACAGTATACATATACACACACATATACAGTATACATATATACACATATACAGTATACATATATACACACACATATACAGTATACATATATACACACACATACAGTATACATATACACACACATATACAGTATACATATATATACACACACATATACAGTATACATATATATACACACCCATATACAGTATACATATACACACCCATATACAGTATACATATACACACACATATACAGTATACATATATATACACACATACAGTATACATATATACACATATATACAGTATACATATATACACACATACAGTATACATATATATACACACACATATACAGTATACATATATATACACCCATATACAGTATACATATACACACCCATATACAGTATACATATATATACACCCATCTACAGTATACATATACACACCCATATACAGTATACATATACACACACATATACAGTATACATATACACACACATATACAGTATACATATATAGACACATACAGTATACATATATATATATACTCACCCATATACAGTATACATATATATACACACATATACAGTATACATATATACACATATACAGTATACATATATACACATATACAGTATACATATATACACACACATATACAGTATACATATATATACACACATATACAGTATACATATACACACACATATACAGTATACATATATACACATATACAGTATACATATATACACACACATATACAGTATACATATATATACACACATATACAGTATACATATATACACACATATACAGTATACATATATATACACACATACAGTATACAGTATACATACACACACATATACAGTATACATATATACACATATACAGTATACATATATACACATATACAGTATACATATATACACACACATATACAGTATACATATATATACACACATATACAGTATACATATACACACACATATACAGTATACATATATACACATATACAGTATACATATATACACACATATACAGTATACATATATATACACACATACAGTATACATATATATATACACACACATATACAGTATACATATATACACATATACAGTATACATATATACACATATACAGTATACATATACACACATATATACAGTATACATATATACACACATATACAGTATACATATATATACACACATATACAGTATACATATACACACACCCATATACAGTATACATATATACACATATACAGTATACATATATACACACACATATACAGTATACATATATATACACACATATACAGTATACATATACACACACACATATACAGTATACATATACACACATATACAGTATACATATATATACACACACATATACAGTATACATATATATACACACATACAGTATACATATATACACACACATATACAGTATACATATATACACACATACAGTATACATATATACACACACATATACAGTATACATATATATACACACATACAGTATACATATATACACACACATATACAGTATACATATATACACATATACAGTATACATATATACACACATACAGTATACATATATATACACACACATATACAGTATACATATATATACACACACATATACAGTATACATATATACACACATATACAGTATACATATACACACACATACAGTATACATATACACACACACATATACAGTATACATATATACACACATATACAGTGTACATATATACACACATATACAGTATACATATACACATATACAGTATACATATATACACCCGTAAACAGTATACATATATATACACACATATACAGTATACATATATACACACATATACAGTATACATATATACAGACATATACAGTATACATATATACACACAAACAGTATACATATACACACATATACAGTATACATATATATACACACATACAGTATACATATACACACCCATATACAGTATACATATATATACACACATACAGTATACACATATACACACACATATACAGTATACATATATATACACACATATACAGTATACACATATACACACACATATACAGTATACATATATATACACACATACAGTATACATATACACACACATATACAGTATACATATACACACACATATACAGTATACATATATACACCCATATACAGTATACATATATATACACATATACAGTATACATATATACACACATATACAGTATACATATATATACACCCATATACAGTATACACATATATACAGTATACATATACACACACATATACAGTATACATATACACACACATATACAGTATACATATATACAGACATATACAGTATACATATATACACACATAAACAGTATACATATACACCCATATACAGTATACACATATACACACACATATACAGTATACATATACACACACATACAGTATACATATATACACACATATACAGTATACATATATACAGACATATACAGTATACATATATACACACATAAACAGTATACATATACACACATATACAGTATACATATACACACACATATACAGTATACATATATATACACACATACAGTATACATATACACACACATATACAGTATACATATATATACACACACACATACAGTATACATACACACACATACAGTATACATATATACACACATATACAGTATACATATATACAGACATATACAGTATACATATATACACACATAAACAGTATACATATACACACATATATACAGTATACATATATACACACATATACAGTATACATATATACAGACATATACAGTATACATATATACACACAAACAGTATACATATACACACATAAACAGTATACATATACACACATATATACAGTATACATATACACACACATATACAGTATACATATACACACACATATACAGTATACATATATACACACATACAGTATACATATATATACACATATATACAGTATACATATATACACCCATAAACAGTATACATATATATACACACATATACAGTATACATATACACACATATACAGTATACATATACACACACATATACAGTATACATATATACACACATATACCAGTATACATATATACACACATATACAGTATACATATATATACACACATACAGTATACATATATACACACATATACAGTATACATAGACACACACATATACAGTATACATATATATACACACACATATACAGTATACATATATACACATATACAGTATACATATATACACATATACAGTATACATATATACATATACAGTATACATATATATACACACATATACACACATATGCAGTATACATATATACACACATATACAGTATACATATATATACACACATACAGTATACATATATACACACACATATACAGTATACATATATACACACATACAGTATACATATATACACACATATACAGTATACATATATACACATATACAGTATACATATATATACACACACATATACAGTATACATATATACACATATACAGTATACATATATACACACACATATACAGTATACATATATACACACATATACAGTATACATATATATACACACACATATACAGTATACATATATACACACATATACAGTATACATATATATAGACACACATATACAGTATACATATATACACATATACAGTATACATATATATACACACACATACAGTATACATATACACACACATATACAGTATACATATATACACACATACAGTATACATATATACACACACATATACAGTATACATATATACACACATATACAGTATACATATATATACACACACACATATACAGTATACATATATACACACATACAGTATACATATATACACACACATATACAGTATACATATATACACACATATACAGTATACATATATATACACACACATATACAGTATACATATATACACACATATACAGTATACATATATATACACACACATATACAGTATACATATATACACATATACAGTATACATATATATACACACACATACAGTATACATATACACACACATATACAGTATACATATATACACACATACAGTATACATATATACACACACATATACAGTATACATATATACACACATATACAGTATACATATATATACACACACACATATACAGTATACATATATACACATATACAGTATACATATATATACACACACATACAGTATACATATACACACACATATACAGTATACATATATACACACATACAGTATACATATATACACACACATATACAGTATACATATATATACACACATACAGTATACATATATACACACACATATACAGTATACATATATACACACATACAGTATACATATACACACACATATACAGTATACATATATACACATATACAGTATACATATATACACATATACAGTATACATATATACACACATACAGTATACATATACACACATATACAGTATACATATATATATACACACATATACAGTATACATATATATACACACATATACAGTATACATATATATACACACATACAGTATACATATATACACACACATATACAGTATACATATATACACATATACAGTATACCTATATACACACATACAGTATACATATATATATACACACCCATATACAGTATACATATATATACACACATATACAGTATACATATATACACACATATACAGTATACATATACACATATACAGTATACATATATACACCCATATACAGTATACATATATATACACATACAGTATACATATATACACACACATATACAGTATACATATATACACACATACAGTATACATATATACACACATATACAGTATACATATATACACACACCCATATACAGTATATATATATACACCCGTAAACAGTATACATATATATACACACATATACAGTATACATATATACACATATACAGTATACATATACACACATATATACAGTATACATATATACACACATATACAGTATACATATATATACACACATATACAGTATACATATACACACACCCATATACAGTATACATATATACACATATACAGTATACATATATACACACACATATACAGTATACATATATATACACACATATACAGTATACATATATATACACACATATACAGTATACATATACACACATATACAGTATACATATATATACACACACATATACAGTATACATATATATACACACATACAGTATACATATATACACACACATATACAGTATACATATATACACACATACAGTATACATATATACACACACATATACAGTATACATATATATACACACATACAGTATACATATATACACACACATATACAGTATACATATATACACATATACAGTATACATATATACACACATACAGTATACATATATACACACACATATACAGTATACATATATATACACACATACAGTATACATATATACACACACATATACAGTATACATATATACACACATACAGTATACATATACACACACATATACAGTATACATATATACACATATACAGTATACATATATACACATATACAGTATACATATATACACACATACAGTATACATATACACACATATACAGTATACATATATATATACACACATATACAGTATACATATATATACACACATATACAGTATACATATATATACACACATACAGTATACATATATACACACACATATACAGTATACATATATACACATATACAGTATACCTATATACACACATACAGTATACATATATATATACACACCCATATACAGTATACATATATATACACACATATACAGTATACATATATACACACATATACAGTATACATATACACATATACAGTATACATATATACACCCATATACAGTATACATATATATACACATACAGTATACATATATACACACACATATACAGTATACATATATACACACATACAGTATACATATATACACACATATACAGTATACATATATACACACACCCATATACAGTATATATATATACACCCGTAAACAGTATACATATATATACACACATATACAGTATACATATATACACATATACAGTATACATATACACACATATATACAGTATACATATATACACACATATACAGTATACATATATATACACACATATACAGTATACATATACACACACCCATATACAGTATACATATATACACATATACAGTATACATATATACACACACATATACAGTATACATATATATACACACATATACAGTATACATATACACACACACATATACAGTATACATATACACACATATACAGTATACATATATATACACACACATATACAGTATACATATATATACACACATACAGTATACATATATACACACACATATACAGTATACATATATACACACATACAGTATACATATATACACACACATATACAGTATACATATATATACACACATACAGTATACATATATACACACACATATACAGTATACATATATACACATATACAGTATACATATATACACACATACAGTATACATATATATACACACACATATACAGTATACATATATATACACACACATATACAGTATACATATATACACACATATACAGTATACATATACACACACATACAGTATACATATACACACACACATATACAGTATACATATATACACACATATACAGTATACATATATACACATATACAGTATACATATATACACCCGTAAACAGTATACATATATATACACACATATACAGTATACATATATACACACATATACAGTATACATATATACAGACATATACAGTATACATATATACACACAAACAGTATACATATACACACATATACAGTATACATATATATACACACATACAGTATACATATACACACCCATATACAGTATACATATATATACACACATACAGTATACACATATACACACACATATACAGTATACATATATATACACACATATACAGTATACATATATACACACATATACAGTATACATATATATACACACATACAGTATACATATACACACACATATACAGTATACATATACACACACATATACAGTATACATATATACACCCATATACAGTATACATATATATACACATATACAGTATACATATATACACACATATACAGTATACATATATATACACCCATATACAGTATACACATATATACAGTATACATATACACACACATATACAGTATACATATACACACACATATACAGTATACATATATACAGACATATACAGTATACATATATACACACATAAACAGTATACATATACACCCATATACAGTATACACATATACACACACATATACAGTATACATATACACACACATACAGTATACATATATACACACATATACAGTATACATATATACAGACATATACAGTATACATATATACACACATAAACAGTATACATATACACACATATACAGTATACATATACACACACATATACAGTATACATATATATACACACATACAGTATACATATACACACACATATACAGTATACATATATATACACACACACATACAGTATACATACACACACATACAGTATACATATATACACACATATACAGTATACATATATACAGACATATACAGTATACATATATACACACATAAACAGTATACATATACACACATATATACAGTATACATATATACACACATATACAGTATACATATATACAGACATATACAGTATACATATATACACACAAACAGTATACATATACACACATAAACAGTATACATATACACACATATATACAGTATACATATACACACACATATACAGTATACATATACACACACATATACAGTATACATATATACACACATACAGTATACATATATATACACATATATACAGTATACATATATACACCCATAAACAGTATACATATATATACACACATATACAGTATACATATACACACATATACAGTATACATATACACACACATATACAGTATACATATATACACACATATACCAGTATACATATATACACACATATACAGTATACATATATATACACACATACAGTATACATATATACACACATATACAGTATACATAGACACACACATATACAGTATACATATATATACACACACATATACAGTATACATATATACACATATACAGTATACATATATACACATATACAGTATACATATATACATATACAGTATACATATATATACACACATATACACACATATACAGTATACATATATACACACATATACAGTATACATATATATACACACATACAGTATACATATATACACACACATATACAGTATACATATATACACACATACAGTATACATATATACACACATATACAGTATACATATATACACATATACAGTATACATATATATACACACACATATACAGTATACATATATACACATATACAGTATACATATATACACACACATATACAGTATACATATATACACACATATACAGTATACATATATATACACACACATATACAGTATACATATATACACACATATACAGTATACATATATATAGACACACATATACAGTATACATATATACACATATACAGTATACATATATATACACACACATACAGTATACATATACACACACATATACAGTATACATATATACACACATACAGTATACATATATACACACACATATACAGTATACATATATACACACATATACAGTATACATATATATACACACACACATATACAGTATACATATATACACACATACAGTATACATATATACACACACATATACAGTATACATATATACACACATATACAGTATACATATATATACACACACATATACAGTATACATATATACACACATATACAGTATACATATATATACACACACATATACAGTATACATATATACACATATACAGTATACATATATATACACACACATACAGTATACATATACACACACATATACAGTATACATATATACACACATACAGTATACATATATACACACACATATACAGTATACATATATACACACATATACAGTATACATATATATACACACACACATATACAGTATACATATATACACATATACAGTATACATATATATACACACACATACAGTATACATATACACACACATATACAGTATACATATATACACACATACAGTATACATATATACACACACATATACAGTATACATATATATACACACATACAGTATACATATATACACACACATATACAGTATACATATATACACACATACAGTATACATATACACACACATATACAGTATACATATATACACATATACAGTATACATATATACACACATACAGTATACATATACACACATATACAGTATACATATATATATACACACATATACAGTATACATATATATACACACATATACAGTATACATATATATACACACATACAGTATACATATATACACACACATATACAGTATACATATATACACATATACAGTATACCTATATACACACATACAGTATACATATATATATACACACCCATATACAGTATACATATATATACACACATATACAGTATACATATATACACACATATACAGTATACATATACACATATACAGTATACATATATACACCCATATACAGTATACATATATATACACATACAGTATACATATATACACACACATATACAGTATACATATATACACACATACAGTATACATATATACACACATATACAGTATACATATATACACACACCCATATACAGTATATATATATACACCCGTAAACAGTATACATATATATACACACATATACAGTATACATATATACACACATATACAGTATACATATATACAGACATATACAGTATACATATATACACCTGTAAACAGTATACATATATATACACACATATACAGTATACATATATACACACATATACAGTATACATATATACAGACATATACAGTATACATATATACACACACATATACAGTATACATATATATACACACACATATACAGTATACATATACACACACATATACACTATACATATATATATACACATATACAGTATACATATATACACACATAAACAGTATACATATACACACATATACAGTATACATATACACACACATATACAGTATACATATACACACACATATACAGTATACATATATATACACACATACAGTATACATATATACACATAAACAGTATACATATACACACATAAACAGTATACATATACACACATATACAGTATACATATACACACACATATACAGTATACATATACACACACATATACAGTATACATATATACACACATATACAGTATACATATATACAGACATATACAGTATACATATATACACCTGTAAACAGTATACATATATATACACACATATACAGTATACATATATACACACATATACAGTATACATATATACAGACATATACAGTATACATATATACACCTGTAAACAGTATACATATATATACACACATATACAGTATACATATATACACACATATACAGTATACATATATACACACATAAACAGTATACATATACACACATATACAGTATACATATACACACACATATACAGTATACATATACACACACATATACAGTATACATATATACACACCCATATACAGTATACATATATACACACCCATATACAGTATACATATATACACACACATATAGTATACATATATACACCCACATATACAGTATACATATATACACACATATACAGTATACATATATACACACATAAACAGTATACATATACACACACATATACAGTATACATATATACAGTATATATATACACCCATATACAGTATACATATATACACACATATACCAGTATACATATATATATACACATATACATTATACATATATACACACATATACAGTATACACATATACACACACATATACAGTATACATATACACACACATATACAGTATACATATATACACACATATACAGTATACATATATACAGACATATACAGTATACATATATACACACATAAACAGTATACATATACACACATAAACAGTATACATATACACACATATATACAGTATACATATACACACATAAACAGTATACATATACACACATATATACAGTATACATATACACACATATACAGTATACATATATATACACACATATACAGTATACACATATACACATATATACAGTATACATATATACACACATATACAGTATACACATACACACCCATATACAGTATACATATATATACACACATACAGTATACATATATACACACACATAAACAGTATACATATACACACATAAACAGTATACATATACACACACATATACAGTATACATATACACACACATATACAGTATACATATACACACACATATACAGTATACATATATATACACAAATACAGTATACATATATATACACATATATACAGTATACATATATACACCCATAAACAGTATACATATATATACACACATATACAGTATACATATACACACACATATACAGTATACATATATATACACATATACAGTATACATATACACACACATATACAGTGTACATATATATACACACATACAGTATACATATACACACACATATACAGTATACATATACACACACATATACAGTATACATATATATACACACATACAGTATACATATATATACACATATATACAGTATACATATATACACCCATAAACAGTATACATATATATACACACATATACAGTATACATATACACACACATATACAGTGTACATATACACACACATATACAGTATACATATACACACACATATACAGTATACATATATGTACACAAATACAGTATACATATATATACACACACATATACAGTATACATATATACACACATACAGTATACATATATATACACACACATATACAGTATACATATATATACACACACATATACAGTATACATATATACACACATACAGTATACATATATATATACACCCATATACAGTATACATATATATACACACATATACAGTATACATATATACACCCATATACAGTATACATATATACACACATATACAGTATACATATATACACACATACAGTATACATATATATATACACCCATATACAGTATACATGTACACACACATATACAGTATACATATATACACACACATATACAGTATACATATATACACACATATACAGTATACATATATACACACATATACAGTATACATATATATACACACATATACAGTATACATATATACACCCATATACAGTATACATATACACACACATATACAGTATACATATATACACACACATACAGTATACATATATATATACACCCATATACAGTATACATATACACACACATATACAGTATACATATATACACAAATACAGTATACATATATATACACACACATATACAGTATACATATATATACACACATACAGTATACATATATATATATACACACCCATATACAGTATACATATATATACACACATATACAGTATACATATATACACACATACAGTATACATATATATATACACCCATATACAGTATACATATACACACACATACAGTATACATATATACACATATATACAGTATACATATATATACACACATATACAGTATACATATATATACACACCCATATACAGTATACATATATATACACACATATACAGTATACATATATACACACATACAGTATACATATATATATATACACCCATATACAGTATACATATACACACACATACAGTATACATATATACACATATATACAGTATACATATATACACACATATACAGTATACATATATATACACACCCATATACAGTATACATATATATACACACATATACAGTATACATATATACACACATACAGTATACATATATACACACATATACAGTATACATATACACACATATACAGTATACATATATATACACACATATACAGTATATATATACACCCATATACAGTATACATATACACACACATATACAGTATACATATATATACACACATATACAGTATACATATATACACACATACAGTATACATATATATATACACCCATATACAGTATACATGTACACACACATATACAGTATACATATATACACACATACAGTATACATATATATATACACCCATATACAGTATACATATACACACACATATACAGTATACATATATACACACATACAGTATACATATATATACACCCATATACAGTATACATATATATACACACATATACAGTATACATATATACACACATACAGTATACATATATATATACACCCATATACAGTATACATATACACACACATATACAGTATACATATATATACACACATATACAGTATACATATATACACACATACAGTATACATATATATATACACCCATATACAGTATACATGTACACACACATATACAGTATACATATATACACACATACAGTATACATATATATACACCCATATACAGTATACATATACACACACATATACAGTATACATATATACACACACATATACAGTATACACATATACAGTATACATATACAGTATACATATATATACACGCATATACATTATACATACACATATGTATACACCACAAGAATTCTGTTTGGTCCCCCTAAAGTATTAAGAAGTAGTTCAGGCACCAAGAATAATGAGCTTCACATGTGTGGATTAAAGATCTCTTTTGCCAGCCTTTTCTGACTATTTAAGACCCTCCCCAAACTTGTGAACAGCACTCAGACATGGTCAACATGGGAAAGACAAAGGAGCATTCCAAGGCCATCAGAGACAAGATCGTGGAGGGTCACAAGGCTGGCAAGGGGTACAAAACCCTTTCCAAGGAGTTGGGCCTACCTGTCTCCACTGTTGGGAGCATCATCCGTAAGTGGAAGGCTTATGGAACTACTGTTAGCCTTCCACGGCCAAGACAGCCTTTGAAAGTGTCCTCCCGTGCCGAGGCCAGGCTTGTCCGAAGAGTCAAGGCTAACCCAAGGACAACAAGGAAGGAGCTCCGGGAAGATCTCATGGCAGTGGGGACATTGGTTTCAGTCAATACCATAAGTAACGTACTCCACCGCAATGGTCTCCGTTCCAGACGAGCCCGTAAGGTACCTTTACTTTCAAAGCGTCATGTCAAGGCTCGTCTACAGTTTGCTCATGATCACTTGGAGGACTCTGAGACAGACTGGTTCAAGGTTCTATGGTCTGATGAGACCAAGATCGAGATCTTTGGTGCCAACCACACACGTGACGTTTGGAGACTGGATGGCACTGCATGCGAACCCAAGAATACCATCCCTACAGTCAAGCATGGTGGTGGCAGCATCATGCTGTGGGGCTGTTTCTCTGCCAAGGGGCCTGGCCATCTGGTCCGCATCCATGGGAAGATGGATAGCACGGCCTACCTGGAGATTTTGGCCAAGAACCTCCGCTCCCCCATCAAGGATCTTAAGATGGGTCGTAATTTCATCTTCCAACAAGACAACGACCCAAAGCACACAGCCAAGAAAACCAAGGCCTGGTTCAATAGGGAAAAAGTCAAGGTGTTGGAGTGGCCTAGTCAGTCTCCTGACCTTAACCCAATTGAAAACTTGTGGAAGGAGCTCAAGAATAAAGTCCACATGAGACACCCAAAGAACCTAGATAACTTGGAGAAGATCTGCATGGAGCAGTGGGCCAAGATAACTCCACAGACCTGTGCCGGCCTGATCAGGTCTTATAAAAGACGATTATTAGCTGTAATTGCAAACAAGGGTTATTCCACAAAATATTAAACATAGGGGTTGAATAATAATTGACCCACACTTTTATGTTTAAAATTTAATAAAATTCAACTGAGCAACATAACTTTTTGGTTTGTAAGATTTATGCTTCTGTTCATAAAACCTAATCTCGTTTGCAGTTTGAAGGCTCTAACTTATTTGCATCTTATCAAACCAGCTAAACCTGCAGGGGGTTGAATACTACTTGTAGGCACTGTATATACGTGCACAGATATACAGTATACATATATATACACACATATACAATATACATATATACACACATACAGTATACATATATATACACACACATATACAGTATACATATATACACCCATATACAGTATACATATATACACCCATATACAGTATACATATATACACACCCATATACAGTATACATATACACACACCCATATACAGTATACATATATACACCCATATACAGTATACATATATATACATCCATATACAGTATACATATATACACCCATATACAGTATACATATATACACACATATACAGTATACATATACACACACCCATATACAGTATACATATATACACCCATATACAGTATACATATACACACACCCATATACAGTATACATATATACACCCATATACAGTATACATATATATACATCCATATACAGTATACATATATACACCCATATACAGTATACATATATACACACATATACAGTATACATATATATACACACACACACATATACAGTATACATATATACACCCATATACAGTATACACATATACAGTATACATATATACACATATACTCACACATATACAGTATACATATACACACACATATACAGTATACACATATACACACATATACAGTATACATATATACACCCATATACAGTATACATATATACACACACATACAGTATACATGTATATACACACACATATACAGTATACATATATACACCCATATACAGTATACATATACACACACATATACAGTATACATATACACACACATATACAGTATACACATATATACACCCATATACAGTATACATATACACACACACATATACAGTATACATATATATACACCCATATACAGTATACATATACACACACACATATACAGTATACATATATATATATACACACATACAGTATACATATACACACACATATACAGTATACACATATACACACATATACAGTATACATATACACACACATATACAGTATACATATATACACACACATATACAGTATACATATATATATACATACATATACACACAGTATATATACAGTACATATATACACCCATATACAGTCTGAGACAAATAGTAATTTTTCCAAAGTTTACTGCTTCATTTTTTGTAATGGCAATTTGCATATACTCCTGAATGTCAAAGAGTGATCAGATTAACAGCAATTACTGTACTTGCAAAGTCAATATTTGCCCAGAAAATGAACTTTAACCCCCAAAACACATTTCAGCATCATTGCAGTCCTGCCTTAAAAGGAGCAGCTAACATCGTTTTAGTGATTGATCCATTAACACAGGTGTGGGTGTTGATGAGGACAGGGCTGGCGATCAATCAGTCATGATTAAGTAAGAATGACATCACTGGACACTTTAAAAGGAGGCTGGTTCTTGGTATCATTGTTTCTCTTCAGTTAACCATGGTTATCTCTAAAGAAACACGTGCAGCCATCATTGCACTGCACAAAAATGGCCTAACAGGGAAGAGTATCGCAGCTACAAAGATTGCACCTCAGTCAACAATCTATCGCATCATCAAGAACTTCAAGGAGAGAGCTTCCATTGTTGTCAAAAAGGCTCCAGGGCGCCCAAGAAAGACCAGCAAGCGCCAGGACCGTATCTTAAAACTGTTTTAGCTGCGGGATCGGACTACCAGCAGTGCCGAGCTTGCTCAGGAATGGCAGCAGGCTGGTGTGAGTGCTTCTGCACGCACTGTGAGGCGGAGACTCTTTGAGCAAGGGCTGGTTTCAAGGAGGGCAGCAAAGAAGCCACTTCTCTCCAGAAAAAACATCAGGGACCGACTGATATTCTGCAAAACGTACAGGGAGTGGACTGCTGAGGACTGGGGCAAAGTCATTTTCTCTGATGAATCCCCTTTTCGATTGTTTGGGACATCTGGAAAACAGCTTATTCGGAGAAGAAGAGGTGAGCGCTACCACTAGTCTTGTCTCATGCCAACTGTAAAGCATCCTGAAACCATTCATGTGTGGGGTTGCTTCTCAGCCAAGGGAATCGGCTCACTCACAGTCTTGCCTAAAAACACAGCCATGAATAAAGAATGGTACCAGAATGTCCTCCAAGAGCAACTTCTTCCAACCGTCCAAGAGCAGTTTGGCGCCCAACAATGCCTTTTCCAGCATGATGGAGCACCTTGCCATAAAGCAAAGGTGATAACTAAATGGCTCATAGAACAAAACATAGAGATTTTGGGTCCATGGCCTGGAAACTCCCCAGATCTTAATCCCATTGAGAACTTGTGGTCAATCATCAAGAGACGGGTGGACAAACAAAAACCAACAAATTCTGGCAAAATGCAAGCATTGATTATGCAAGAATGGACTGCTATCAGTCAGGATTTGGTCCAAAAGTTGATTGAGAGCATGCCAGGGAGAATTACAGAGGTCTTGAAGAAGAAGGGGCAACACTGCAAATATTGACTTACTGCATTAACTCATTCTAACTGTCAATATAACCTATTGGTACTCATAATATGATTGCAATTATATTTCTGTATGTGACATAAACATCAGACAAACACTAATAAAAACCAGAGGCCAGCAGATCATGTGAAAATATAATTTTGGTGTCATTCTCAAAACTTTTGGCCATGACTGTACAGTATACATATACACACACATATACAGTATACATACAGTACAGACCAAAAGTTTGGACACACCTTCTCATTTAAAGATTTTTCTGTATTTTCATGACTTTGAAAATTGTACATTCACACTGAAGGCATCAAAACTATGAATTAACACATGTGGAATTATATACTTAACAAAAAAGTGTGAAACAACTGAAAATATGTCTTATATTCTAGGTTCTTCAAAGTAGCCACCTTTTGCTTTGATGACTGCTTTGCACACTCTTGGCATTCTCTTGATGAGCTTCAAGAGGTAGTCACCGGAAATGGTTTTCACTTCACAGGTGTGCCCTGTCAGGTTTAATAAGTGGAATTTTTTGCCTTATCGATGGGGTTGGGACCATCAGTTGTGTTGTGCAGAAGTCAGTTGGATACACAGCTGATAGTCCTACTGAATAGACTGTTAGAATTTGTATTATGGCAAGAAAAAAGCAGCTAAGTAAAGAAAAATGAGTGGCCATCATTACTTTAAGAAATGAAGGTCAGTCAGTCCGAAAAATTGGGCAAACTTTGAAAGTGTCCCCAAGTGCAGTTGCAAAAACCATCAAGCGCTACAAAGAAACTGGCTCATGTAAGGACTGCCCCAGGAAAGGAAGACCAAGAGTCACCTCTGCTTCTGAGGATAAGTTTATCCGAGTCACCAGCCTCAGAAATCGCAGGTTAACAGCAGCTCAGATTAGAGACCAGGTCAATGCCACACAGAGTTCTAGCAGCAGACACATCTCTTCAACAACTGTTAAGAGGAGACTTTGTGCAGCAGGCCTTCATGGTAAAATAGCTGCTAGGAAACCACTGCTAAGGACAGGCAACAAGCAGAAGAGACTTGTTTGGGCTAAAGAACACAAGGATTGGACATTAGACCAGTGGAAATCTGTGCTTTGGTCTGATGAGTCCAAATTTGAGATCTTTGGTTCCAACCATCGTGTCTTTGTGCGACGCAGAAAAGGTGAACGGATGGACTCTACATGCCTGGTTCCCACCGTGAAGCATGGAGGAGGAGGTGTGATGGTGTGGGGGTGCTTTGCTGGTGACACTGTTGGGGATTTATTCAAAATGGAAGGCATACTGAACCAGCATGGCTACCACAGCATCTTGCAGCGGCATGCTATTCCATCCGGTTTGCGTTTAGTTGGACCATCATTTATTTTTCAACAGGACAATGACCCCAAACACACCTCCAGGCTGTGTAAGGGCTATTTGACCAAGAAGGAGAGTGATGGGGTGCTACGTCAGATGACCTGGCCTCCACAGTCACCAGACCTGAACCCAATCGAGATGGTTTGGGGTGAGCTGGACCGCAGAGTGAAGGCAAAAGGGCCAACAAGCGCTAAGCAACTCTGGGAACTCCTTCAAGATTGTTGGAAGACCATTTCTGGTGACTACTTCTTGAAGCTCATCAAGAGAATGCCAGGAGTGTGCAAAGCAGTCATCAAAGCAAAAGGTGGCTACTGTGAAGACCCTAGAATATAAGACATATTTTCAGTTGTTTCACACTTTTTTGTTAAGTATATAATTCCACATGTGTTAATTCATAGTTTTGATGCCTTCAGTGTGAATGTACAATTTTCAAAGTCATGAAAATACAGAAAAATCTTTAAATGAGAAGGTGTGTCCAAACTTTTGGTCTGTACTGTATATACACACATATACAGTATACATATACACACATATACAGTATACATATATACACACATATACAGTATACACATACACACACATATACAGTATACATATATACACCCATATACAGTATACACATATACAGTATACATATATATATACATGCATATACAGTATACATATATATACATACATATACACACATATACAGTATACATATACACACATATACAGTATACATATATCATGTCATGCAGTGCTTGTCTCATTGCTGTAATTTCCTGCTGTTGCCACCTGGTGGACAGAATTGGTCAGTACACGCTGAGAATGCTCACATGGTGGGGGAGGGGCAGCTTATATATGTATATACAGTCACAATGCAGTTATGGTTATGTTCACACAGTGTTTTTTTAAATGTTTTTTTCACATTATAAAACTCAGAGTTGTCAGGAAAAGCATTGCCTGTATTTTTGATGTATGCCTCACACTAAATACATTTTTGAAGATTTTTTTTTAATCTTCCATCCTATACTCGGGCACTGGCTGTATATTGTTGTGGCCCCGGGACTTGCTTAGATCCGCTGGGTGGCATTGCCAGCTACATTGCAGTAAATGGGTGACCTGAAATCCCACATTCATCCTGTGACCAGTTAGGGACTGTTTTTTCTTAAAGAAGGGTCTCGAGTTATTAATCCCAGACAATCCATTAATGGAGTTTCCAGTAGTATAATAATGATGATTTATCCTGGGGATGGGTTATCAATATCAGATTGGTGGGCTCCGACACGCGGCACTGGCTCTACCCATCAGTTGTTTGCAACGCTCAGATGTAAATAGTTTGAAGATCTGAACATCACTGCTCCATTCACTGTACTGTGGGTCCTGCAAGTCAGCTAATATTCATGTAATAGGAGCTGATCTGCAGCACCAGGGAGCAGCCACTACACAGTGACCAGAGCTGTGATGTTCAGCTCCTCAACAATGTTTACATCTGACCTCTGCCGGAGTTTCAAACAACTGAGTAGTTGAGGTGCCACGTGCCGGACCCCCACAAATCTGATATTAATGAGCTAACCAGGGGATAGGCCATCAATATGTTTGTCCTGGAAATTCCCTTTAAGGCCCACCTGCACATACTGCGTATATAATGTATATATGGCAAAGAGTGGGAAGGGGTTAATCACAGGCTCATAAAACGGACAAACAACACTAATATTGGTTCTATCTTTACACATTTGGGGTAGCCCTTAAGAGGGCCGTTGGGTCAAAGAGAGAGAGAGAAGAGAGAGGGGAGGGAGAGATACCGGGAGATACCAAGAGAGAGAAAAAAAAGAGAGACCCAACCAGTGCAAGGCTAAGCCGGGCAGGCGGCAGCGGCTATTTATACCCACTGCTGATCTCTGATTGGTGGAAAATCTGGGTGTGGCTGCTCTCTGATTGGTGGAAAATCTGGGTGTGGCTGCTCTGTGATTGGTCAGCATTATGACCTCACAGTGGCGATGACTCATACCTCCTGGGTGGTTCTTCTGGGCGGTTCTGTTTTCTGACTGGTGGAAATTCTAATCAGCATTATGACCTCACAGTGGTCGTGACTCATGTTTCATGGACTGTTCTATCTGGGTGACCTGAAACATGCTGATCTCTGATTGGGGGAAATTCAAGTCATCTTCATGACATCACAATCAGCATGTTATTACTGCTGAGATGTTCAGTTTTTTCCTAAATTTCCTACGTTTTGTCCTAATTTATTAGCACATATATACCACTCATTCCTACAATCAAAGGATCAGGAAACCACTCTGAAATCGATATCCTACAATTTACCCCAACAGCAAAATAACAACTATAAACAAAATACCAAAATATATATCAGATTATTAATGACTAGTGTTGAGCATTCCGATACTGAAATATCGGGTATCGGCCGATATTCGCGGTATCGGAATTCTGATACTTAATTCCGATACTTTTAGAATATCGAATACCGGAATCGGAAGTTCCCATAATGCCTGCGCTCTGCAGTGTCTCTGAAGGATGACAAGCTGGATGGCAGCGCTCAGCTGCGATCCAGCCTGTCATCAGAATGCCATCCTAACGTGAGAGAATTCTCCTGATTGTTTAAAAGCCGGCGGGCGGTAAAAAGCCGCCGGCTTTTAAACAATCACACAGCCCCACACTCGCTTCCCCGCAGCCTCCCACCCCGATCCTCCGCTCCCCTCGCCACCTCCCATCCCGATCGTAAGTTAGGACCGGGCGTGGAGCGCAGCACCAAGGAGCGGGGAGCGAAGGACCCGGGCGGGGAAGCTGGCAGTGAAAAGACTTCACCGCCGGCTTTCCCGTTCTGTGCTGCGCTTTCCCGCCAGTTATTTCAAATGAACAGCTGAGGTATCAGGTGATGCTGATCAGCTGTTCATTTGAAGTAGCCGCGGTGCCCTCAGAGGGTTCATGTGAGTTCATGCTTCACTGCATTGCATGAACTCACATGAACTTTCCCACGGTCGCACAGGTCAGCCTCACCTCCCAGACCGGTCATGATTGGTGTGTGTGGGTGTCTGTGCGATGTCTGCGGGTGTGTGCGGGGTGTCTGTGCGATGTGTGCGGGTGTGCGTGGTGTGTGTGCGGTGTGTGTGCGATGTCTCCGGGTGTGTGCGGGGTGTCTGTGCGATATGTGCGGGTGTGCGCGGTGTCTGTGCGATGTGTGCGGGTGTGTGCGTGCAGGCAAACATAGGCCGATGTGACACTACTACTCCCATCGGCCTATGTCTGTCCCCCGTCCACTTGTGCCAGCAGGATCTGCTTGATGGGAGCAGTACTTCCCATCAGCCTGATCCTGCTATTTAAACTACCCCATATGTTATTTTGGCCCTATACATGTTTTATTTTTTTTTTGTTTTTAGTCCCCAATAAATTTTAAATACATTTCATTGGTGGCCAGTGGTTACCTAAAATAAATTAGTTTATACATTACCTGTCCCCGCCGATCGTCACCTAAAATAAAGTAAAAAATAAAAAACTACACCTATACTCACCTAGACACCTAATTCCCCGAAGCCATCGATCTCCTGTAATAAAATTTAAAATAATAAACCACAACCTTATCCTTACCCCTCCGTAGTAGTCCACGAGTGTCCCACGAAGATCTCCAGTTTAGAGCAGCCACATAGAATGTGACCGCTCTGAACCGCCGCTGCCGCTAGAATGACGGGGCCGTAAAGCAGCCCCGTCATTGCATAAGCGGGTTCGCCGAAGTTCAGGCAGCGCTGCTCCGGTTAGCTGCTTTACGGCCCCGCTGTACCGTGAGAAATTCCCACGGTACAGCAGTGCCGTAAAGGAGGTCACCGGAGCTGCGCTGACTGAATGCACTCCGGTGACCTCAGTCAGTGGTTCCCGCTGCCGGGAGCGGACGTGTTCCCGGCAGTGTGAGCTTACAGCAGCCATGCACAGCTGTCACCATCTCCAGATGTGACAGCTGTGCATGGGAGATCAGCGCAGGAACGTGGACAGGTAACTATTTTTTTTTTTAGTAAACTAAGAATTAAATAAAATGGTGTGTTTTATTTCAAATAAATTATTTTTTTTCTGGGTGTAGTGTGTGTTTGATTTTTAACACTTTGTAGGTTAGTAATGGGGGTGTCTTATAGACGCCCATCATTACTAACCTGGGCTTCATGGCAGCTGGCGCTGACATGAACCCCACCACTATTACCCCCTGCCACCGCACCAGGGCAGCGTGGAAGAGCGAGGCCAAGTGCCAGAATTGGTGCATCCTATGGATGTGCCATTTCTGGGGCGGCTGACGGCTGGTGTTTCTAGCCTGGGAGGGGGCCAATATTCATGGCACCCTTCCTGGGTTATTAATATCAGCCCCCAGCTGTCTGCCTAGCCTTTGCTAGCTATTAAAATAGGGGGGACCCTACATCACTTTTTTGGGGGGTCTCCCATTTTAATAGCTAGTAAAGGCTAGGTATTCAGCTGGGGGCTGATATTAGTAGCCTGGGAAGCTCCGTGGGTATTACCCCCTTCCCAGGCTTCAAACATCTGCCCCAGCCGTCTGCTTAACCTCCGCTAGAGACTAAAATTATGGGGGATCCCACGCCAATTTTATTTTTAATAAATCCTTTATTTTAACACTAAATGACACTTGAGGGGTTAATAAAGATGCAGTCCCTAAATTAATATTTATTTTTTAATTAGTTTTTCCCAAAAATTCTGACGTGGGCTTTGCCATATTTTTGTATGCCAGCCAGGTACAGCATCCAGGGACGGGCTGCCCCCAACTCCCAGCTGCCTATTTGTACCTGGCCGAACACAACAATATAGGGAAGCCCTTTTTTTTTTAATTATTTCATGAAATAATTAAAAAAAAATTGATGTGGGGCTTCGCCCTATATTTGTGTCCAGCCAGGTACAGCAGGCAGGAACGGGCTGCCCCCAACCACCAGCTGCCTATTTGTACCTGGCCGGACACAACAATATAGGGAAGCCCTTTTTTTTTAAATTATTTCATGAAATAATTAAAAAAAAATTGATGTGGGGCTTCGCCCTATATTTGTGTCCAGCCAGGTACAGCAGGCAGGAACGGGCTGCCCCCAACCACCAGCTGCCTATTTGTACCTGGCCGGACACAACAATATAGGGAAGCCCTTTTTTTTTTAATTATTTCATGAAATAATTTAAAAAAAATTGACGTGGGGCTTCGCCCTGTTTTTGTATCCAGCCAGGTACAACTAGGCAGCTGGGGGCTGGAATCCGCAGCGCTGGGAGGCCCAAGCTTTCTGGGCCACCCCCGCTGCAAATTGCAGTCCGCAGCCACCCCGGAAAATGGCGCGTTCATAGAAGTGCCATCTTCTGGCGCTGTACCCAACTCATCCAGGGCCCTGGTGCGGTGGCTCACTGGGTAATAAAGGGGTTAGGGCCAGCTTGGCATTATCAGCTGGCCCTAAGCCCGAAATTCATGGGGTCACGCCAATATTAGACATGACCACCATGAATTTCTAGTAAAGTATTTAAAAGAAACACAACACCCAGAAAAAAGTCCTTTAATTGAAATAAACACACAATTCTTTATTGTTCTAAATTAAACCATACTTACCATTACGCCCATTCCAGCTGAAGCCAACGATCTCCTGCAATAAAAGAAAAATAATAAAGCAACCTCATCCTTACCTTTCCATGGTTCCCACGACAGCTTCAGCTCTGCTACATCGAGATGACAGGCTGGACCGCAGCAGAACGCTGCCATCCAGCCTGTCATCCCGCGGACACTGAGAAGTGCAGGCTTGCTTGCGCTCCTCAGTGTCTCGCTGTGACGGCATAAAGATGAGCCGAGGTCATGTCCAATGAACTCGGCTCACCTCATGCACGTGACGCGCCCCTGGGCCTGAGTCACGCAGCGTTGCGCACACGGGAGCCTACCCGGAGCCGGATCTGATAGGGGTAGTAGTCTCGTGGCGGTGATCCGGTCCGTGCCCAGGGAGTCAGACTAAGTGGCAGTCTATTAGCAGTAGATGTTGGATGACTACGCCACCCGTTGAATGCAGCTATGGAGCTGCCGCTGCAGGGCAGACCGCTGAGGCCGGTGGAAGGATGGTGCAGCGTGGATGGTATAACCCCCAACGGGAGGGGTATGGCCTCAGGGCAGCCGACGTGGATGATGGGGGAAGCAGGAACCACTCAGAGACGATGCGGTGTAGTTCAGGGTCTTTACTGGTGACAAAGATAGACCCTCCCGGAGTACTTGCTAGCGATCGGGGCCTGGTCAGTCCTTGAGCAGATGGGATCTCCCCTGGCCAGGCGGAGTTGTAGGCCTTCCCAACTAACTGTACTCTTCTGGCTACCTTGCTAGAGGCGGGTAAAAGTAGCCCACGTCCCTGAGTGTACCGTGTGGTGCTCACCCGTATGGCCGGTGACTCGGGGCCTTCTAATGGCTTCCGCTCCACGATGGCGGTGCTGGTCCCACGCGTGTGACCGTGCCTTCGGGTTTCTGGGCCAGAGGACCTGCAATCCCCTGCCGGTCGGTTTCTGCTGCTGGGTAAAGATTAGTCCCCACAGCCTCGGACTCCGGGTCCGGTGATACTTCTCAGTCAGGGCGAGCTCTGCAGCTGCCAGCCCCTGACTCCTTGTAGCACTGCTCCCACAGAGCTCCTGTTGTTTCTTCCTATGCTGCTTCTCTTCTCTACTCTTGTTCTGTCTTAACCCTGCCTCAGCCCCAGGTTTATATAGGGGAAGTTCTTCCCCTCCCAGGACTGGGCAGGAGGTGTGGCATGCATAAGATCCCTGACCAAGAGACCTCCCACCTGCTCTCAGACATAATATTGCTATTATTGTGGAGACCAGACCCCTGGGGTGCCACATTCCCCCCTAGTGAAATTTAGTACTCCGGGACTAAACATATTTTACAAAAACATAACAGGGTATAACAACAACAATAAAATACAATAAGGAAACACATAAAGATGGTCACGGTGTGTCCGCAACCGGGTGCAGTCTTTGAAGAAAACAAAGGTGTCCATTTCACCAAAACAGGGAGACGTAACCAGGTAGGGGTCTGTCCTGCCCCGAGTCCTTAACAGTCTTTAGTCCGTCCTGGGTTACGCTCCAACTATACACAAAGGATTCCCGGTAAATCCACCAAAGACTCCTGTAAATGACTAGAAACACAAAATTATACACAAGCAACAATAACAGGTAAACATTAATGAAACAGCTTAAACACTTAGATCCTCCACCGTACGGGCAACTGGCCTCTAGTGACCCTAGTGGACCTACGGAGCTGGCTGTCTGGCCCTGAACTACAGGGTGTAGGAGCTGTCAAGGGTAAACTGGGCAGCCGTCTACGGACCCTTTGGCTCACTAGGGGTATGGCAGGCTCACTATAAGCAGAGGGTTGATCCTCCTGATCTGCTTGTATGGAGTCTTCTGCCTCCTGGACCGGCTGTTCTTCCAGTTCTACCGGTTGCTCCGTAAGTACTTGGGATGCTGGTTGGAGGAACGTGAGGACGGGTACCACAACTGCACCATTGACTTGAGTCCAGGACCGAGGGAAGTCTCCGAGCACAGTACTAACCATATCTTCCCTTTCCTCTACGGGTCGAGGGTCTTCTTGTTCCTCTTCAGGGTTCCGTAGCTGTTCGGGACACTTCTTCAGGTGATCCCGGGATACAATGGTTGTGGTTTCCCCTCCGTCTTTGCTGATGGTACAGACCTTCGGGTTGTCGTGGCTTGAGGGCAGTACGGTGTACGGGTCCTTCTCCCACTGGTCGTCCAACTTGTGGAGCCGTCTTTTCCTCTTCAAGACCTGCTCTCCGGGCACCAGGGAAACAGCGGGAGCATACTGGTTGTAAGTTTTCTCTTGTCTTTCCCTAGCTTGACAGAGACTACGCTCCACGCTCTCCTGTACTTTCCGGTACTGCTGCTGCCTCTCTGTATCCCAGTCTGCTTCTGGTGAAGTGTCCTCGGGTGTCAGGACTCCCATCTCCAGGTCAACAGGTAGCTTACCAGGTCTTGCCCTCATCAGGTAAGCCGGGGTACAGTTGGTGGAACCTACCGGGATGTGGTTGTATAGGTCCACTAGGTCGGGCAGCCTCTCGGGCCACAGACTGCGTTCTTCCAGGGGCAATGTTTTCAGAAGATCTATCACCACCTGGTTCATTTTCTCACAAAGTCCATTAGTTTGCGGGTGATAGGGTGTCGTCCTTATCTTCCGGCAGCCATAAAGAGTGCAGAATTCTTGGAAGACCTCCGCTTCAAAGGCAGGTCCCTGGTCCGTCAACACTTGGTCCGGGTACCCGTGTGGACGGCAGAAATGCTGCTGGAAGGCTCTAGCTGCTGTTCGAGCTGTTAAGTCCTTGACGGGGACGACAACCAAGAACCGGGAGTAGTGATCCACGATGGTTAGTGCGTAGACGTAGCCACTTCTGCTTGGGGTCAGTTTTACATGATCCAAGGCTACCAGTTCCAACGGCTGCCGGGTGACGATGGACTGCAGGGGAGTCTTCTGGCTGGCACGGTCCTTCCTTCTTAGGTTGCACGGGCCACAGTCTCTGCACCACCTCTCGATGGTTCCTCTCATGCCTACCCAATGGAACCTACCCTACGTCCGGTAGATTTGGCATCCTGGACAGGGCGTCCGCGTTGGTATTGGAGCGTCCTGCCCGGTATTTGATTGTAAACTCATAGTTGGACAAGCGGGCCATCCATCTCTGCTCTAGGGCACCGAGTCTTGCTGTGTCCAGGTGTGTCAACGGGTTGTTATCCGTGTACACGGTGAACCGGGAAGAAGCGAGGTAGTGCTTAAAGCGTTCGGTGACTGCCCACACCACTTCCAGGAACTCTAGCTTAAATGAGCTGTAATTTTCAGGGTTTCTTTCGGTGGGTCGCAGTTTTCGGCTGGCGTAAGCAATTACCCATTCTTTCCCCTGCTGAATCTGGGACAGTACGGCTCCTAGCCCGATGTTACTGGCGTCGGTGTAGAGGATAAAGGGCTGGCTATAATCAGGGTATGCCAGGATTTCATCCCCCGTGAGGGCCATTTTCAGCTGGCGGAAGGACTCTTCTTCTAGCTTCTCCCATCTGAAGGGTGGCTTCTGGTTCTTGGCCTTCCTGGAGTGGCCTATCAGGAGGTCCTGCATAGGAGCTGCCTTTTTGGTGAAACCGGGAATAAACCTTCGGTAGTAGCCTACCAACCCGAGGAACTGCCTCACTTCCTTTACGCTGGAGGGGCTTGGCCATTCCTTAATTGCGGTGATCTTATCAGGGTCGGGAGCCACTCCGTCAGCACTCACCACGTGTCCCAGGTACTGCACCTTTGGCTTCAGGAGGTGACACTTAGAGGGTTTCACCTTCAGGCCATAACTTGCCAGGGCTTCGAACACTTCCGCCAGGTGTTTCAGGTGGTCCTCATAAGTCTTGGAATATACGATGACATCGTCCAGGTACAACAGGACCGTCTCGAAGTTTCTGTGTCCCAGACAGCACTCCATTAATCGTTGGAAGGTTCCTGGTGCATTGCAGAGTCCGAACGGCATACAGGTAAACTCGCTAAGTCCCATCGGGGTGGTGAATGCGGTCTTCTCCCGGTCCGCCTCTGCTACAGGAACCTGCCAGTACCCGCTAGTGAGATCCAAGGTAGAGAAGAAGTTAGCAGATTTTAAAGCAGCCAAAGACTCCTCTATCCTTGGTAAGGGGTACGCATCCTTGTGTGTGATACGGTTGATTTTCCGGTAATCTACACACATTCTCATGGTGTTGTCTTTCTTTTTGACTAAGACTAGTGGGGCTGCCCAGGGGCTACAGCTATCCTTGATTACCCCAGCCTCCTTCATGTCTCTAAGCATCCCCTTGGCGTGTTGGTAGTGTGCAGGGGGTACGGGTCGATACCTCTCTTTTATGGGAGGATGATCTCCCGTGGGGATGTGGTGTTCTACCCCCTTGACTCGCCTGAAGTCTAACGGGTGTTTACTGAACACTCTCTCGTACTCTTGAACCACCCGATAGACTCCCTGTTTCTGATGGGAGGGAGTGGAGTCAGTACCCAAATGTAGTTGCTGACACCAATCCTCCATTATTTTCTTAGAGCCGTTACCTTCCTCCGGGTGAGATGGAGGCAAGGGTTCCACAGACTGTATAGAGTTTTGGTTGATGGTATATAATTTGGCTAGCGTGGCATACCGGGGTAGGTACACTTCCCTCTTCCCGATATTTATTATGCGAACGGGCACCCTCCCATGGCGTACATCAACCACCCCCCGGGCTGTCAAAATGGTGGGCCTACTGTCTGAATAGACTGGTTCTACCATTGCCTGGTAATCTCTACCTCTCAGACCAATAGCTGCCCGGCACCAAATCATCATTTCACTTTTCGGGGGCATGGCAATAGGGAAAGGGTCACACATTCTTACGCTACCAATCTCACCGCCGGAGAGTTCCACCTGTTGCCGTCGCATCAGTGCCCGGATCTCTTTCTGGAGCACTCGCTGCTGGCCGGAGATGGCGTTCTTGGCAACCTGCTGTAAAATGAAAATCACCTCTGCAAGACAATTTTCAATCACATTAGTTCCTAGAGTTATCTTTGGGTGACTCTCGCGCTTGTCAATGTCTACAATGATCAGTCCCTGTGCTGCCAGTTCGACTCTACCGATTTTAATGGTCATCTCTTTAAATCCGATCTGCGGCACGGGTTGACCATTGCTGGCGATGATACTCAAGTCGTCATCAGGGTAGCGGGTTATATCCGAGTCATTCCAGTACTGCTTGAAGAGCACGTACGGGATGTTGGTGACCTGTGACCCGGTGTCCAGTAGGGCACTCATAGGAATGCCATCCAGTACCACAGGCAAGACTGGACGTCCTCCCACATATTTGTCGCGCCAGTTCGATGGGCCTGGTGATCTTTTTCCTGGGGGTTGGCCCTCTACCCCAGGTTGTGCCAGTTTAAAGGACAGTACCTTGCCATATGTCCGGGTTGATTGCAGCGGCGGCAGATGGGTTGTCCGTCCTCGTTGTATCGGTCGCTGGGTCTTCCTCTGGCCGGTGGGGTCCTCCTTGGTCGGCGCCACGGGATGTCCTCCGGTCCGGATGCCAGCTGGATCTTCCCTGGAGTAGAAACCTGTAAAGACTGCACAGTTCGGGTTAGCGCAGCAACGCTTTTAGCTAGCTCTTGGACCTGATGGTGCAGGTCTGGAGCCGGGTCATTGTTCAAAGCCTGCGCATCAGCCCCCACAGGCCCTGCCGACAAGGGCGCCGCCTCCTGGTGGTAAGTGATAGCTGGGCGCCTGTGGGTCACAACGCCACCCGGTGCCGGTTCTCGGAGCACCCGGATGGCTCTGTCCTTGAACTGTGCAAAGTCCAGATGAGGATCCTGTAAGGCTATGGCCCGCAACTGGGTTCGGTGGACATTGCAATATAGTCCCTCTATAAATTGTTCGGTCAACAGCCTGTCCTCGTTTCCCACGCTGTCAGGGTCGGTTTGCTTAATGGCTCTCAGGGCCTCTTGTAGGTTTAGTGCATAGTCCCTTATACTCTCATGTGCTCGCTGCTTGCACCCATAGAATCTAAGCTTAATCTCGGCTGAGGTGCGGGTATCAAAGGTGTCCCTCAGCCGGGTTAGTATCCCTGTGACAGTCCTCCTCCCAGGTGGCCAGGACTTTACCTCCCTTTGGGCTGCCCCGGTTAGTTGGGCCACCAGGATGCTCACTTTTTGCTCTTCTGTGAGGGGGTACACCTGGAAGAGGCTATCCAGCTTTTCTCTAAAGTCATTCAGGGTATGTGACTCCCCTGAGTATTGGGGTAGCCAGGCTGCTCCCGGGATATAGGGCATGGTGAAAGGCATGACTGCAGCAGCGGTGGCGCTGGCGGGGGTCGAGGCAGTGAAGCTCTCCTCCGTATCCGACATCTTCCTCCCCCCTAGTGGACCGTGGCCTACCTTGCGATGATCCTCTTCCGTAGGCCGCGGCTCCGCAGTGGATCGTCAGGGTTGAGGACCTTCCGTCGCGCTCCTGTGACGTCGGCGTCTGCTGGGCTCCTTCCAGGACCTTACGCAACGTCCGGACGTGAGGCGGGGCTTCAGTTCTTGCGGGCTTTTCGGAGTCCACGCCCCTCTTCTTCCAGCGCGGCGTCCTCAAGATGGTGTCCAACGGCGGGAAAACTCCACGGATGGCGGGAAGAAGGCAGAAGATGGCGCCGGATGGCGGGAAAACTTCGCGGATGGCGGGAAGAAGGTAGAAGATGGCGCCGGATGGCGGGAATCTTCACCACTGGTAAGTTTGAACAGTCTTTTTCAGGCACGCAGTACCCGGTGGTTGCGGGCACGAGATCCTGCCGACTACGCCAAAAGTTGACGCGCCCCTGGGCCTGAGTCGCGCAGCGTTGCGCACGCGGGAGCCTACCCGGAGCCGGATCTGATAGGGGTAGTAGTCTCGTGGCGGTGATCCGGTCCGTGCCCAGGGAGTCAGACTAAGTGGCAGTCTATTAGCAGTAGATGTTGGATGACTACGCCACCCGTTGAATGCAGCTATGGAGCTGCCGCTGCAGGGCAGACCGCTGAGGCCGGTGGAAGGATGGTGCAGCGTGGATGGTATAACCCCCAACGGGAGGGGTATGGCCTCAGGGCAGCCGACGTGGATGATGGGGGAAGCAGGAACCACTCAGAGACGATGCAGTGTAGTTCAGGGTCTTTACTGGTGACAAAGATAGACCCTCCCGGAGTACTTGCTAGCGATCGGGGCCTGGTCAGTCCTTGAGCAGATGGGATCTCCCCTGGCCAGGCGGAGTTGTAGGCCTTCCCAACTAACTGTACTCTTCTGGCTACCTTGCTAGAGGCGGGTAAAAGTAGCCCACGTCCCTGAGTGTACCGTGTGGTGCTCACCCGTATGGCCGGTGACTCGGGGCCTTCTAATGGCTTCCGCTCCACGATGGCGGTGCTGGTCTCACGCGTGTGACCGTGCCTTCGGGTTTCTGGGCCAGAGGACCTGCAATCCCCTGCCGGTCGGTTTCTGCTGCTGGGTAAAGATTAGTCCCCACAGCCTCGGACTCCGGGTCCGGTGATACTACTCAATCAGGGCGAGCTCTGCAGCTGCCAGCCCCTGACTCCTTGTAGCACTGGTCCCACAGAGCTCCTGTTGTTTCTTCCTATGCTGCTTCTCTTCTCTACTCTTGTTCTGTCTTAACCCTGCCTCAGCCCCAGGTTTATATAGGGGAAGTTCTTCCCCTCCCAGGACTGGGCAGGAGGTGTGGCATGCATAAGATCCCTGACCAAGAGACCTCCCACCTGCTCTCAGACATAATATTGCTATTATTGTGGAGACCAGACCCCTGGGGTGCCACACACGTCACTGACAGCGTGGGAGTATTCTAAGTGCTGAGTGCAGGAGAATTTTCCCACGCTGTCAGTGACGTGCATGAGGTGAGCCGAGTTCATTGGACATGACCTCGGCTCATCTTTATGCCGTCACAGTGAGACACTGAGGAGCGCAAGCAAGCCTGCACTTCTCAGTGTCCGCGGGATGACAGGCTGGATGGCAGCGTTCTGCTGCGGTCCAGCCTGTCATCTCGATGTAGCAGAGCTGAAGCTGTCGTGGGAACCATGGAAAGGTAAGGATGATGTTGCTTTATTATTTTTCTTTTATTGCAGGAGATCGTTGGCTTCAGCTGGAATGGACGTGATGGTAAGTAGAGTTTAATTTAGAACAATAAAGAATTGTGTGTTTATTTCAATTAAAGGACTTTATTCTGGGTGTTTGTGTTTTTTTTTAACTTTGACTATGGGGTTAGTAATGGGGGTGTCTTATAGACGCCTCTCCATTACTAACCTGGGTTTGATGTCAGCTGGCATTATAAGCTGACATCAACCCCAACCCTATTACCCCACTTCTACCGCTACAGGGCAGTGGGAAGAGCGAGGCTAAATGCCAGAAATGGCGCATCCTATGGATGCGCCATTTCTGGGGTGGCTGACGGCTGGTGTTTCTAGCCTGGGAGGGGGCCAATATTCATGGCACCCTTCCTGGGCTATTAATATCAGCCCCCAGCTGTCTGCCTAGCCTTTGCTAGCTATTAAATTAGGGGGGACCCCACGTCATTTTTTTGGGGGGTCCCCCATTTTAATAGCTAGTAAAGGCTAGGTATTCAGCTGGGGGCTGATATTAGTAGCCTGGGAATCTCCGTGGGTATTACCCCCTTCCCAGGCTTTAAACATCTGCCTCAGCCGTCTGCTTAACCTCCGCTAGAGCCTAAAATTACGGGGAACCCCACGCCAATTTTTTTTTAAATAAATCCTTTATTTTAACACTAAATGACAATTACAGTAATCAACACTGTCACTGTACTTCATATATATGTGACTGACATGTTTCTATTTATCTAATCTATGTGTGATTCTCTATTCCTTCTATTCTAAATTGTTCGGTACCGCTGCTGAATTGCCGGCCGGCTTTTTTAAAGAGATAGTGCATGAAAACACTATTATTTTTTTTAATAAATCCTTTACACTAAATGACAAGTACAGTAAGCAACACTGTCACAGTACTTCATATATATTTGACTGACATGTTTCTATCTATCTAATCTATGTGTGAAGCTCTATTCTTTCTGTTGTAAATTGTCGGGTACCGGTGTATGCCGCTGCTGAATTGCCGGCTTTTCGCGTAATACATTCAACATTATTCTTAGTTGTTTTACTTCATGTAGAATTAACCTGCAAGGAAAGAAAGGGTTTATTTTCATTCCGATATTTGTGTCCCATTGACTTGCATTGGTTTCCGGTATCGGAATCAGCGATATCCGATACTTTTTGGGTATCGGTCCGATCCAATCCGATACGATATTTCTTGATATCGGAAGGTATCGCTCAACACTATTAATGAGGAAATAAAAGACACAATCACATAAAAATAGTTTTTAGAAAGGTGTAGAAAAAATGCTGTAAAGTAAGAACGCTTCAAAAATAGAAATGTTAATGATTTTTTTTAATCAATTAACAAAATACAAAGTGAATGAACAAACGAAAAATCTAGATCCAATTAATATTTAGTGTGACCAACTTTTCACTTTAAAACAGCATCAATTATTCCAGGTACACCTGCGCAAAGTCAGGGATTTTGTAATAATACAGTCAGGTGTCTGGTCATACACCATGGCAAGACTGAGCACGAATACACAAGGAAGTTATACTACATCAGCAAGTCTCTAAGGCACAAATTTCAAAGCAGATTGAGGGTTCAAGATGTGTCATTCAAGCACTTATGAAGAAGCAAGAAAATGTGCAACGTTGGGGTCAGTAGATGCAGTGGTCGGCCAAGGAAACTTAGTGCAGCAGATGTATGACACATTATGGTTACTTTCCTTCAAAAGCGGAAGATGTCCAGCAGTGCCATCAGCTCAGAACTGGCAGCAACCAGTGGGACTCACCTTCACTCATCTACTGTTCAGAGAAGACTGGCCAGAAGTGGTCTTCATAGCAGAATTGTGGCGAAAAAGCCATATCTTCCACATCAAAACAAGGCCAAGTGACTCAACTATGCATTAAAACAGAGGAACCAGGGTGTAGAAAATTGGCAGGATGTGCTCTGGACGGTTGAGTCAAAATATGAAAATGTTGTTAATACAGAAGAGATTTTGTTCACTAAAGGGCTGGAGAGCAGTACAATAATGAGTGTCTGTGGGCAATAGTGATGCATAAGCACGGTGGAGGGTCCTGTAAGTTTGGGGCTGCATTTCAGCAAATGGAAGTGGGAATTGGGTTAGAATTATTGGTTCCCTCAATGCTGAGATATAGAGGCAGATACTTATCCATCATGCAAATTCATCATGGAGGTGTCTGATTGGATCCAAATGTTTTCTTCAGCAGAACAACAACCCCAAACGTACAGCCAATGTCATTAAGAATTATCTTCAATGTAAAGAACAAGGAGTCCTGGAAATGATCTGGTCCCACCCAGTGGAGTAATTGGAGTCTGATAGGCCCCCACCTGCATGTTGGTCAGATGTATGGGCCCTTGTAGCGTTCTGGATCCTATAAAGATATATGTGTTCTCTCCCTATGTAGCAATGTCCCCCATCCTGGCTCCTTCTTGTAATAATCTCCCACATGCTGGGCCTTATGCTATAACATTTTCCCCCACCTGTGCCCCTGTCTGGTAATGTCCCCATTCTGGCATCATTTCCTTCATTCTGGTTTAATGTCCCCATCCTGGTATAGTGTCCGCATTCTGATATAATGTCCCCATTTTGGTATAATGTCTCTAACCTGGTATAATATCCCCCATGCTGGTGTAATGCTCCCAATTCTGCTATAATGTCCCCAAAGCTTGTATAATGCCCCACATCCTGGTATAGTATGTCCAGTTGTGGCATAATGTCCCCCATGCTGCTATAATATCCCTCATACTGATATAATATCATCATTGTGATATAGTGTCCCCCATCCTGGTATAACATTATCATTGTGATATTATGTCCCCATTCTGATATAGTGTTACCCATCCGGGTATGGTGTACCCCATTCTGGTATAGTGTCCCTTATTCTGGTATAATGTCCCCAATTCTGGTATAATTTCCCCATTCTGATATAATGTCCCCATTCTGATTTAATGTCCCCCTTCCTGGTATATTGTCCCCATTCTGATATATTGTCCCCATTCTGATATAGTGTCCTTCATCTTGGTAAAATGTCCCCATACTAGTATAGTGTCCCCATTCTGGTATAATGCCCCCCATCCTGGTTTAAAGACCATCATACTGGTTTAATGTCCCTCGCCCTGGTTTAAAGTCCCCAATCCTGGTACAATACACTCCATTCTGTTACAGTGTCTCACATTCTGACATAATGACCTAATTCTGATATAATGTCCCCATTCTGGTATAATGTACCCATTCTGGCATAATGTCCCCCATCCTGATATGGTATCTACTGAGCTGCCATCCTGGGGATGGGTTATCAATATCAGATCGGTGGGCTCCGACACACGGCAGTGGATCTGCCCATCAGTTGTTTGCAAAGCTCAGATGTAAATAGTTTGAAGATCTGAACATCACTGCTCCATTCACTGTACTGTGGGTCCTGCAAGTCAGCTAATATTCATGTAATAGGAGCTGATCTGCAGCACCAGGTATCAGCCACTACACAGTGACCAGATCTGTGATGTTCAGCTCCTCAACAATGTTTACATCTGACCTCTGCCAGAGTTTCAAACAACTGAGTAGTGGAGGTCCCACGTGCCGGACCCCCACAAATCTGATATTAATGAGCTAATCAGGGGATAGGCCATCAATATGTTTGTGTAGCACCCTGAGGACTCGGCTGCTACAGGGGTATTACACCTCAAGCCAGAGGTGTGGTATTCCACTCCCGGGTAAGGATGGAGTGTGGAACTGAGCTCAGTAGGCTGCATGCACTACATACATCCCATTTCCGGGGGACAGATCGACGGTACTCCCACCAGTATATGTGCAGGTACGACAGTGTCTGTCCCTGGCTGGAGTGGGAGGGGGGTGGAAAATCCCAGTAGTGTAGGGGCAGATAGGGGGAGTAGTCTGGGTAAGGCTAGGAGCTCATTGGGTGCTGGTCACCTGAGCTCACACATAGAGGGAGTATATAAGGTGGGCACCATCTTAGAACAGGGTCAGTCAGTCTAGAGAGAAGTCCAGGAGAGCCTGCAGAGAGAAGAGAGAGAGGAGAAAGGAAGGACCCAGAGAGAGGACAGAAGAAGGAACCCCAAGATCCCAGAATACAGACAGAAGGGTGAAGGGTTGGCACGCAAGGGTACCGGATCCCAAGCTGGCAGAGGCCAAAGCACACCTTAGCCAGGAACCGGAGGTCGTGGGCAGGATCTGCCACGACCCTCACCAAATCCACTAGGAAGGCACACCGAGCATAGGGTCAGGGGACCCAGAAGGGGTCCAACCAACAAGAGACCCGAGGGAGCCGGACATAAGTGGATCCCTGGTGGGAACGGCCAGTAGAAAGGAAAGTCAGAAAGGAGCTCAGGACCACGCTCCAGAATTGCTTGGGGGTTGGCCGAGTCCAGGACCTAGTGGACGCAGCACGGCTCGGGTGGTCACTCAAGGCCAGAGTGACCACAAGAACATCAGTAAGTAAAAACCCCTGAACTGCACAGCCCGACTCTGAGTCTTCTTGCTTAGCTCTCCTGCACCTTCACAACCACCATCCTCTACATCTGACCCCCTGAGGCTATACCCCTCCCGTTGGGGGTTATATTACCACAGCTGCACACATACCACCAGCCTCAGCGGACCCTTCTGCAGCGGCGGCCTTTTGACCGCAAATCAACGGGTGGCGTAGTCGACACTAAGAACATCTAACAACATCTGCAAAGACTGCCACACACTGAGTTTGACACCCTGGGCACGGACCGGGTCGCCGCCACTCGGAGACTACAACCCCCATCTGATCCGGCTCCGGGTATCCCCAAACAGCACTGGCCCAGGGGGCGCGTCAACTTTGGCGTAGTCGGCAGGATTTCATGCCCGCAACAACCGGGTACTGCGTGCCTGAAGAAAAGTTCACATTTACCTCAAAAAGAAGTCTCCCGCCGATTCCAGAGGGTCCCCGCCATCGGACGCCATCACGGATCGTTTCCCGCCGGTTGCCCGCCATCTGCAGCTTTTTCCCGCCATCCACGGAGTTTCCCGCCACTGGGAGACGATTCCCGCCATTTTGAGAAGATTTCCCGCCTTGGAAGAGTGGACGCCATTATGGGCGTGCCAGAGGGTGGCAAGAGGCCACCTCCCATCGTGGGCCAGGTCCAAGAATGGCGCCAAAAGCGGAAACCGCCCCCACTAACAGAGACTGTGATGATAGAAGTGTCCATCAGCGTGAGGGAACTGCCCCTGAAACTGACAATCACCAAGTTGCCCCGGGACCATCCCCAAAGGGGGCGGAGACAGAACAAAAGTAAGAAGATGGGTGCAGCCTGGAGGAGTCTGGAGAGAGCGCACCCGGAGATGAGAAGTCTGGAGAGGAGTCCAGAGAAGTCGCACCCGGAGATGGAGGGAGAGTCAGGCAGCACCGACCCTGTGGTCAGGAGCCTGCTGCAAGCAACCACCCCACTAGGCCTGGTGGAGATTCTGGCACAGCTCCCCCGAGACCGGGAGTGTGCACAGACAGCGCTGGAGGGCCTCGCACGGAGTATGGCCCGGGTGCAGCGAGAGACGCTGACGGAGTGGAGCAGGGAGATGGCCCAGCAGGCTGGAACCCGCCAGCGAAGCACGCCACCCGAGACGAGGAGACAGACCGCCTCTGAGGATGGTGCAGGAGGAGTGAAGGCCGGAGACGGCGCTGAGGAGGGAGCTGAACAGACGGAGGCAGGTAAAGGGGACGTCACTACCCCGAGCCGAGAAACCGTGAGCCTGCCCCAGCTCCCCGTCGCAGAGCCCGAAATTCCCCCTGCCGTGCCCGTCGCTGCACCGTCACCGCTCCAGACAAGGCCTCAAGTAGAAGCCGCGGCCGCGACCCCTGTGACGTCACGCGCCCCAACCCTGAGCGCGACAAAGCAGGAAACACCACCGGCCTGGTCGCAAGGTCTAGTACCCCCGGGCGCCGCAAGTCCAACAGCGCCCCCTACCTCCACGGAGCCACCGGCCTGGTCGCAGGGCCGAGTAACCCCGGGCGCCGCCGTCCTTACGGTGCCCTTTTCCTTTAGGGTGCCCCAAGTCTGGTCGCAAGGCCTGGTCAACCCGGGCGCCGCTGTCACCATCGCGCCCTCAACATCTAGAGTGCCGCACCTGGGTGAAGATTTGTTCGCCCAGCACACTTGCCCGGATGGGCAGCCCTTTATATGGCCACCGGAGTATTACGAACTACAGCTCCAAAAGGAAAGGCCCCTGTGCGAGCCCCTGATTCCGGTTCCGAAGCCCGTCAGGAGGACCCCGCTCTCGCTGGAGGAGGCGCAGTTCGAGTGGGACCCCACCGGAGGAGACCTCATGGGGTTCACCCAAGAAACTCGGGCGGCCGCAGCTGAACTTGCGGAGTGCTGCCGGCAGCAGTTAGAGGTCTTCGACCGGGAGCGGAGAGAGAGGCGGGTCCGAGAGCAGCGGCTGCAGATACAGAGCGCAGAGCAGAAGAGCCGGACCCGGAGGAACCCCCGTGCAGCTCATGGTCCCCATGCCACCGGGACTGTGATTAAATTCCACCTGCAGCACGGTTGGGGTTTCATCAGGGATCATCACACCCCCGGCGACGTCTTTGTCACCCGCAGAGACGTAGAAAGCCATCTGCCGGAGGGACACAGAGGTCGTGACCTATACGTAGGGGATGAGGTCACATTCACCCGGCACAAGTGTGCCAAAGGACCCTACGCCCTTCATGTACACCGGCTGACGGAGGAGGAGCTGCGGTGTGAGGAGGAGCAAGAGGACCCGGACGGGTCTGAAGAATACAGGGAAGGAGCAGGAGGACGCCGTCATTAAAGTACGGTATCGTGAAACTGTATATAGTTACCCGTAAGGGTATATGCCATGCTGATTTAAATATGTTCCCCGTTGGGACAAGAGTGAACTGAAACCCGTGTGTCCCTATTCCCACTGACCGAGGACTGAGAGCGGTCATCCTTTCCTGATACCTGGCCGAGGACTGAGAGCGGCCATTTCCCCTTGTATATAGTTGCGCTTTCTAAGGCGCCCCCTACTGGTTTTATAGGAAACTACAAGAGACTGTCGCACTTTACCCGGTCACAAGTTGCACCGTGGCCGGAGGAACAAGAAAGTTTACAAGAATGTTTATTATGAAAAAGTTTTTATGCTGATATATATATATATATGATGTTTTCTATGTTTATGTTGTTATGAAAAAAATTTGTATGTTTTTGTATGTTTTTGCTCTTTTACAGCCCGAGGACGTGCTGTGATTTACCAGGGGGGAATGTAGCACCCTGAGGACTCGGCTGCTACAGGGGTATTACACCTCAAGCCAGAGGTGTGGTATTCCACTCCCGGGTAAGGATGGAGTGTGGAACTGAGCTCAGTAGGCTGCATGCACTACATACATCCCATTTCCGGGGGACAGATCGACGGTACTCCCACCAGTATATGTGCAGGTACGACAGTGTCTGTCCCTGGCTGGAGTGGGAGGGGGGTGGAAAATCCCAGTAGTGTAGGGGCAGATAGGGGGAGTAGTCTGGGTAAGGCTAGGAGCTCATTGGGTGCTGGTCACCTGAGCTCACACATAGAGGGAGTATATAAGGTGGGCACCATCTTAGAACAGGGTCAGTCAGTCTAGAGAGAAGTCCAGGAGAGCCTGAAGAGAGAGAGGAGAAAGGAAGGACCCAGAGAGAGGACAGAAGAAGGAACCCCAAGATCCCAGAATACAGACAGAAGGGTGAAGGGTTGGCACGCAAGGGTACCGGATCCCAAGCTGGCAGAGGCCAAAGCACACCTTAGCCAGGAACCGGAGGTCGTGGGCAGGATCTGCCACGACCCTCACCAAATCCACTAGGAAGGCACACCGAGCATAGGGTCAGGGGACCCAGAAGGGGTCCAACCAACAAGAGACCCGAGGGAGCCGGACATAAGTGGATCCCTGGTGGGAACGGCCAGTAGAAAGGAAAGTCAGAAAGGAGCTCAGGACCACGCTCCAGAATTGCTTGGGGGTTGGCCGAGTCCAGGACCTGGTGGACGCAGCACGGCTCGGGTGGTCACTCAAGGCCAGAGTGACCACAAGAACATCAGTAAGTAAAAACCCCTGAACTGCACAGCCCGACTCTGAGTCTTCTTGCTTAGCTCTCCTGCACCTTCACAACCACCATCCTCTACATCTGACCCCCTGAGCCTATACCCCTCCCGTTGGGGGTTATACTACCACAGCTGCACACATACCACCAGCCTCAGCGGACCCTTCTGCAGCGGCGGCCTTTTGACCGCAAATCAACGGGTGGCGTAGTCGACACTAAGAACATCTAACAACATCTGCAAAGACTGCCACACACTGAGTTTGACACCCTGGGCACGGACCGGGTCGCCGCCACTCGGAGACTACAACCCCCATCTGATCCGGCTCCGGGTATCCCCAAACAGCACTGGCCCAGGGGGCGCGTCATTTGTCCTGGAAATTCCCTTTAAGGCCCACCTACACATACTATGTATATAATATATATATATATATATATATATATATATATATATGGCAAAGAGTGGGAAGGGGTTAATCACAGGCTCATAAAACGGACAAACAACACAAATATTGGTTCTATCTTTTACACATTTGGGGTAGCCCTTAAGAGGGCCGTTGGGTCAAAGAGAGAGAGAGAAGAGAGAGGGGAGGGAGAGATACCGGGAGATACCAAGAGAGAGAGAAAAAAAGAGAGACCCAACCAGTGCAAGGCTAAGCCGGGCAGGCGGCAGCGGCTATTTATACCCACTGCTGATCTCTGATTGGTGGAAAATCTGGGTGTGGCTGCTCTCTGATTGGTGGAAAATCTGGGTGTGGCTGCTCTGTGATTGGTCAGCATTATGACCTCACAGTGGCGATGACTCATACCTCCTGGGTGGTTCTTCTGGGCGGTTCTGTTTTTTGACTGGTGGAAATTCTAATCAGCATTATGACCTCACAGTGGCCGTGATTCATGTTTCATGGACTGTTCTATCTGGGTGACCTGAAACATGCTGATCTCTGATTGGTGGAAATTCAAGTCATCTTCATGACATCACAATCAGCGTGTTATTACTGCTGAGTAGTGTTGAGCGAGCACTAAAATGCTCGGGTGCTCGAAGCTCGGGCCGAGCTCGCCGTGATACTCGGGTGCTCGACCCGAGCAACGAGCCCAATGTTAGTCTATGGGAGACTCGAGCATTTTTGCGGTGGCACCCCCGGCAGTCTTTTAAAAGCCTAACAAGTGCCCAAAACGATAGTGACAGTGCTCAAATGACATGGGAACAGCATGGGGATCGCCCCAGGAAGTATTTCTGTCCCCCAGGTCTCTGCTGTCAACAACGTGGTCAGAGGTATTAAGCCACTTTTACGGGCTCACAATAAAACGTTCAAAAACGAAAGTGAAACGTTAAGGAACATCCTTTCCAGGGAAAAGACTTGTGTATAAGTTAAAATAAATGACCAAAAACAAAAATACTCCTCCACACCTTCGGCTATGTTCACAAGTAGCATTTTTTATGCGTTTTTGCACTTTTGTATTGCTTTCAACTATGACAAATGCATTCACCGAGAAATGTCATTTTAACATTTTACAACCTTATCTGGCCATGTGCTGTGTGACACATGCATAAAGTGCTGAAAAGACATGGGAACAGCATGGGGAAGACCCCTGGAAGCATCTCTGACTCCCAGGTCACTGTCTAGAAGTGTGCCCATCATAAGTGATCCTTGCCGCATCAGAAGATGCAGACTTGCAACTATCCCCATGCAAGTTCTAGTCCCAGGGCAGTGTTCAATTGTACCTCCCCCATTCCTTGCAATACAAGCGCAAGTATGCAGCCTGCCACCCACCCACCCCCAGGCTGCAATACCATACTGCTTGCTTGCTTGAACTTGAAATTGGGCCTTTTAGGCATGTGGAGGCGGAATCTGGCCACCACGTCATGGCTGTGTTGGCGGCCTGGAATCCATACTCAGTCCCCAGCCGCCCGGCGGCCGGGTGTCCATACTCGGTCCCCAGCCGCCCCGCGGCCGGGTGTCCACACACGGTCCCCAGCCGCCTGGGGGCAGCCGGGTGTCCATAAACGGTCCCCAGCCACCCCTATTTCTCCTTGGAACATCCCCCCACACACTTTTCTTAGCACGGCCTGCTTTAGGCAGCATTGGACGAGCCCACCAGAGAACCAGACTCCTCCGGTGGGCCCTGACTTCTCCATCGGTGGAGTTGAGAGTGCCAAGGTGAGGAGCATGATGATGATGACAGAAGTTAGCATCTGCTATGTTTTCTTTTAATGCAAGTGTAAGTGTGCAGCCTGCCACCCACCCACCCCCAGACTGCAATTCCATACTGCTAGCTTGCACTTAAAATGGGGCCTTTTAGTTTGGAGGAGGCCGAAGCTGGCCACTACCTCATGGCTGCTTCGGCAGCGAGGTATCCATACTCAGTCCCCAGCCGCCCCTATTTGTCCTGGTGTGCCTTATACATAAGATTAAGCGCGTATACCAAAACATTACCCGTGCCCTCCCCAGTGCATTTAGTGGGAAGGAGAGCCTATTCCGCTGTAGTGTGTGCATGCCAAACCCCTGTTCATGGTACATGCGAAGATGCCTCCCACCTTGCACCTGTCGTTGCAGACTTGCAACTATCCCCATTCAAGTCCTTGTCCCAGGGCAGTGTTCAATTGTACCTCTCCCATTCCTTGCAATGCAAGCGCAAGTATGCAGCCTGCCACCCACCCACCCCCAGGCTGCAATACCATACTGCTTGCTTGCTTGAACTTGAAATTGGGCCTTTTAGGCATGTGGAGGCGGAATCTGGCCACCACGTCATGGCTGTGTTGGCGGCCTGGAATCCATACTCAGTCCCCAGCCGCCCGGCGGCCGGGTGTCCATACTCGGTCCCCAGCCGCCCCGCGGCCGGGTGTCCACACACGGTCCCCAGCCGCCTGGGGGCAGCCGGGTGTCCATAAACGGTCCCCAGCCGCCCCTATTTCTCCTTGGAACATCCCCCCACACACTTTTCTTAGCCCGGCCTGCTTTAGGCAGCATTGGACGAGCCCGCCAGAGAACCAGACTCCTCCGGTGGGCCCTGACTTCTCCATCGGTGGAGTTGAGAGTGCCAAGGTGAGGAGCATAATGATGATGACAGAAGTTAGCATCTGCTATGTTTTCTTTTAATGCAAGTGTAAGTGTGCAGCCTGCCACCCAACCACCCCCAGACTGCAATTCCATACTGCTAGCTTGCACTTAAAATGGGGCCTTTTAGTTTGGAGGAGGCCGAAGCTGGCCACTATCTCATGGCTGCTTCGGCAGCGAGGTATCCATACTCAGTCCCCAGCCGCCCCTATTTGTCCTGGTGTGCCTTATACATAAGATTAAGCGCGTATACCAAAACATTACCCGTGCCCTCCCCAGTGCATTTAGTGGGAAGGAGAGCCTATTCTGCTGTAGTGTGTGCATGCCAAACCCCTGTTCATGGTACATGCGAAGATGCCTCCCACCTTGCACCTGTCGTTGCAGACTTGCAACTATCCCCATTCAAGTCCTTGTCCCAGGGCAGTGTTCAATTGTACCTCTCCCATTCCTTGCAATGCAAGCGCAAGTATGCAGCCTGCCACCCACCCACCCCCAGGCTGCAATACCATACTGCTTGCTTGCTTGCACTTTAAATTGGGCCTTTTAGGCATGTGGAGGCGGAATCTGGCCACCACGCCATGGCTGTGTCGGCGGCCTGGTATCCATACTCAGTCCCCAGCCGCCTGGTGGCCGGGTGTCCCTGCTTGCTCCCCAGCCTCCAGGGGGTGGCCGGGTGTCCATACTCGGTCCCCAGCCACCCCTATTTGTCCCGGTAACCTTTCCCACACTTTTCTTAGCCTGGCCTGCTTTAGGGCAGCATTGGCCGAGCCCACCGGACTATCAGACTCCTCCGGTGGGCCCTGGCTTCTCCATCAGGGGAGTTGAGAGTGCCAAGGTGAGGAGCATGATGAGGATGATAGAAGTTAGCATCTGCTTTGTTTTGTTGTAATGCAAGCGCATGTATGTAGCAGCGGCTAGACCTGAGGTGGTCAGCTTTTTGGCGCATATCCTACCTCCTCCGAAGATTGCTGGATGTTTTCCTGCTACTTTCCAAGTTCTATGACTCCCATTAAAACAAAGCTTCAGGTGATAAATGATGGATGAGGTAGTGGCAAAGGAGAAAGAGCAGGAGGAACAGGGACCATTCACATCAATATCAGGCCAGTCAACCAGATATGTCTTGTAGGATATGTTTCTGTAACAAAAGGAGCGGTTCGGCTACACAGTTATAGGGCATACAGTGTGTGCAATACCTACCAAAAATTTCGAGGCACTCCAATGCCCCTTGGAAATGACATGGAGGTCAGAGGGCGTTAACTAAACCTTTTTTTCCATTTATAGCAACTGGGTCTCCTGTGCACTGTTGGCCTAAGCAGTGAATGGAAGGCTTTCCAAAAATTATGAGGAGCTGCAATGCCCCTTACAAGAGCCATGTGTGGCACCCCAGGGGTCTGGTCACCACAGTAATAGAGACATTACGTCGGAGAGCAAGTGGGAGGTTTCCTGGTCAGGATCCCTTAAACATGCAACATCCTCCTGCCCCAGTCCTGGGAGGGGAGAATTCTGCCCTTATAAACTGGATCTGGGGCGGGGTTGAGTGAGTCAGAGCACAGTCAGAGTCAGAGTGAGAGCAAGGGAAAGTAACAGCAAGGAGTTCTGTAGGAGCTAGGAGCTAAAGACAAGGGGCTGGAAGCTGAGCAGAGCTCGCCCTGGCAGAAGACAATAGGAACCGGACACAGGAGTCCGAGGCTGTGAGGACTTATATATCCAGCAGCAGGAACCAACCGGCAGGGGATTTTAGGTCCTCTGGCCATAGAAGCCCGGAGGCTCAGTCACAAGCAAGGGACCAGCACCGCCGTCGTGGAGCGGAGGCTAACAGAAGGCCCCAAGTCACCAGCCATACGGGTGAGCACTACACGGTGCACGCAGGGACGTGGGGTACTTCTACCCGCTTACAGCAAGGTAGCCAGGAAGAGTGCAGACAGACGGGGAGGCCTACAACTCCACCTGGCCAGGGGAACTCCTGCTTGCTCACAGACTGACCAGGCCTCTTATGCTAGCCAGTACTCCCGGGAGGGTCTACCTTATAATCATCAGTAAAGACCCTGAACTGCACTGCAAAGACTCTGAGTCGTTCCTGCTGCGGTCGTGCACCATCACCCCCATCATCCACACTCACTGCCCTGAGGCTATACTCCTCCCGTGGGGAGTTATCCCATTCTCTGCTGCGCACACAACACCAGCCTCAGCGGTCTGCCTCGCAGCGGTGGTACTCCCTGACCGCAATCCACGGGTGGCGCAGTCGGACAATTAACCTCAAAACCTAAGAAAGACTGCCACTGGTTTGAGCAGCCTGAGCCACGGGACCGGGTCACCACCACGGAGACTACAGACCCCAGAGACCCGGCACCGGGTATCCCACACACGTGTACACACGGCCCAGGGGGCGCGTCACATGCAGTACAGCATATTGCAAACATAAGTCTCATTATTGGGGAGTGGGTCTCCCATAGTATTTGCTTATGCTTTCCAAGTAAAAGCTGCCAAAAATTAGGACGGAGCAACTTGCAATGCCCCTTACAAGAGCCATGCAGTACAGCATATTACAAACATAAGTCCCATTATTGGGGAGTGGGTGTCCCATAGTATTTGCTTATGCCTTGCAAGCAAAAGCTGCCAAAAATAAGGACGGAGGAACTTGCAATGCTGGCACCCTGGTGGTATAGTGGTGGTGGAGGCTGAGGATAAGGAGAAGAAGATAAAACAGCCGAAACGAGGAAGCGTATACCCATGTGTGGGTGTGAAGCGGTGCATGTGAATACACCTCCCGAAATAACACAGTGGATTTGACTTTATGTTACTCTGCTGTCATTTGGTGGTGATGAGAAGTCTGGCCCAATCCAGCCCTTCTTCATTTTGATAAGGGTCAGCTTGTCAGCATTGTCAATTGACAGGCGAGTGCGCTTATCAGTTATAATTCCCCCAGCGGCACTAAAAACACGCTCCGATAACACGCTAGCGGCAGGGCAGGCCAGGACCTCAAGGCGTACAGAGCGAGTTCATTCCAAGTGTCCAGCTTGTAAACCCAATAATTAAAAGGCACAGAGGAATCACGGAGGACGCTGGTACGGTCGGCAAGGTACTCCCTCACCATCTTTTGAAACTTTCCACTCCTTGTGAGAGTACCCCGCGCCTCAGGGCCTGTAAGCTGGGCGGGTGTCAGAAAACTGTCCCAGAACATTGACAGTGTTCCCCTGCCTCTGCTGGATTGGAGTTGCATCTCTCTCGCCTGTACGCCTTGGTTGGGCTACGAACTGTGACCTCTGCCGCTAGCGTGTTCAGATGGGAATTTTTTTAAGAGTTCTGCAGCAAGGGCCTTCTGGTACTGCCCCATTTTTGTAGACCTCTCCACCACAGGAATAAGAGACTGAAAGTTCTCCTTGTAGCGGGGGTCCACAAGTGTCACCAACGAGTAATGACTGTCACCCAACATTTTGACAACGCGAGGGTCACGGTTAAGGCAGCGTAACATAAAGTCAGCCATGAATGCCAGACTGGTAACGGGCAAGATTTCCGTGTCCTCACCAAGATGACGACTGACCATGCTCTCCTCCTCCTCCTCCTCTTCCTCCTCCCCCCTGTCCTCAGGCCACCCACGCTGAACCGACGGTATGACACTTGTACAGGTACTACCGTCTACAACGCATGATAGCAGCTCCTGTTCTTCCCCCTCCTCCTCCTACTCTCCCTCATTGTCCCCCAATGCACGTTGGGATGAGATGAGGCTGGGCTGTGTGTAATCGCCCGCTACGGCTTCTTGATCCATCTCATCATACTCTGGCTGCAATGCCTCCTCTTTAATTCTCTGCAGAGAGCGTTGCAAAAGACAGACAAGTGGGATGCTGACACTAATGATGGCGTTGTCGCCACTCACCATCTTGGTGGCCTCCTCAAAGTTTGTCAGGATGGTACATATGTCAAACATCCAGGTCCACTCCTGAGGTCTTATGTGTGGAGTCTGACCTGAATATCGACGGCCTTGTTGCAGCTTGTACTCCACAACTGCTCTCTTCTGCTCACAAATCCTTTGCAACATGTGGAGGGTAGAGTTCCAACGTGTGGGGACATCACACACCAGTCGGTGTGCCGGAAGCTGCAAACGCTGCTGCAACACAGCAAGGGCGGCGGAAGCTGTAGCCGACTTGCGAAAATGAGCTGACAGGCGGCGTACTTTCACGAGCAGATCTGGCAACTCGGGGTACGATTTAAGAAACCGCTGAGCCACGAGGTTAAGCACATGAGACAGGCATGGTACGTGTGTGATCTCACCTCGCCTCAGAGCCGCCACCAGGTTACAGCCATTGTCACACACGACCATGCCGGGATGTAGGTTCAGCGGTCTCAGCCACAGATCTGCCTGCTCTTTCACAGCTGTCCACAACTCACAAGCAGTGTGAGGTTTATCACCTAAGCTTATGAGTTTCAGCACAGCCTGTTGCCGCTTGGCGGAGGCAGTACTGCAATGCTTCCAGCTTGTAACTGATGTGGTGATATCTGAGAGGGAGGCTGAACATGAGGAGGAGGAGGATGCGCAGGAGCTGTACACTGTGGGGGCAACTCTGACTGACACAGGGCCCGCAATCCTCGGTGTGGGGAGGATGTGTTCCGTCCCAAGGTCCGACTGGGTCCCGGCTTCCACTATGTTTACCCAGTGTGCCGTCAGAGAGATGTACCGTCCCTGGCCACAAGCACTTGTCCACGTGTCCGTTGTCAGGTGGACTCTCCCAGTAACTGCGTTGTTGAGGGCACGGCAGATGCTTTGGGACACGTGCTTGTGTAGTGCGGGGATGGCACACCGGGCAAAATAGCGTCGGCTGGGGACCGAGTACCGAGGGACGGCCACCGCCATAAGATTGCGGAAGGATTCCGTCTCCACCAGCCTAAAAGGCAGCATTTCCAACGCAAGCAGTCGTGAAATGTGCGAATTTAGGACTGTGGCCTGTGGGGCGTTAGCTGCGAATTTCCGCTTTCGTTCAAAGGTCTGGGATATGGACAATTGAACACTGCGGTGGGACGTGGACGTGGACGTTGATGCTGTTTCTTGAGAAACTGCCATAACAAGTGAAGACTGAGAGGAGGGGGCATCTTTACATGCAGTATGGACAGGGGATTGCCTTGCACACACAACAGGGGGTTCTATTGCACGCACAACAGTGGAAGAAGCAGTGGTGACACCCGCTGACACTGGTCGTGGACCCTGGGTTTCGCTCCACAAAGTCAGGCGCTTTGCTGCCATGTGCCTGATCATGCTGGTGGTGGTCAGGCTGGTAGTTTTGTCACCCCTGCTTATGCTGGCATGGCAGGTGGAACATATGGCCTTTTTGGGGTTATCAGCAGAGTCTTTAAAAAAATTCCAGACTCTGGAAGACCTACCCCTTGTACTGGCAACGTCCCTCGTGTTGGTGTTATGGGGAATGGTTGCCTGCCTTCTGTCTGCGGCCACCACACTGCTTCTTCCTGCCTGTTGGGGTACTCTGCCTCCCTCCCCCTGTGTGCTGCTGGCCTCACTCTGCATGTCCTCCTTCCACGTTGGGTCAGTTACTAGATCATCCACCACCTCCTCCTCTTCCACTTGCGCACCACGATCCTCCTCCTCACTTCCTGTCAATTGTGTCTCGTCATCGTCCACCTCTTGTGACAGATTGCCAACGTCGACTACCTGTGGCCGTGGCTTTTCAAATATTTGGGCATCGCAACATGGGATCTCCTCTTCCACCACTTCAAGCGTATCAAGCGAGGGGCCCAAATATGGAAATGGACCAGTGAACAGCTCTTCAGAGTGTCCAAGTGTGGGATCACTTGCTGTCTGACGACACTCGGCATGGTGGGAGGAAGGAGCATCAGGGTGAGGAGGAGTATGCAGTCAAGACTCACGGCTACTAAGAGTTGACCGTGTGGAAGACAGACCGGAGGTGGTGGTGCCCAGGTAACTGTAAGTATTATCTGCTATCCAATTAATAACCTGTTCACACTGATCAGTTCTCAATACTGGTGTTGTTCTGTGCTTCCCTAGTAATTCGGTCAAGAAGTGGGAGCGAGAAGATGTGGCTGTTGGTTGTGGCACATTTTCACCTTGGCCACGTCCCCGTCCTCTGCACGAACCATCACCAGAACGTCCACTTCCACGTCCCTTGCCACGCGCCTTGCCCATTGTAAATGAAGTAAAATAGCTTACACTTGCACTATCAATGGAAAAAGGGTAATAAAGAGTAGATTAGAACCATGGAAGAGGAAAACCACAGTTATTGTTTACTGGGGTATACCACACTTTTTTAAATAGAGATATTTGCGGCTGAACAGTGAGTGACACACTCAAACTGCTTTTTTTTTAGATACCAAAGGCCCAAAACTGGATAGTACAGCGATTTGACCCGTGGAACTGCGAAACCACACTGGGATGTCGGGCCTACACAAGACTATTTTCAACAGATATATTTTTGTGTCACAACAGTCAGGAGACACTACTGTTTTTCTTTACGGAAAAAACTACCAAAAGCTGAATAATAGAGATTTTTTATTGTGGGATGGCAAAACCACAGTTATTGTTTACTGGGGTATACCACACTTTTTAAATAGAGATATTTGCGGCTGAACAGTGAGCAACACACTCAAACTGCTTTTTTTTAGATACCAAAGGCCCAAAACTGGATGGTACAGCGATTTGACCCGTGGAACTGCGAAACCACACTGGGATGTCGGGCCTACACAAGACTATTTTCAACAGATATATTTTTGTGTCACAACAGTCAGGAGACACTACTGTTTTTCTTTACGGAAAAAGCTACCAAAAGCTGAATAATAGAGATTTTTTACTGTGGGATGGCAAAACCACAGTTATTGTTTACTGGGGTATACCACACTTTTTTAAATAGATATATTTGCGGCTGAACAGTGAGCGACACACTCAAACTGCTTTTTTTTTAGATACCAAAGGCCCAAAACTGGATAGTACAGCGATTTGACCCGTGGAACTGCGAAACCACACTGGGATGTCGGGCCTACACAAGACTATTTTCAACAGATATATTTTTGTGTCACAACAGTCAGGAGACACTACTGTTTTTCTTTACGGAAAATATACCAAAACCTGAAGAATAGAGATTTTTTACCGTGGGATGGCAAAACCACAGTTATTGTTTACTGGGTTATACCAGACTTTTTTAAATATATAGATTTGCAGCTGAACAGTGAGCGACACACTCAAACTGTTTTTTTTTTTAGATACAAATGGCCCAAAATGGATAATACAGAGGTTTGAACCGTGGAAGTGCAAAACAACACTTCTGTTTCTCTAGCCTACACCAGACTATTTTCAACAGTTATATTTGTGTCTGAAAAATCAGAGACACGCTTTTTTTTTGGGGGGGACGACACACCAAAAGGTTAATAAGACGGGTATTTGTACAGTGTGAAGGAGGAAAAAAAAAGGAGGATTTAGATGAAAAAAGGATTTTTCCTGGCCCCCGACACCTGGTGCTAAGTCCAGCAATTTCGGCAACAGGAGCACACAGGACTGTAATGCAGCGTTTGCTGGTATAACCACTGTGTCTCCTATACAGCCTGCCTGCCTGGTATCTGGGATGGATATTAGTCCTGAAAAGGACTGTTTGTTTGTTCTGGCAGCCTTTACAGACCCTACACTAACTATTTCGCAGTTTATATCTCTCCCTAAATCAGCAGCGCTGTCCCTACACTGTCTAATCTGGAGCGACTGTGTCCAAGATGGCGGCGCCCGGTTTTAAATACTCGAGGTGACGCTGTGCGGCCAGCCAATCACTGTAATGCCCACAACCAACATGGCTGCAGCATTACAGTGACTGGCTGGCAATCCCTGCATGTTCATTGGCTCTGTAAAGAGCGCCAAACATGCAGGGCGGAGACCCGAGCTCCCGCCCGAGTAACCCGGAAATGCTCGGTGCTCGCCGAACATCCCGAGTAGCGTGATGCTCGGGCGAGTACCGAGCAGTGTCGAGCATGTTCGCTCAACACTACTGCTGAGATGTTCAGTTTTTTCCTAAATTTCCTACGTTTTGTACTAATTTATTAGCACATATATACCACTCATTCCTACAATCAAAGGATCAGGAAACCACTCTGAAATCAATATCCTACAATTTACCCCAACAGCAAAAAAACAACTATACACAAAATACCAAAAGATATATCAGATTATTAATGAGCAAATAAAAGACACAATCACATAAAAATAGTTTTTAGAAAGGTGTAGAAAAAATGCTGTAAAGTAAGAACGCTTCAAAAATAGAAATGTTAATGATTTATTTAATCAATTAACAAAATACAAAGTGAATGAACAAACGAAAAATCTAGATCCAATTAATATTTGGTGTGACCAACTTTTCACTTTAAAACAGCATCAATTATTCCAGGTACACCTGCGCAAAGTCAGGGATTTTGTAATAATACAGTCAGGTGTCTGGTCATACACCATGGCAAGACTGAGCAAGAATACAGAAGGAAGTTATACTATATCAGGAAGGTCTCTAAGGCACAAATTTCAAAGAAGGTTGAGGGTTCAAGATGTGTCATTCAAGCACTTATGAAGAAGCACAAGAAATTGTGCAACGTTGAGGTCGGTAGATGCAGTGGTCGGCCAAGGAAACTTAGTGCAGCAGATGTATGGCACATTATGGTTACTTTCCTTCAAAAGCGGAAGATGTCCAGCAGTGCCATCAGCTCAGAACTGGCAGCAACCAGTGGGACTCAGCTTCACTCATCTACTGTTCAGAGAAGACTGGCCAGAAGTGGTCTTTATAGCAGAATTGTGGCGAAAAAGCCATATCTTCCACATCAAAACAAGGCCAAGTGACTCAACTATGCATTAAAACAGAGGAACCAGGGTGTAGAAAATTGGCAGGATGTGCTCTGGAAGGTTGAGTCCAAACATGAAAAATGTTGTTATTACAGAAGAGATTTTGTTCCCTAAAGGGCTGGAGAGCAGTACAATAATGAGTGTCTGTGGGCAATAGTGATACATAAGCACGGTGGAGGGTCCTGTAAGTTTGGGGCTGCATTTCAGAAAATGGAAGTTGGAATTGGGTTAGAATTATTGGTTCCCTCAATGCTGAGATATAGAGGCAGATACTTATCCATCATGCAATATCATCAGGGAGGTGTCTGATTGGATCCAAATGTTTTCTTCAGCAGAACAACAACCCCAAACGTACAGCCAATGTCATTAAGAATTATCTTCAATGTAAAGAACAAGGAGTCCTGGAAATGATATGGTCCCACCCAGTGGAGTAACTAGAGTCTGATAGGGCCCCACCTGCATGTTGGTCAGATGTATGGGCCCTTGTAGCGTTCTGGATCCTATAAAGATACAGTATATGTGTTCTTTCCCTATGTAGCAATGTCCCCCATCCTGGCTCCTTCTTGTAATAATCTCCCACATGCTGGGCCTTATGCTATAACATTTTCCCCCACCTGTGCCCCTGTCTGGTAATGTCCCCATTCTGGCATCATTTCCTTCATTCTGGTTTAATGTCCCCATCCTGGTATAGTGTCCCCATTCTGATATAATGTCCCCATTTTGGTATAATGTCTCTAACCTGGTATAATATCCCCATGCTGGTGTAATGCTCCCAATTCTGCTATAATGTCCCCAAAACTGGTATAATGCCCCACATCCTGGTATAGTATCTCCAGTTCTGGCATTATGTCCCCTATGTTGCTATAATATACCCCATACTGGTATAATATCATCGTTGTGATATAATGTCCCCCATCCTGGTATAACATCATCATTGTGATATAATGTCCCCATTCTGATATAGTGTCACCCATCCGGGTATGGTGTACCCCATTCTGGTATAGTGTCCCTTATTCTGGTATAATGTCCCCAATTCTGGTATAATTTCCCCATTCTGATATAATGTCCCCATTCTGATTTAATGTCCCCCTTCCTGGTATGTTGTCCCCCTTCCGATATATTGTCCCTATTCTGATATAGTGTCCTTCATCTTGGTAAAATGTCCCCATACTAGAATAGTGTCCCCATTCTCGTATAATGTCCCCATCCTGGTATAATGCCCCCCCATCCTGGTTTAATGACCATCATACTGGTTTAATGTCCCTCGCCCTGGTTTAATGTCCCCCATCCTTGTACAATGCACTCCATTCTGTTACAGTGTCTCACATTCTGGCATAATGACCTAATTCTGATACAATGTCCCCATTCTGGTATAATGTACCCATTCTGGCATAATGTCCCCCATCCTGGTATGGTATCTACTGAGCTGCCATCCTGGGGATGGGTTATCAATATCAGATCGGTGGGCTCCGACACGCGGCCCTGGCTCTACCCATCACTTGTTTGCAACGCTCAGATGTAAATAGTTTGAAGATCTGAACATCACTGCTCCATTCACTGTACTGTGGGTCCTGCAAGTCAGCTAATATTCATGTAATAGGAGCTGATCTGCAGCACCAGGTAGCAGCCACTACACAGTGACCAGAGCTGTGATGTTCAGCTCCACAACAATGTTTACATCTGACCTCTGCCAGAGTTTCAAACAACTGAGTAGTTGAGGTGCCACGTGCCGGACCCCCACAAATCTGATATTAATGAGCTAACCAGGGGATAGGCCAACAATATGTTTGTCCTGGAAATTGCGTTTAAGGCCCACCTGCACATACTACGTATATAATATATATATATGGCAAAGAGTGGGAAGGGGTTAATCACAGGCCCATAAAACGGACAAACAACACAAATATTGGTTCTATCTTTTACACATTTGGGGTAGCCCTTAAGAGGGCCGTTGGGTCAAAGAGAGACAGAGAGAGGGGAGGGAGAGATACCGGGAGATACCAAGAGAGAGAAAAAAAGAGAGACCCAACCAGTGCAAGGCTAAGCCGGGCAGGTGGTAGCGGCTATTTATACCCACTGCTGATCTCTGATTGGTGGAAAATCTGGGTGTGGCTGCTCTCTGATTGGTGGAAAATCTGGGTGTGGCTGCTCTGTGATTGGTCAGCATTATGACCTCACAGTGGCGATGACTCATACCTCCTGGGTGGTTCTTCTGGGCGGTTCTGTTTTCTGACTGGTGGAAATTCTAATCAGCATTATGACCTCACAGTGGCCGTGACTCATGTTTCATGGACTGTTCTATCTGGGTGACCTGAAACATGCTGATCTCTGATTGGTGGAAATTCAAGTCATCTTCATGACATCACAATCAGCATGTTATTACTGCTGAGATGTTCAGTTTTTTCCTAAATTTCTTACGTTTTGTCCTAATTTATTACCACATATATACCACTCATTCCTACAATCAAAGGATCAGGAACCCACTCTGGAATCAATATCCTACAATTTACCCCAACAACAAAAAAACAACTATACACAAAATACCAAAAGATATATCAGATTATTAATGAGCAAATAAAAGACACTATCACATAAAAATAATTTTTAGAAAGGTGTAGAAAAAATGCTGTAAAGTAAGAACGCTTCAAAAATAGAAATGTTAATGATTTATTTAATCAATTAACAAAATACAAGTGAATGAACAAACGAAAAATCTAGATCCAATTAATATTTGGTGTGACCAACTTTTCACTTTAAAACAGCATCAATTATTCCAGGTACACCTGCGCAAAGTCAGGGATTTTGTAATAATACAGTCAGGTGTCTGGTCATACACTATGGCAAGACTGAGCAAGAATACACAAGGAAGTTATACTACATCAGCAAGGTCACTAAGGCACAAATTTCAAAGCGGATTGAGGGTTCAAGATGTGTCATTCAAGCACTTATGAAGAAGCACAAGAAATTGTGCAACGTTGAGGTCAGTAGATGCAGTGGTCTGCCAAGGAAACTTAGTGCAGCAGATGTATGACACATTATGGTTACTTTCCTTCAAAAGCGGAAGATGTCCAGCAGTGCCATCAGCTCAGAACTGGCAGCAACCAGTGGGACTCAGCTTCACTCATCTACTGTTCAGAGAAGACTGGCCAGAAGTTCTCTTCATAGCAGAATTGTGGTGAAAAAGCCAAATCTTCCACATCAAAACAAGGCCAAGTGATTCAACTATGCATTAAAACAGAGGAACCAGGGTGTAGAACATTGGCAGGATGTGCTCTGGACGGTTGAGTCCAAATATGAAAAATGTTGTTATTACAGAAGAGATTTTGTTCACTAAAGGGCTGGAGAGCAGTACAATAATGAGTGTCTGTGGGCAATAGTGATCCATAAGCACGGTGGAGGGTCCTGTAAGTTTGGGGCTGCATTTCAGCAAATGGAAGTGGGAATTGGGTTAGAATTATTGGTTCCCTCAATGCTGAGATATAGAGGCAGATACTTATCCATCATGCAATATCATCAGGGAGGTGTCTGATTGGATCCAAATGTTTTCTTCAGCAGAACAACAACCCCAAACGTACAGCCAATGTCATTAAGAATTATCTTCAATGTAAAGAACAAGGAGTCCTGGAAATGATATGGTCCCACCCAGTGGAGTAACGAGAGTCTGATAGGGCCCCACCTGCATGTTGGTCAGATGTATGGGCCCTTGTAGCGTTCTGGATCCTATAAAGATACAGTATATGTGTTCTTTCCCTATGTAGCAATGTCCCCCATCCTGGCTCCTTCTTGTAATAATCTCCCACATGCTGGGCCTTATGCTATAACATTTTCCCCCACCTGTGCCCCTGTCTGGTAATGTCCCCATTCTGGCATCATTTCCTTCATTCTGGTTTAATGTCCCCATCCTGGTATAGTGTCCCCATTCTGATATAATGTCCCCATTTTGGTATAATGTCTCTAACCTGGTATAATATCCCCATGCTGGTGTAATGCTCCCAATTCTGCTATAATGTCCCCAAAACTGGTATAATGCCACACATCCTGGTATAGTATCTCCAGTTCTGGCATTATGTCCCCTATGTTGCTATAATATACCCCATACTGGTATAATATCATCGTTGTGATATAATGTCCCCCATCCTGGTATAACATCATCATTGTGATATAATGTCCCCATTCTGATATAGTGTCACCCATCCGGGTATGGTGTACCCCATTCTGGTATAGTGTCCCTTATTCTGGTATAATGTCCCCAATTCTGGTATAATTTCCCCATTCTGATATAATGTCCCCATTCTGATTTAATGTCCCCCTTCCTGGTATGTTGTCCCCCTTCCGATATATTGTCCCTATTCTGATATAGTGTCCTTCATCTTGGTAAAATGTCCCCATACTAGAATAGTGTCCCCATTCTGGTATAATGTCCCCATCCTGGTATAATGCCCCCCCATCCTGGTTTAATGACCATCATACTGGTTTAATGTCCCTCGCCCTGGTTTAATGTCCCCCATCCTGGTACAATGCACTCCATTCTGTTACAGTGTCTCACATTCTGGCATAATGACCTAATTCTGATACAATGTCCCCATTCTGGTATAATGTACCCATTCTGGCATAATGTCCCCCATCCTGGTATGGTATCTACTGAGCTGCCATCCTGGGGATGGGTTATCAATATCAGATCGGTGGGCTCCGACACGCGGCCCTGGCTCTACCCATCACTTGTTTGCAACGCTCAGATGTAAATAGTTTGAAGATCTGAACATCACTGCTCCATTCACTGTACTGTGGGTCCTGCAAGTCAGCTAATATTCATGTAATAGGAGCTGATCTGCAGCACCAGGTAGCAGCCACTACACAGTGACCAGAGCTGTGATGTTCAGCTCCACAACAATGTTTACATCTGACCTCTGCCAGAGTTTCAAACAACTGAGTAGTTGAGGTGCCACGTGCCGGACCCCCACAAATCTGATATTAATGAGCTAACCAGGGGATAGGCCAACAATATGTTTGTCCTGGAAATTCCGTTTAAGGCCCACCTGCACATACTACGTATATAATATATATATATGGCAAAGAGTGGGAAGGGGTTAATCACAGGCCCATAAAACGGACAAACAACACAAATATTGGTTCTATCTTTTACACATTTGGGGTAGCCCTTAAGAGGGCCGTTGGGTCAAAGAGAGACAGAGAGAGAAGAGAGAGGGGAGGGAGAGATACCGGGAGATACCAAGAGAGAGAAAAAAAGAGAGACCCAACCAGTGCAAGGCTAAGCCGGGCAGGTGGTAGCGGCTATTTATACCCACTGCTGATCTCTGATTGGTGGAAAATCTGGGTGTGGCTGCTCTCTGATTGGTGGAAAATCTGGGTGTGGCTGCTCTGTGATTGGTCAGCATTATGACCTCACAGTGGCGATGACTCATACCTCCTGGGTGGTTCTTCTGGGCGGTTCTGTTTTCTGACTGGTGGAAATTCTAATCAGCATTATGACCTCACAGTGGCCGTGACTCATGTTTCATGGACTGTTCTATCTGGGTGACCTGAAACATGCTGATCTCTGATTGGTGGAAATTCAAGTCATCTTCATGACATCACAATCAGCATGTTATTACTGCTGAGATGTTCAGTTTTTTCCTAAATTTCCTACGTTTTGTCCTAATTTATTACCACATATATACCACTCATTCCTACAATCAAAGGATCAGGAACCCACTCTGGAATCAATATCCTACAATTTACCCCAACAACAAAAAAACAACTATACACAAAATACCAAAAGATATATCAGATTATTAATGAGCAAATAAAAGACACTATCACATAAAAATAATTTTTAGAAAGGTGTAGAAAAAATGCTGTAAAGTAAGAACGCTTCAAAAATAGAAATGTTAATGATTTATTTAATCAATTAACAAAATACAAGTGAATGAACAAACGAAAAATCTAGATCCAATTAATATTTGGTGTGACCAACTTTTCACTTTAAAACAGCATCAATTATTCCAGGTACACCTGCGCAAAGTCAGGGATTTTGTAATAATACAGTCAGGTGTCTGGTCATACACTATGGCAAGACTGAGCAAGAATACACAAGGAAGTTATACTACATCAGCAAGGTCACTAAGGCACAAATTTCAAAGCGGATTGAGGGTTCAAGATGTGTCATTCAAGCACTTATGAAGAAGCACAAGAAATTGTGCAACGTTCAGTTCAGTAGATGCAGTGGTCTGCCAAGGAAACTTAGTGCAGCAGATGTATGACACATTATGGTTACTTTCCTTCAAAAGCGGAAGATGTCCAGCAGTGCCATCAGCTCAGAACTGGCAGCAACCAGTGGGACTCAGCTTCACTCATCTACTGTTCAGAGAAGACTGGCCAGAAGTTCTCTTCATAGCAGAATTGTGGTGAAAAAGCCAAATCTTCCACATCAAAACAAGGCCAAGTGATTCAACTATGCATTAAAACAGAGGAACCAGGGTGTAGAACATTGGCAGGATGTGCTCTGGACGGTTGAGTCCAAATATGAAAAATGTTGTTATTACAGAAGAGATTTTGTTCACTAAAGGGCTGGAGAGCAGTACAATAATGAGTGTCTGTAGGCAATAGTGATCCATAAGCACGGTGGAGGGTCCTGTAAGTTTGGGGCTGCATTTCAGCCAATGGAAGTGGGAATTGGGTTAGAATTATTGGTTCCCTCAATGCTGAGATATAGAGGCAGATACTTATCCATCATGCAATATCATCAGGGAGGTGTCTGATTGGATCCAAATGTTTTCTTCAGCAGAACAACAACCCCAAACGTACAGCCAATGTCATTAAGAATTATCTTCAATGAAAAGAACAAGGAGTCCTGGAAATGATATGGTCCCACCCATTGGAGTAACTAGAGTCTGATAGGCCCCCACCTGCATATTGGTCAGATGTATGGGCCCTTGTAGCGTTCTGGATCCTATAAAGATACAGTATATGTGTTCTCTCCCTATGTAGCAATGTCCCCCATCCTGGCTCTATCTTGTAATAATCTCCCACATGCTGGGCCTTATGCTATAACATTTTCCCCCACCTGTGCCCCTGTCTGGTAATGTCCCCATTCTGGCATCATTTCCTTCATTCTGGTTTAATGTCCCCATCCTGGTATAGTGTCCCCATTCTGATATAATGTCCCCATTTTGGTATAATGTCTCTAACCTGGTATAATATCCCCATACTGGTGTAATGCTCCCAATTCTGCTATAATGTCCCCAAAGCTGGTATAATGCCCCACATCCTGGTATAGTATCTCCAGTTCTGGCATTATGTCCCCCATGTTGCTATAATATACCCCACACTGGTATAATATCATCGTTGTGATATAATGTCCCCCATCCTGGTATAACATCATCATTGTGATATAATGTCCCCATTCTGATATAGTGTCACCCATCCGGGTATGGTGTACCCCATTCTGGTATAGTGTCCCTTATTCTGGTATAATGTCCCCAATTCTGGTATAATTTCCCCATTCTGACATAATGTCCCCATTCTGATTTAATGTCCCCCTTCCTGGTATGTTGTCCCCCTTCCGATACATTGTCCCCATTCTGATATAGTGTCCTTCATCTTGGTAAAATGTCCCCATACTAGAATAGTGTCCCCATTCTGGTATAATGTCCCCATCCTGGTATAATGCCCCCCATCCTGGTTTAATGACCATCATACTGGTTTAATGTCCCTCGCCCTGGTTTAATGTCCCCCATCCTTGTACAATGCACTCCATTCTGTTACAGTGTCTCACATTCTGGCATAATGACCTAATTCTGATACAATGTCCCCATTCTGGTATAATGTACCCATTCTGGCATAATGTCCCCCATCCTGGTATGGTATCTACTGAGCTGCCATCCTGGGGATGGGTTATCAATATCAGATCGGTGGGCTCCGACACGCGGCACTGGCTCTACCCATCACTTGTTTGCAACGCTCAGATGTAAATAGTTTGAAGATCTGAACATCACTGCTCCATTCACTGTACTGTGGGTCCTGCAAGTCAGCTAATATTCATGTAATAGGAGCTGATCTGCAGCACCAGGTAGCAGCCACTACACAGTGACCAGAGCTGTGATGTTCAGCTCCACAACAATGTTTACATCTGACCTCTGCCAGAGTTTCGAACAACTGAGTAGTTGAGGTACCACGTGCCGGACCCCCACAAATCTGATATTAATGAGCTAACCAGGGGATAGGCCATCAATATGTTTGTCCTGGAAATTCCATTTAAGGCCCACCTGCACATACTACGTATATAATATATATATAGCAAAGAGTGGGAAGGGGTTAATCACAAGCTCATAAAACGGACAAACAACACAAATATTGGTTCTATCTTTTACACATTTGGGGTAGCCCTTAAGAGGGCCGTTGGGTCAAAGAGAGAGAGAGAGAAGAGAGAGGGGAGGGAGAGATACCGGGAGATACCAAGAGAGAGAAAAAAAGAGAGACCCAACCAGTGCAAAGCTAAGCGGGCAGGTGGTAGCGGCTATTTATACCCACTGCTGATCTCTGATTGGTGGAAAATCTGGGTGTGGCTGCTCTCTGATTGGTGGAAAATCTGGGTGTGGCTGCTCTGTGATTGGTCAGCATTATGACCTCACAGTGGCGATGACTCATACCTCCTGGGTGGTTCTTCTGGGCGGTTCTGTTTTCTGACTGGTGGAAATTCTAATCAGCATTATGACCTCACAGTGGCCGTGACTCATGTTTCATGGACTGTTCTATCTGGGTGACCTGAAACATGCTGATCTCTGATTGGTGGAAATTCAAGTCATCTTCATGACATCACAATCAGCATGTTATTACTGCTGAGATGTTCAGTTTTTTCCTAAATTTCCTATGTTTTGTCCTAATTTATTAGCACATATATACCACTCATTCCTACAATCAAAGGATCAGGAAACCACTCTGAAATCAATATCCTACAATTTACCCCAACAGCAAAAAAACAACTATACGCAAAATACCAAAAGATATATCAGATTATTAATGAGCAAATAAAAGACACTATCACATAAAAATAATTTTTAGAAAGGTGTAGAAAAAATGCTGTAAAGTAAGAACGCTTCAAAAATAGAAATGTTAATGATTTATTTAATCAATTAACAAAATACAAAGTGAATGAACAAACGAAAAATCTAGATCCAATTAATATTTGGTGTGACCAACTTTTCACTTTAAAACAGCATCAATTATTCCAGGTACACCTGCGCAAAGTCAGGGATTTTGTAATAATACAGTCAGGTGTCTGGTCATACACCATGGCAAGACTGAGCAAGAATACACAAGGGAGTTATACTACATCAGCAAGGTCTCTAAGGCACAAATTTCAAAGCAGATTGAGGGTTCAAGATGTGTCATTCAAGCACTTATGAAGAAGCACAAGAAAATGTGCAACGTTAAGGTCAGTAGATGCAGTGGTCGGCCAAGGAAACTTAGTGCAGCAGATGTATGACACATTATGGTTACTTTCCTTCAAAAGCGGAAGATGTCCAGCAGTGCCATCAGCTCAGAACTGGCAGCAACCAGTGGGACTCAGCTTCACTCATCTACTGTTCAGAGAAGACTGGCCAGAAGTGGTCTTCATAGCAGAATTGTGGTGAAAAAGCCATATCTTCCACATCAAAACAAGGCCAAGTGACTCAACTATGCATTAAAACAGAGGAACCAGGGTGTAGAAAATTGGCAGGATGTGCTCTGGACGGTTGAGTCCAAATATGAAAAATGTTGTTATTACAGAAGAGATTTTGTTCACTGAAGGGCTGGAGAGCAGTACAATAATGAGTGTCTGTGGGCAATAGTGATCCATAAGCACGGTGGAGGGTCCTGTAAGTTTGGGGCTGCATTTCAGCAAATGGAAGTGGCAATTGGGTTAGAATTATTGGTTCCCTCAATGCTGAGATATAGAGGCAGATACTTATCCATCATGCAATATCATCAGGGAGGTGTCTGATTGGATCCAAATGTTTCTTTAGCAGAACAACAACCCCAAACGTACAGCCAATGTCATTAAGAATTATCTTCAATGTAAAGAACAAGGAGTCCTGGAAATGATCTGGTCCCACCCAGTGGAGTAACTAGAGTCTGATAGGGCCCCACCTGCATGTTGGTCAGATGTATGGGCCCTTGTAGCGTTCTGGATCCTATAAAGATACAGTATATGTGTTCTCTCCCTATGTAGCAATGTCCCCCATCCTGGCTCCTTCTTGTAATAATCTCCCACATGCTGGGCCTTATGCTATAACATTTTCCCCCACCTATGCCCCTGTCTGGTAATGTCCCCATTCTGGCATCATTTCCTTCATTCTGGTTTAATGTCCCCATCCTGGTATAGTGTCCCCATTGTGATATGATGTCCCCATTTTGGTATAATGTCTCTAAGCTGGTATAATATCCCCCATGCTGGTGTAATGCTCCCAATTCTGCTATAATGTCCCCAAACCTGGTATAATGCCCCACATCCTGGTATAGTATCTCCAGTTCTGGCATAATGTCCCCCATGGTGCTATGATATCCACCATACTGGTATAATATTATCATTGTGATATAATGTCCCCCATCCTGGTATAACATCATCATTGTGATATAATGTCTCCATTCTGATATAGTGTCACCCATCCGGGTATGGTGTACCCCATTCTGGTATAGTGTCCCTTATTCTGGTATAATGTCCCCAATTCTGGTATAATTTCCCCATTCTGATATAATGTCCCCATTCTGATTTAATGTCCCCCTTCCTGGTATATTGTCCCCATTCTGATGTATTGTCCCCAATCTGATATAGTGTCCTTCATCTTGGTAAAATTTCCCCATACTAGAATAGTGTCCGCATTCTGGTATAATGTCCCCATCCTGGTATGATGCCCCCCATCCTGGTTTAATGACCATCATACTGGTTTAATCTCCGTCGCCCTGGTTTAATGTCCCCATCCTGGTGCAATGCACTCCATTCTGTTACAGTGTCTCACATTCTGGCATAATGACCTAGTTCTGATATAATGTCCCCATTCTGGTATAATGTCCCCCAGGGGCGTACATAGGAATCATGGGGCCCCATAGCAGAAGCTCTAAATGGGCCCCCTACCCCCCACAAAAAAATGTAAATAATTGTCGGGGTCACAGAAGATCAGATCTCACAACTTTTCATCCTTTACATAGTAATTTTCCTCCTGCTGAAGTCCTAGATCCCTCTTTCATTGCCCCATAAAGTGTGATGCCAACAAAAGTGCCCCCAAACACAGTGTGATACCCCCATGGTGAATTCCTCCACTTGCGCAGTATAATGACCCTACTGTACCCCACCTCAACTCCCAGGGCAAAGTATGCTGACCCCAACATAGTATGATCCCCCAACTGTGACCTCCTAGAGCTAGAAAGAATGGTACATAATAAGGGAGGGTGTTATACATAATAAAAGAGGAAACTATATAACTAAGGATGGCGCTATACATAATAAGTGAGTACACTATATACTAAGTGACTGTGCCATACATAATAAGGCTACATTCCTGCATCTGTGTGCAGTGTCGGTGTGCTGCCCTGTTTTACTGATGCATTGAGCATGTCCTATTCTAATCCTCAAAATCAGATCAGAACAGGACATTCTCTGACCCTCTTAGATCTCATTCTCAGATCCGTGATTTTCATGGATGTGTGAATGGATCTATAAAACTCTACGAGTCCGTGAACCATCCGATAAAAAAATCTGGCAGCACACGGACATTTCACAAAAATGTGAGAGTACAGCCTAAGGGATTTTACAGATAACATTATCACTCCAAGTCACACAGTGCAGATACAGAATACTATTTACATCCAGGCACTTACCGCAGACGTGTCATCTGATCAGAGTCGGTTTCTGCTTCTTCTTCTTCATCTGGTCAGACCTTCATGTCGACATCTCCCAGCCACGACTCGTCTTGTCACGATGATCTCCAGCCTAGAAAATAACAAGGTCACATATTGTATGTATACATGTGTCTCCCCCGCTCTGCGTCCTCGAATACAGATATGTAACCCCCCCATTAATATACTATTAACCACCTAGTATTCAAAATATAAAGTGATAAGCAGCACTGTGCCCCCCATTAACTATAATCTCCACCAGCCAATAATATAAATTATTCAGTCTATGTGACTCTCCCCAATTAACTGTAAGGCTATATGCACACGGAAAACATACAAGGCTTCACAGTACAAGCAAAGTGAAACCCCCATAATTGCTCTCTCCCACCACCTCCATCATTGCTCTGTCCCAGCATCTCTATCATTGGTCTGTCCCAGCCCTCCTGTCATTGCTCTCTCCCAGCACCCCCATCATTGCTCTCTCCCAGCACCCCATCATTGCTCTCTCCCAGCACCCTCATCATTGCTCTCTCCCAGCACCCTCATCATTGCTCGCTACCAGCACCCCGATCATTGCTCTCTCCCAGCACCCCGATTATTGCTCTCTCCCAGCACCCTCATCATTGCTCTCTCCCAGCACCCTCATCATTGCTCTCTCCCAGCACCCCGATCATTGCTCTCTCCCAGCACCCCGATCATTGCTCTCTCCCAGCACCCCCGTCATTGCTCTCTCCCAGCACTCCCGTCATTGCTCTCTCCCAGCACCCTCATCATTGCTCTCTCCCAGCACCCTCATCATTGCTCTTTCCCAGCACCCTCATCATTGCTCTCTCCCAGCACCCTCATCATTGCTCTGTCCCAGCACCTCCATCATTGCTCTGTCCCAGCACCCCGATCATTGCTGTGTCCCAGCACCCCAATCATTGCTCTCTCCCAGCACCCCCATCATTGCTCTCTCCCAGCACCCCGTCATTGCTCTCTTCCAGCACCCCCGTCATTGCTCTCTCCCAGCACCCCCGTCATTGATCTCTCCCAGCACCTCCATCATTACTCTCTCCCAGCACCCCCATCATTGCTCTGTCCCAGCACCCCCGTCATTGCTCTCTCCTAGCATCCCCGTCATTGCTCTGTCCCAGCACCCCATCATTGCTCTTACTGAGCACCCCGTCATTGCTCTCTCACAGCAAACCCCGTCATTGCTCTCTCACAGCACCATCATTGCTGTCACAGCACCCCCATCATTGCTCTCTCCCAGCACTCCCATCATTGCTCTCTCCCAGCAACCCGTCATTGCTCTCTCCTTCCCCACATCCCTATCATTGCTCGCCCCAGCCCCACTATCCCCATCATTGCTTTCCCCAGCCCCACTATCCCCATCATTGTTCACTGCTCTCCCCATCTCCACCATCCCCATCATTGCTCTCCCCAGCCCCCCCATCCCCACCATTGCTCTCCCCAGCCCCATCACCATATTTGCTCTCCCCAGCCCCACCAATCCCATCATTGCTCTCTCCAGCCCCATCATTTCTATCCCCAGCCCCACCATCCCTATCATTGCTCTCCCCAGCCCCATCATTGCTCTCCCAAGCCCCATCATTGCTCTCCCCAGCCCCATCCTTGCTCTCCTTAACCCCATCATTGCTCTCCCCAGCCCCATGAGCCCCATTATTGCTCTTCGCAGCCCCATCATTCCTCTCCCCAGCCCCATCATTCCTCTCCCCAACCCCATAAGCCCCATTATTGCTCTGCCCAGCCCCACCATCCCATAATTTCTCTCCCCAGACCCATTATTGCCCTCCCCAGCCCCACCATCCCATAATTTCTCTCCCCAGACCCATTATTTCTCTCCTCAGCCCCACCATCCCATCATTGCTCTCCCCACCTCCCCTCCCCAGCGGTAAAAAAAACCCAAAAAAACAACAACTTACCTCATCTCGCTCCCCTGCAGCATTCTCCTGGTTGCCGGCAGCTTCCTACCTAACCCAGGCGCACGCAGCATGATGACATCATCAAGCTGCGCGCTCCTAGGTCAGGGAGGAAGCAGAGGAGGAATCCCTTCAGCGCCGCTGCCATTCTCCTCCTGTCAGCAGCGGAGCTGCAGGGATCGCTCCCTGCCCGCCGCTGGCAGGGAGCAGCTGCACTGGCGGCCCCCCCGGCGCAGCTGCACCGGCAGCGGTATGTCCGCCCCTGGACTGCTATGGGGCGCCCAGGGGCCCCATAGCAGTCACATGGCCTGCCGCCATTGGCGGTACGCCACTGATGTCCCCCATCTTGGTATGGTATCTACTGAGCTGCCATCCTGGGGATGGGTTTTCAATATCAGATCGGTGGGCTCCGACACGCAGCACTAGCTCTACCCATCAGTTGTTTGCAACGCTCAGATGTAAATAGTTTGAAGATCTGAACATCACTGCTCCATTCACTGTACTGTGGGTCCTGCAAGTCAGCTAATATTCATGTAATAGGAGCTGATCTGCAGCACCAGGTAGCAGCTACTACACAGTGACCAGAGCTGTGATGTTCAGCTTCTCAACAATGTTTACATCTGACCTCTGCCAGAGTTTCAAACAACTAAGTAGTTGAGGTGCCACATGCCGGACCCCCACAAATCTGATATTAATCAGCTAACCAGGGGATAGGCCATCAATATGTTTGTCCTGGAAATTCCCTTTAAGGCCCACCTGCACATACTACGTATATAATATATATATATGGCAAAGAGTGGGAAGGGGTTAATCACAGGCACATAAAACGGACAAACAACACAAATATTGGTTCTATCTTTTACATATTTGGGGTAGCCCTTAAGAGGGCCGTTGGGTCAAAGAGATAGAGAGAGAGAAGAGAGAGGGGAGGGAGAGATACCGGGAGATACCAAGAGAGAGAAAAAGGAGAGGCCCAACCAGTGCAAGGCTAAGCCGGGCAGATGGCAGTGGCTATTTATACCCACTGCTGATCTCTGATTGGTGGAAAATCTGGGTGTGGCTGCTCTCTGATTGGTGGGAAATCTGGGTGTGGCTGCTCTGTGATTGGTCAGCATTATGACCTCACAGTGGCGAATACTCATACCTCCTGGGTGGTTCTTCTGGGCGGTTCTGTTTTCTGACTGGTGGAAATTCTAATCAGCATTATGACCTCACAGTGGCCGTGACTCATGTTTCATGGACTGTTCTATCTTGGTGACCTGAAACATACTGATCTCTGATTGGTGGAAATTCAAGTCATCTTCATGACATCACAATCAGCATGTTATTACTGCTGAGATGTTCAGCTTTTTCCTAAATTTCCTGCATTTTGTCCTAATTTATTAGCACATATATACCACTCATTCCTACAATCAAAGGATCAGGAAACCACTCTGAAATCAATATCCTACAATTTACCCCAACAGCAAAAAAACAACTATACACAAAATACCAAAAGATATATCAGATTATTAATGAGCAAATAAAAGACACAATCACATAAAAATAATTTTTAGAAAGGTGCAGAAAAAATGCTGTAAAGTAAGAACGCTTCAAAAATAGAAATGTTAATGATTTATTTAATCAATTAACAAAATACAAGTGAATGAACAAACGAAAAATCTAGATCCAATCAATATTTGGTGTGACCCAACTTTTCACTTTAAAACAGCATCAATTCTTCTAGGTACACCTGCGCAAAGTCAGGGATTTTGTAATAATACAGTCAGGTGTCTGGTCATACACCATGGCAAGACTGAGCAAGAATACACAAGGAAGTTATACTACATCAGCAAGGTCTCTAAGGCACAAATGTCAAAGCAGATTGAGGGTTCAAGATGTGTCATTCAAGCACTTATGAAGAAGCACAAGAAAATGTGCAACGTTGAGGTCAGTAGATGTAGTGGTCGGCCAAGGAAACTTAGTGCAGCAGATGTATGACACATTATGGTTACTTTCCTTCAAAAGTGGAAGATGTCCAGCAGTGCCATCAGCTCAGAACTGGGAGCAACCAGTGGGACTCAGCTTCACTCATCTACTGTTCAGAGAAGACTGGCCAGAAATGGTCTTCATAGCAGAATTGTGGCGAAAAAGCCATATCTTCCACATCAAAACAAGGCCAAGTGACTCAACTATGCATTAAAACAGAGGAACCAGGGTGTAGAAAATTGGCAGGATGTGCTCTGGACGGTTGAGTCAAAATATGAAAAATGTTGTTATTACAGAAGAGATTTTGTTCACTGAAGGGCTGGAGAGCAGTACAATAATGAGTGTCTGTGGGCAATAGTGATCCATAAGCACGGTGGAGGGTCCTGTAAGTTTGGTGCTGCATTTCAGCAAATGGAGGTGGAAATTGGGTCAGAATTATTGGTTCCCTCAGTGCTGAGATATAGAGGCAGATACTTATCCACCATGCAATATCATCAGGGAGGTGTCTGATTGGATCCAAATGTTTTCTTCAGCAGAACAACAATCCCAAACGTACAGCCAATGTCATTAAGAATTATCTTCAATGTAAAGAACAAGGAGTCCTGGAAATGATCTGGTCCCATCCAGTGGAGTAACTAGAGTCTGATAGGCCCCCACCTGCATGTTGGTCAGATGTATGGGCCCTTGTAGCGTTCTGGATCCTATAAATATATATGTGTTGTAACAGGTCTAGGAGGTGGAACCTCTGAGCAACTATACAAGGGGGCAGTCCTTGTAAGGAAGCGGGTGGCTCCCAGGGACGGCGGGCAGGTAGTCACGGCTAGTGACGGGGACAGTCTCTGGGTAGAAGGGCAGGAGGTGACGGCAGGTGACGGGGACAGTCTCTGGGTAGAAGGGCAGGAGGTCACGGCAAGTGACGGGGACAGTCTCTGGGTAGAAGGGCGAGTGGTCACGGCAAGTGACGGCAGAACCTCCAGGTAGGCTAGCAGGCAGGTAGCAGGTGGACGCTCCCAGGTGAGCGGGCAAGAGTCTCTGGACAGGCCGGTGGTCACAGCAAGTGACGGCTCCAGGTAGGCTAGCAGGCAGGTAGCAGATGAGCGCTCCCAGGAGAACAGGCAAGAGTCTCTGGACAGGCAGGTGGTCACGGCACGTGACGGCAGAGCCTCCAGGTAGGCTAGCAGGCAGGTAGCAGGTGAGCGCTCCCAGGTGAGCGGGCAAGAGTCTCTGGACAGGCAGGTGGTCGCAGCACGTGACGGCGGAGCCTCCAGGTAGGCTAACAGGCAGGTAGCAGATGAGCGCTCCCAGGTGAGTGGGCAAGAGTCTCTGGACAGGCAGGTGGTCACAGCACGTGACGGCGGAGCCTCCAGGTAGGCTAGCAGACAGGTAGTAGGTGAGCGCTCCCAGGTGAGCGGGCAGACTGATCCATAGACAGACTGGCAGGGCTGGTAGGCAGACTGTCGGACCGCAGATAGATAAGTATCAGGCAGGAATCTGGCAGGTGACTGGCAGGTAACTGGCAGGTAACTGGTAACAGGACCTGAGGGCTGAAGCAGAGTTGAAAGGCTTTGCAACAACATTGCTCGGGCACCTCCAGTTTGGAGGAGGTGCTTTATATATGGTGAGGTCCTCCGGCCATTGGCCGGGGACTCCTTAGGACGGCTCGCGCGGCCCCTTAAAGAGAGGGGGAGCGCGCGCGCGCGCCCTAAGCACAGAGCCCGGGAAGCAGCGCGTGCTGCCAGCAGAGCGGGAGGAAGCCGCCGGGCACGGAGCGGAGATGTGAGGGGAAAGGCGTCCCTGCCTAGCAGGGGGCAGGGACGCCGATGCTACATGTGTTCTCTCCCTATATAGTAATGTCCCCCATCCTGGCTCCTTCTTGTAATAATCTCCCACATGCTGGGCCTTATGCTATAACATTTTACCCCACCTGTGCCCCTGTCTGGTAATGTCCCCATTCTGGCATAATTTCCTTCATTCTGATTTAATGTCCCCATCCTGGTATAGTGTCCCCATTCTGACATTATGTCCCCATTTTGGTATAATGTCTCTAACCTGGTATAATATCCCCCATGCTGGTGTAATGCTCTCAATTCTGCTATAATGTCCCCAAAGCTGGTATAATGCCCCACATCCTGGTATAGTATCTCTAGTTCTGGCATAATGTCCCCATGCTGCTATAATATTCCCCATACTGGTATAATTTCATCATTGTGATATAATGTCCCCCATCCTGGTATAACATTATCATTGTGATATATTGTCCCCATTCTGATATAGTGTCACCCATCCGGGTATGGTGTACCCCATTCTGGTATAGTGTCCCTTATTCTGGTATAATGTCCCCAATTCTGGTATAATTTCCCCATTCTGATATAATGTCCCCATTCTGATTTAATGTCCCCCTTCCTGGTATATTACATAGTAACATAGTTTTTAAGGTTGAAGGAAGACTAAGTCCATTTAGTTCAACCCATAGCCTAACATGTTGATCCAGAGGATGGCAAAAAAAAACCATGTGGCAAACACTAAGCTCCACATTGGGGAAAAAAATTCCTTCCCGACTCCATACGACAATCAGACTAGTTCCCTGGATCAACGCCCTATCAAGGAATCTAGCATTTATAACCTGTAATATTATACTTTTCAAGAAAGGCATCCACGCCCTTCTTAAATTTTAACAGTGAATCACTCATTACAACATCATGCGGCAGAGAGTTCCATAGTCTCACTGCTCTTACAGTAAAGAATCCCGTCTGTGATTATGATTAAACCTTCTTTCCTCCAGACGTAGAAGATGCCCCCTTGTCCCCGTCTCAGGCCTCAGAGTAAAAAGATCAGTAGAAAGGTCTTTGTACTGTCCCCTCATATACTTGTACATAGTAATACGATCACCCCTAAGCCTTCTCTTTTCCACAGTAAATAACCCCAAGTGTAATAACCTGTCTTGGTATTGCAGACCCCCCAGTCCTCTAATAGCCTGTCTTGGTATTGCAGACCCCCCAGTCCTCTAATAGCCTGTCTTGGTATTGCAGACCCCCCAGTCCTCTAATAGCCTTGGTCGCTCTTCTCTGCACCCTCTCTAGTTCAACTATGTCTTTCTTATACACCGGAGACCAGAACTGTACACAGTATTCTAAGTGTGGTCGCACTAATGACTTGTATAGAGGTAAAATTATGTTCTCCTCATGAGCATCTATGCCTCTTTTAATGCATCCCGTAATTTTATTTCCCTTCGCAGCAGCAGCCTGACACTGGCCACTAAACGTGAGCTTGTCGTCCACCAATACACCCAGGTCTTTTTCAGTTACAGTTTTGCACAGTGTTTTACAATTAAGCATATAATTATACATTTTATTTCCTCTGCCCAAGTGCATTACCTTACATTTATCCCCATTAAAGCTCATTTGCCATTTATCAGCCCAAGCTTCTAGTTTACATAGATCCTCCTCTAATATAAAATTGTCCTCCTCTGTATTGATTACCCTACAGAGTTTAGTGTCATCTGCAAATATTGAAATATTACTCTGTATGCCCCCTACAAGGTCATTAATAAATATGTTAAAAAGAAGGGGGCCCAATACTGACCCCTGTGGTACCCCACTGTTAACTGAGACCCAGTCTGAGTGTTTTCCATTAATAACCACCCTTTGTTTCCTATCATTGAGCCAGTTCTTAACCCACATACATATATTTTCCCCTATCTCCATTGTTCTCATTTTATGTATCAACCTTTTATGTGGAACCGTATCAAAAGCTTTTGAAAAGTCCATATACACAACATCCACTGCATTTCCTTGGTCCAGTCCAGAACTTGCCTCCTCATAAAAACTGATCAGATTAGTTTGACAGGAACGGTCCCTCGTAAACCCATGTTGATATTGGGTCATGAGGTTATTCTTCTTCAGATACTCTATTATAGCATCTCTTAGGAAACCCTCCAGGATTTTACCCACAGTAGAGGTTAAGCTTACTGGCCTACAATTTCCAAGTTCAGTTTTTGTCCCCTTTTTGAATATTGGCACCACATTTGCTATACGCCAGTCCTGTGGTACAGACCCTGTTATTATGGAATCTTTAAAGATTAAAAATAATGGTCTATCTATGACTTTACTTAATTCCTGCAGTACTCGCGGGTGTATCCCATCCAGGCCCGGGGATTTGTCAACTTTAGTGATTTTTAGACGCCGCCGTACTTCCTGCTGGGTTAAGCAAGTGACATTTAATGGAGAATTTTTGTTATCAGTAATCATGTTTTCTGTTATGCGATTTTCTTGTGTAAATACGGTTGAAAAAAAATCATTTAGCATATTGGATTTTTCCTCATCCTCATCTACCATTTCACCCAGACTATTTTTAAGGGGGCCAACACTATCATTTTTTAGTTTTTTACTATTTATGTAGTTAAAGAATATTTTGGGGTTATTTTTACTTTCTCTGGCAATGATTCTCTCTGCCTCAATCTTTGCTGCCTTGATTTGTTTTTTACATCATTTATTTAATTTTCTATATTTATTTAATGCCTCATCACTACCTACTTGCTTTAGTTCCCTAAATGCTTTCTTTTTGTCACTTATTGCGCCCCTTACAGCTCTATTTAGCCATAGTGGTTTCCTCCTATTTCTAGCATGTTTATTCCCAAAGGGTATATATTGTGCACAGGTCCTATTCAGGATGTTAATAAATGTCTCCCATTTGCTTTGTGTAGCTTTATGTCTCAGGATATCATCCCAGTTTATTTCACTAAGATCATCTCTCAACCGTTGGAAATTTGCCTTCCTGAAGTTTAGTGTCCTTATAACCCCTCTACTACACATCTTATTAAAGGTTACATGAAAATGTAGTATTTTGTGATCACTATTACCCAAGTGACCCCCAACTCATATATTTGATATGCGGTCTGGCCTATTGGTTTATATTAGGTCTAGCAGTGCCCCCCTTCTTGTTGGGTCCTGAACCAGTTGTGAAAGGTAATTGTTTCTCATAGTTGTCAAAAACCTATTACCTTTGCTTGAACTACATGTTTCTGTCCCCCAATATATTTCAGGGTAGTTTAAGTCTCCCATAATAATGACTTCTCCTTGAGTCGTTGCTTCATCTATTTACTTTACGAGGACATTCTCCGCTACTTCCATTATTTTTGGAGACTTATAACAAACCCCTATCAGTAATTTATTTTTTTTTCCCCCTCCCCTTATCTACACCCACAGGGACTCTACATTTTCATTAGATTCACCTATATCCTCCCGCAAGATGGGTTTTAAAGATGATTTTACATATAAACACTAGTGTTGAGCCACCCCCGTAGTGTTCGAGTTCGGTTCGGTTCGTCGAACACCCGTGTGTTCGCCGAACTGTTCGTCGAACTGTTCGTCGAACACCTTCGAACACCGTTAAAACCAATGGCAGGCAAACAAAAACACATAGAAACACATAGAAAACACCTTCAAAGGTGTCCAAAAGCTGACAAACTGCTCAGAAGACATAACTAACACATGGAAAAGTGACAAGTACATATAGTCATGCGAAAATAAAAGAGGTGGAGGAGTAAAAGGAGGGGGAGACACAGATATAGGCATGTCATGCCCTTCTAAAATCCAAAAAGTGAGAAGCCGACACGGCCAGTCCGCTCCTGCCCGTGCCACCTCCGTGTCGCCGGGTTTGTGCCAGAGCCGCGGTGAACCCTGACGGCCAGCCCCCCTCTCCCAATACTGGTGCCTGTCCGCTGGTGGGTCGAGCGAGCCCCCCTGTGGTGGAGGCAGCTCTAAGCTTTTTAATTTAAATTGTCTCTCTAATTTGAATGAATACACTTTAAATCCATTTACAAGGATCTATTGGAGGGCAAGTCTCATGCCAGCAGCCGCGGTAATTCCAGCTCCAGTAGCGTCCACTAAAGCTGCTGCAGTTAAAAAGCTTTTATAAGGATCGAGCTCGGCTGTCCACCGCAAGGCATCCTACTGCCAGTCCCAGCCCCTATGCCTTGGGGTGCCTCCTGATGCTCTTCACTAAGTATCCCATGGTCCCGAAGCATTTCCTTTGAAAAAATTAAGTGTCTAAACTACAGGTGGTGTAGCTTGCTTAACAGCCGGGATAATCCGCTGACTAGCAGACACTGCTACTAGGCACAAAGTATTTCCTGGGCTAGATGCAGTTAAAAATTTGTAATTAGATACTCTCGTTGGATGCTGAGAAAGCATTCCATAGAGTCTCCTGGCACGCCATATATGATTCTCTTAAAAAGCTTGGGGTAGGGGTCTAGGGGACCCTTTTATAGCCAAAATCACGGCCCTGTATCGCAATACGTCACCTAGGCTGAAGATAAATGGAACTGTAGCACCCTGAGGGCTCGGTTGCTACAGACGTATTGCACCTCACCCAGAGGTGTGATATCTCACTCTCACGTAAGGATGGAGTGTGGATCAGGACCCGACACCTGCATGCATTACACCACATTGCCGTGGGGCAGGGCGACCAATATGCCCCTGAGATGGGCACGACAGTCCCTGTCCCTGGCTGGAGTGGGGGGAGGGAACACTGAGGAAGGGGAACCCTGTAGTGCAGGAGCAGGGAGGAAGCAGTTCCTGGGTGCATTGAGAAGGGAGTATAAAAGGTGGGCACCATCTTAGTTCAGTGCAGAGAAGTCTGAGCAGAAGTGGCAGGGAGCAGGGGCTCTGCATGAGCTCTGCTCCGGAGGCGGGCCTAGTAACAGAGGCCCAGGCCTGGAAGAGGGAGAAGGAAGGAAGAGGAGCGGAGAAGGCTCCAGGAACGAGGAATGAAGGGATCCCAGGGGTGCGGACGGGCGAGTCGCCACCGCACGCCCGAATCCACCTGCGTGGAGGGGTCAGGCCAAAGGGGGAGACCGGTCCCCGAACTAGTGGAGGCAGGAAACGACCCTCAGCTAGAAACCGGAGGCTCTGACATTTTATGTGGCGCAGCCCCTCGCTACACCCGCTAGGAAGGCACCACATAGGGTCAGGGAAACTGGCGCCAAGTTTACCAAGAGGAGGCCCGAGGCAGCCGGACAGAAGTGTTGGTAAGAAAGGCCAGACAAAGGACACACAAAGGGGGTCCTGTGAAGTGCTCCAAAGTTATCTGGGAGTTGTCTGAGCCCCTCACCTGGTGAGCACAGTACGACGTGGGCAGCCGTTACCTGCAGACGTGGTCTGGATAATAAGAACTGTGAGTAAAGGCCCTGGACTGCATCACTGACTCCGTGTCGTTACTGCTGCTGCCCTGCACCATCACCCCCATCCTCCGCATACACTGCCCTGAGGCTATACTCCTCCCGTGGGGAGTTATGCTACGCTCTGCTGCACCCACAACACCAGCCTCAGCGGTCTGCCCTGTAGCGGCGGTTCACTCTGACCGCAATCCGCGGGTGGCGTAGTCGGACATTTAAACATCAAAACCACATAAATAGTTCCGCCACTGGTTTGACCGCCCTGAGCCACGGAACCGGGTCGCCGCCACGAAGACTACAACCACCAGCATCCACCAAAAAGGGTCCGGCTCCGGGTGTCCCAAGGCCCAGGGGGTGCGTCAGAACATTTTCATCACCTTTCACAATCACCAATGGGACAAGGCAGGGATGTCCTCTGTCCCCTCTCTTATACATCCTAGTGACGGAGCACCTGCTCTCATCAATTCGCCATAACCCCAATATTAGGTGGATTGAGGTGGGAGGCACTGAGTACAAGTGCTCTCTATTTGCTGATGATGTCCTAGTATATATCACTCAATCACATATATCCATCCATGCTGTTATGGCTGAAATAGATCACTTTGTTACATGGTAAAATTTTAAAATCAATGCAGCGAAGTCTGAGGCCCTCGATGTCTCCCTCCCCAAATCCATATAGGATTCCATCCAGTCCAACTTTCCCTTTGCCTGGCCCTCACAGGGTATCAAATACTTAGGAATTCCTATTCATAGAGACCTCTCCCATCTATGTTATCTTAATTTTGGGCCCTTTATTGAACAATTCCATACAGACCACGGTTGGCAAGTTAGAACTGTAAGATTCACTACGTGAACCACTGGTGTTTTGTGGAAAAGCACATGTACACTGCGTTCCAAATTATTATGCAAAAAGTGTTTAGGAGTGATAAGGGAAGAATTTGTTTGTTTGTCAGTTAAACTCATTGATGGTGATGTGTGTCAGGGCTCTTTATATCACTGTAAGCAATTGCAGACACCTGTGCTAATTAGTTTGGCAGGTGTGTCCAATGAAAGGCAAGACTACTTAAGAAGGCTCTCTCACATTATTAAGCAGCCTACATTTTCTGCCAAAATGGGAAAGAAAAAGGATGTGTCGGCTGCTGAGAAGCAACAAATTGTGGAGTGTTTAGGTCAAGGCATGACTACAATCAACATTGTGCGATGATCAGGATGAAGTGTCTTGGCAATCAAGAAGTATGTAGCTGATTCACAGTACACACGTGTGCGTGCTGATAAGGGCAAATTGAGGACTCTTTCCTACAGGCAATTACGTCAGGTTAAAAGAGCAGCGGCAAGAAAGCCTTGTCATAGCAGCAGACAAGTTTTTGAAGCTGCTGGTGCCTCCAACGTCCCCCGAACAACAAGATGCAGGGTCCTTCAGAGGTTTGCAGCTGTGCATACGCCATCCTGTCGACCTCCTCTATCCACTTCACACAAGCAGAAACGGCTCCAGTGGGCCAAACATTACATGAAGACTGATTTCAAAACTGTTTTGTTCACGGATGAGTGCCGTGCAGCGCTCGATGGTCCAGATGGATGGAGTGGAGGATGGCTGGTTGATGGACACCCCACGCAAACACGGCTACAGCGCCAACAAGGAGGAGGTGGAGTAATGTTTTGGGCTGGAATCATGGGGAGAGAGATTGTCGGCCCCTTTAGGATCCCTGAAGGTGCTAAAGATGAACTCCATAATGTATGTGGATTTTCTCAAACAGCACTTCCTGCCATGGTTCAAGAAGAAGAACCGTGTATTTCACAGCAAGATCATTTTTCTGCATGATAATGCACCATCTCATGCTGCACATAAAACATCTGCATCTCTGGCTGATATGGGCATAAAAGGGGACAAACTTATGGTGTGACCCCCATGCTCCACTGACCTCTACCCCATTCAGAACCTTTGGAGCATCATTAAAAGGAGTGTCTATGATGGCGGGAGGCAGTTCACATCTAAGCAACAGCTCTGGGAGGGTATTCTGTCCTCATGCAAAACAATTGAAGCAGAAACCATCCAAAACCTGACAAATTCAATGGACGAGAGAGTTCAGAAGCTCCTTTCGAACAAGGGGTCCTATGTGAAAATGTAACATCACCTACAATAAAGTTTTGAGTTGAAAACTGTTTGATTTCAGTTTCTAACAACCTGCTAATGCTTATAATTTCAAAAATGACCATTTTTTTGGTCTTTATTAAAATGAAAAGGTTGATCGAAAAGTTTGGGGGATCTAAGAGTGTGGCAACCCAGTAGTCATGATTACTTCGAATTCTGACAATATGAGGGTCATGCTGCAGGTAGTGCAGCAAGAAGGCACTTATGTGTCTTGCGCATCTCGGAGCCCCAAAATTATTTTCCGGGCTAGATGCAGCTAAAAATTATTTTTAATTTTAAATCTGGTGGAGCTTATTATAGATGGCCTAATAGGATCAGTGCTGCACACTGCTACAAAGCCCAAATTATTTTCCAGTCAAGATACAGATAAACATGATTAGTAATTTGAAAGCTTAAAACGGTTGGTAGGGTGATTTTAACCAATCATCAAGCTTTTACTCTCCCCAGGATGACACAGGGGTAGAAAAGTCGTTTCGGATCCATGATTTGTTCATCTTTATGAACGTGAGTCTGTCTACATTATCAGTGGAGAGCCGCGTGCGCTTATCTGTCAGCACACCACCAGCAGCGCTGAACACACGTTCAGACAGAACACTGGCTGCGGGGCATGACAAGATCTCCAAGGCGTAAGTGGCTAGCTCCGGCCATTTATCCAGATTGGAAGCCCAAAAAGAGCAAGGGTCCAGTGACACAGTCGTGGCTTCAATGTTTACTTGGAGATACTCCTGTACCATCGTCTCTAGGCGTTGACTATGTGTCAGACTTCTTGTCTCCTGTGGCCTTGCAAAGGATGGGCTAAAAAAGTGGTGAAATGATTCCGCAAAATTGATGTTACCAGCAGATACTGTGGTTCTGTTACGGTTTGAGTGCTGAACACTTGACGGTCCCACGGTTGGCAAGTTGGAACTGTGAGATTCAGTACGTGCACCACTGGTATTTTGTGGAAAAGCACATGTAAGATTCTGCAACAGTCTCTGCTGATATTCCTGCATGCATGCATCCCTTTCTATGGCAGGAATAATTTCTGCAAATTTACTTTTGTACCGGGGATCTAACAGTGTGGCAACCCAGTAGTCAGGATTATTTCTAATTCTCACAATTCGAGGGTCATGTTGCAGGTAGTGCAGCAAGAAGGCACTCATGTGTGTTGCGCATCCAGGAGCACCAAGTCCCTGTTGTGTTGGTGGCGAGGTAACAATCATGCTTCCTTCCTCTGTCCTCTCCCCCCAACCTAGCACAACAGAAATGTGATCAAGGTCTCCCTCATCTAATGAGTCTTCCATCAGTTCGTCCTCCACTTCTTCCTGGGCTCCTGCACATTCCTCACTAGTTTGGCTGCTACCATGCGCCCTGGTAAAACCATCTCCCCCACCCTCACATGCCTGCCGCCTTGGTGCTGCCGACCGTCTGGACCTTGCAGATGTTAGCCCTTCCGCATACAACTCCTCCTCCTCTACTTCCTCCACCTCCTCTTGTGCCACCACCTGACTCCGAATTCTGTTTAACATGTGCTCCAGCATGTAAATCACCGAATAGTCATGCTGATAATGGCATCGTCAGCACTAAACATCTTCGTCGCCATTTCAAAACTGTGCAGAAGGGTGCATAGGTCCCTGATCTGAGACCACTCCTCCAGCGTGATTTGCCCCACCTCTGAATCTCGTTGGCCCAGGCTATACGTCAGAACATATTGCATCAGGGCTTGTCGGTGCTGCCACAGTCGCTGCAACATGTGCAGAGTTGAATTCCACCGGGTAGGCACATCGCATTTTAGCCGATGAAGTGGCAGGCCCAACGACTTCTGTAGAGATGTAAGTCGCTGAGCTGCGGGATGCGAACGGCGGAAGTGAGCACACAGCGACCGTGCCCTCTGCAGAAGGCCATCTAGTCTGGGATAGTGGGCTAAAAATTGCTGGACAACCAGGTTCAACACGTGAGCCATACAAGGCACGTGTGTGACATTGCCCCGGCGAAGGGCCGCACCCAGGTTTGCAGCATTGTCGCACATGGCCTTCCCTGGTTTCAGGTCCAGTGGAGACAACCATTCATGAAATTGGTTCTCCAGAGCTGACCACAACTCCTCAGCTGTGTGACTCACATTTCCCAGACATTTCAATGTAAAAACCGCCTGATGACGTTGAGCCCTACTGCCAGCATAGTAAGGAGGTGTGCAGGATCCCTTCTGCGCAGTTAGAAAGCTTGTGGCATGACCAGACAGGCTTTGGGTGCAGGTGGAAGACCGAGAGGAGGTTGAGGAGGCAGAAGCAGTGGAGGAACTTTGACATAAAGAGGATTGACGCACAACTCGTGGGGACGGCAAGACTTGGACAGCAGCCCCTTGTCCTGCTGTCACCATAGTTACCCAGTGCCCAGTCAGCGACATGTAACGCCCCTGTCCATGCCTACTCGTCCAAGTGTCTGTGGTGAAATGCACCCTGTCACACACAGAGTTTCTCAAAGAAGCGGTGATGTTGTGTGCGACATGCTGGTGGAGCGCAGGCACACCTTTCTTTGAGAAGTAGTGCCGACTGGGCATCTGGTACTGGGGCACTGCGACGGACATAAGGTCTCGAAAATCCTCTGTGTCCACCAGGCGGAAAGGCAGCATTTCTGTAGCCAAGAGCTTGCAGATGGTGAAATTCAACCTCTTAGCTTTCTCATGGCTAGGAGGAAATGGTCTTTTACTTGTTCACATCTGAGGGACCGAGGGCTGGCTATTGTGCTTAGACGGGGTTGATAAGGGTGTCCCCGGCAAACTGCCGGTCTGTGAGGAAGATGCAGGCGGACATGTTAGGTTGCCTTGATCCAAAGGTGGTGCTATCGATGTCGGACAGCGCTCAACACCAGCTGGTGTTCCCACCTCCAAAGAAAATGATGACCTGCCAATCACGCTGGCTGTTGCGGGTAAAGAGGTGGCAGGTCTGCGCCCCAAAACAGGTGTGACTGCTGTCCCCCCAGTCACAGAGGATGAAGAGGCCGCGGATGCACAAGATATGGCAGACGGTGGTTGGCCCGGCCGGCTAGGCCGCATTGTAGCACACTGAGCTTCCCACTGCAACTTATGCTTCATGTCCATGTGCCGGTTCATGCATGAAGTACTCAAACTATGTATTTTTTGGCCTCTACTTAGCTTTTGCTGACAAATGTTACAGATAACACGAGTTGGGTCATCTTTATCGATCTGAAAAAATGCCCAGGCTATGCAAGGCTTAGCACCCATGCGACCTGAAGAGCCACCACGACTTGTGGTGAGAGGCAGAGTTGTGTTTGAGGATGCAGTTGTTGACGTGCTTCCAGTACTACGTCTCTGTCCAGGAAGGCGCAACCTGACCTCGTCGTCACTAGCATCTTCCTCCACCTCCTCTGCTGACCTCATCTCTTGGCTGACTGTGGGTTGACAGTAAGTGGGATCTCCAACCTCATCATCATCACCCTGTGTGTTATCACACCCGTCGTCCTCAGAGCCAACCTGTTCCTGCCCTGACAAAAAACTAAAGTTGTCGCTCCAATCAGGTATTTGAGTCTTATCATCGTCTTCCTCATTGTCTCCACCAACAGGAGTTACAGTTTGGGAATGAGGGTCTACATTATGGTCAGAACCTTCTGCGTCTGGTCCTGGATCCGACTCATAAAGATTCTGGGCATCAGTGCAGATCATTTCCTCGTCTGGATTCACAGAAGCGCTGGAGTCGACCTCTGATTCCCAGGCTATAGTATGAGTAAACAGCTCTGCAGACTCAACCATCTGTTCTACCTCATACTCAGACGGGCAGCTGGAGATTTGGGAGCTGTGAGGAAGCAAGTGCGATTTGGGTGACACCTTTGAGGACTGGAGTATTTGTGATGTTGAAGTTGATGTGGAGGAGAGCCCACTTAAAGGAGCACTTGATATCCGTTGAAGCACCTGCTGTTTTTGTGCCTCATCTGGAATTTGTAGCGATTGGCGTGGCCGTAAGAAAGGGATCTTATCACATTGTCCGCTAAAAGAAGTAGACATTTTAGTTTGGCTGGAAGATGGTCTTTCTTCTGCAGATGTTACTGTTGCTTTAACACCTACCCCACGGACACAACCTTTTTTCCCCTTCCCAACACGCCTATTCCCCTTTCCACCAGCAGCAGGCCTTTTTCCACTCATTTTGGTGGTTAACTAATTCACAACTCTGGAGTTGTTTGCACAAAAAAACAATGGATGGTAACCGAGCAGAGCTGAGTGGCCAAACTGTGGTATTAGGCCAAAACTATTGGCTGGGTTAGATGCAGAAAAAAATTATATTCAATTTGCAACCTGATGGAGGTCAGTATAGATGGACTAATACAACAAGTCCCACACACAGCTAGAAGTCCAATATTTTTTCAGAGGTAGATGCAGAAAAAAATATATTCAGTTTGCAACCTGATGGAGGTCAGTATAGATGGACTAATACAACAAGTCCCACACACAGCTAGAAGCCCAAATATTTTTTCCGAGGTACTGTAGATGCAGATAAAAATTATTTTTAATTTGCAACCTGATGGAGGTCAGTATAGATGGAATAATAGAGAAAGTCCGACACACTGCTAGAAGGCCAAATATTTTTTCAGAGCTAGATGCAGAAAAAAATTAGATTCAGTTTGCAACCTGATGGAGGTCAGTATAGATGGACTAATAGAGAAAGTCCCACACACTGCTAGAAGGCCAAATATTTTTTCAGAGCTAGATGCATACAAAAAATTATTTTGAATTTGCAACCTGATGGAGGTCAGTATAGGTGGACTAATAGAACAAGTCCCACACACTGCTAGAAGGCCAAATATTTTTTCAGAGCTAGATGCAGAAAAAAATTATATTCAGTTTGCAACCTGATGGAGGTCTGTATAGATGGATTAATAGAACAAGACCCACACACAGCTAGAAGCCCAATATTTTTTCAGAGGTAGATGCAGAAAAAAATATATTCAGTTTGCAACCTGATTGAGGTCAGTATAGATGGACTAACAGAGAAAGTCCCACACACTACTAGAAGGCCAAATATTTTTTCAGAGCTAGATGCAGAAAAAAATTATATTCAGTTTGCAACCTGATGGAGGTCTGTATAGATGGATTAATAGAACAAGACCCACACACAGCTAGAAGCCCAATATTTTTTCAGAGGTAGATGCAGAAAAAAATATATTCAGTTTGCAACCTGATGGAGGTCAGTATAGATGGACTAACAGAGAAAGTCCCACACACTACTAGAAGGCCAAATATTTTTTCAGAGCTAGATGCAGAAAAAAATTATATTCAGTTTGCAACCTGATGGAGGTCTGTATAGATGGATTAATAGAACAAGACCCACACACAGCTAGAAGCCCAATATTTTTTCAGAGGTAGATGCAGAAAAAAATATATTCAGTTTGCAACCTGATGGAGGTCAGTATAGATGGACTAATACAACAAGTCCCACACACAGCTAGAAGCCCAAATATTTTTTCAGAGGTACTGTAGATGCAGATAAAAATTATTTTGAATTTGCAACCTGATGGAGGTCAGTATAGATAGACTAATAGAGAAAGTCCGACACACTGCTAGAAGGCCAAATATTTTTTCAGAGCTAGATGCAGAAAAAAATTAGATTCAGTTTGCAACCTGATGGAGGTCAGTATAGATGGACTAATAGAGAAAGTCCCACACACTGCTAGAAGGCCAAATATTTTTTCAGAGCTAGATGCATACAAAAAATTATTTTGAATTTGCAACCTGATGGAGGTCAGTATAGATGGACTAATAGAACAAGTCCCACACACTGCTAGAAGGCCAAATATTTTTTCAGAGCTAGATGCAGAAAAAAATTATATTCAGTTTGCAACCTGATGGAGGTCTGTATAGATGGATTAATAGAACAAGACCCACACACAGCTAGAAGCCCAATATTTTTTCAGAGGTAGATGCAGAAAAAAATATATTCAGTTTGCAACCTGATGGAGGTCAGTATAGATGGACTAACAGAGAAAGTCCCACACACTACTAGAAGGCCAAATATTTTTTCAGAGCTAGATGCAGAAAAAAATTATATTCAGTTTGCAACCTGATGGAGGTCTGTATAGATGGATTAATAGAACAAGACCCACACACAGCTAGAAGCCCAGTATTTTTTCAGAGGTAGATGCAGAAAAAAATATATTCAGTTTGCAACCTGATGGAGTTCAGTATAGATGGACTAATACAACAAGTCCCACACACAGCTAGAAGCCCAAATATTTTTTCAGAGGTACTGTAGATGCAGATAAAAATTATTTTTAATTTGCAACCTGTTGGAGGTCAGTATAGATGGACTAATAGAGAAAGTCCGACACACTGCTAAAAGGCCAAATATTTTTTCAGAGCTAGATGCAGAAAAAAATTAGATTCAGTTTGCAACCTGATGGAGGTCAGTATAGATGGGCTAATAGAGAAAGTCCCACACACTGCTAGAAGGCCAAATATTTTTTCAGAGCTAGATGCATACAAAAAATTATTTTGAATTTGCAACCTGATGGAGGTCAGTATAGGTGGACTAATAGAACAAGTCCCACACACTGCTAGAAGGCCAAATATTTTTTCAGAGCTAGATGCAGAAAAAAATTATATTCAGTTTGCAACCTGATGGAGGTCTGTATAGATGGATTAATAGAACAAGACCCACACACAGCTAGAAGCCCAATATTTTTTCAGAGGTAGATGCAGAAAAAAATATATTCAGTTTGCAACCTGATGGAAGTCAGTATAGATGGACTAATACAACAAGTCCCACACACAGCTAGAAGCCCAATATTTTTTCAGAGGTAGATGCAGAAAAAAATATATTCAGTTTGCAACCTGATGGAGGTCAGTATAGATGGACTAATACAACAAGTCCCACACACAGCTAGAAGCCCAAATATTTTTTCAGAGGTACTGTAGATGCAGATAAAAATTATTTTTAATTTGCAACCTGATGGAGGTCAGTATAGATGGACTAATAGAGAAAGTCCGACACACTACTAGAAGGCCAAATATTTTTTCAGAGCTAGATGCAGAAAAAAATTATATTCAGTTTGCAACCTGATGGAGGTCAGTATAGATGGATTAATAGAACAAGACCCACACACAGCTAGAAGCCCAATATTTTTTCAGAGGTAGATGCAGAAAAAAATATATTCAGTTTGCAACCTGATGGAGGTCAGTATAGATGGACTAATAGAATGATGCTATGCCCAAAAGATTTTACTTCACTAGGTGCAGTAAAAAAATTGGTATTCTATACACAGGTGGTATATCTTGCAACACAGATAGGCTACTCCACTGACTAACACACTCTGCAATAGGCCAAAAAGGATTAGCTTTGCTAGATTCAGCCAAATGCTGTGAAAAAAACTTGCACAGCACTGGCACAGACCTGCCTGGCAAAAACTGATAGGAACTGATGTAACCTAGTCCTGAAAAGGACTCCAATTACAATTAGTCTTTACTCCCACAACCTATCTATTTAAGAGCACAGACCTGCCTGATAAAAGTCGTAGGAAATGCTGTAACCTAGTCCTTAAAAGGACTGCAATCACAACTATTCCCTACTCCCAAGCTATCTGTAGATTTGTGCGAAAATTGGCTTGAAATTAACAAGGTATAGTGCACACAGCAACAGCGGTGCCCTCTAACACGCAGCTGCAGCAGTGAGAAAATGGTGGCGACGGGGAAAATGGCTTGGTCTTATAGGGCAAGGACATGTGACATACACTGCCAATGACACATGCCCTTGCTTGTGTGAAAAAAAGCACTTCGCTCCGTGTGTGCGCTGCTGATAGGCTGACAGATTGCACCTCCCCACTGTAAATGCGGGAAAGAGAAAAAAAAATGGAGATCTTCATTGTTCCTGCAGAGATCCATCCCCTGCCCCTCCCCCCACCCCGCTGTACACTCAAACTGCGTATTAACATTAATTTTCATCATTACTGAGAAAAAATCCAGTTATGATTTTGGTGCACGAACAGTTATCGAACATAACCTCGAACAGCCGAATTTTTCTCAAATTGTTCGTGTTCGCCGAACGGCTCGAACACCGCCCAAAACAGCTCGAATTTGAGATTGGCGAACAGTTCGAGTAGAACAACGCTCATCTCTAATAAACACACACCCCCCCTCGCTTGTTTGTAATGTCATTTCTGAACAGACTATAGCCCTGTAAATTAACTGCCCAGTCATGGCTCTCGTCAAGCCACGTCTCAGATATCCCTACCATGCCATAATTATTTTCCAGCAAAATTAATTCTAATTCCTCCATTTTGTTGGTGAGGCTTCTGGCATTAGTGTACATGCATTTTATGTATCTCTCTGTACCTCTATTCCTTCTTACTTTATTGACTGTTCTAACCCCACCCCCAATTTCTTTATTTGTGCCCAGGTCACTATCTGCACTATCTTCCCCACCTATAAAATGAATACCCTCCCCCCCAATCCCTAGTTTAAACACTCCTCCAACCTTCTAGCCATTTTCTCCTCCAGCACAGCTGCACCCTCCCCATTGAGGTGCAGCCGGTCCCTAGCGTAGAGTCTGTAGTCAACTGAGAAGTCGGCCCAGTTCTCCAGGAACCCAAATCCCTCCTTCCTACACCAGTTCTTGAGCCACTTATTTATCTCCCTAATCTCCCGTTGCCTCTCTGGCGTGGCACGTGGTACCGGTAGTATTTCAGAGAATACCACCTTGGAGGTCCTTGCTTTCAGCTTGCAGCCTAATTCCCTGAAATCATCTTTAAGGACCTTCCACCTACCTCTAACTTTGTCATTTGTGCCAATGTGCACCATGACTGCTGGGTCCTCACCAGCCCCTCCCAGTAATCTGTCATCCCGATCAGCGATGTGCCGGACTCGAGCGCCAGGTAGGCAGCACACTGTTCGATGATCCCTGTCTTTGTGACAGATTGCCCTATCTTTTCCCCTAATAATTGAGTCCGCCACTACCAGCACCTGCCTGGCCTGCCCTGCTCTCCTATTTCCCTCTTTACTGGAGCTGACACTCCTCTGACTTTCAGGGGACATGCCTTGCTGCAGCAGTGCTACCCCTGGACCGTCACTCCCCTCATCTGCCAACTTTGCAAACTTATTGGGGTGTGCCAGATCAGGACTAGCCTCCCTGGCACTCTTCCCTCTACCCCCCCTTCTAACTGTCACCCAACTAACAGCCTCACTGTCCTGCAGCTCCCGACTACCACCCTCCCCCACATCTACCCCAGTGAGCTACTGCTCAGTGAGCAGCAGACTCCTTTCCATATTGTCAATGGATCTCAGTGTTGCCAGCTGCTCATTTAGATCCAGTATCTGGGCTTCCAAACGCACAACGTGCACACATCTCACACAGCAATAAGCAACCCCGACCGGCTGTTTAAGGAATGCATACATGTGGCAAGATGTACACTGGATAGCATTGTCAATAATGGAGCTCATTTCCTAATGGGGATTGCAATAGACAGAATGTTAAGTAAAAAGAAAAGTAAAAAGTTAATAAAATACAGACAGCAATTCAGTCCAAAGTCCTCCCTTCCAAACTCGCTGAATCCAAAGTCACTGAAAAACAAGTCACACACTTACTTTCGTTCGCACTTACGCTCCGGTCCCACTCAGCTCGTTCACACTCGCCAACTAAGAGATTTAAAGAGTTTTTTTTTTTTCCCCTTTTCCAGCAATGCACCCTACAGCTCAATGCACTTCCAAAGGACTGGATGCCCAACTAGCTGCCCCTTATAAACCCTTAATTATGACCCCTCTCCCTTAATTAACAGCTTGTGAGTATAGCTACACCTCAGGATTTTAGTGCAATGTAGTTAACCCTTAAATACACAGGTAGTAAACTAAGAAGCTGTAAAACTGTAGTGAGAAAATAGGTTTTAAAAAGCCCAATTAAACTAAACAGGTAGAAAAGCACTCAGCAGGTCACAATGCAGCAACTCACCGCAATTCACACAGGTATTTTCTGCAGGATTCCCAAATACCTCTTCACTGAAAAACAAGTCACACACTTACTTTCGTTCGCACTTACGCTCCAGTCCCACTCAGCTCGTTCACATTCGCAAACTAAGAGATTTAAAGAGTCTTTTTTTTTTCCCCTTTTCCAGAAATGCACCCTACAGCTCAATGCACTTCCAAAAGGGTATTGTATGATTTTTACATAATTAAATTTTATTTTATTGAATGAAATAAGTATTTGATCACCTACAAACCAGCAAGAATTCTGGTTCTCCCAAACCTGTTAGTTTTTCTTTAAGAAGCCCTCCTACTCTGCACTTATTACCTGTATTAACTGCATCAGTTTGAACTCATTACCTGTATAAAAGACACCAGTCCACACAATCAATCACACTCCAACCTCTCCACCATGGCCAAGAGCAAAGAGCTATCTAAGGACACCGGGGACTAAATTGTAGACCTGCACAAGGCCATCCCAGTGCTAAAGGAGAATAGGCAAGCAGCTTAGTGAGAAGTCAACAACTGTTGGCACAATTATTAGAAAATGGAAGAAACACATGATGACTGTCAATCTTCCTTCGTCTGGGGCTCCATGCAAGATCTTGCCTTGTGGGGTAAGGATGATTCTGAGAAAGGTCAGGAATCAGCCCAAAACTACAAAGGAGGACCTGGTCAATAATGTAAAGAGAGCTGGGACCACAGTCTCAAGCATTACCGTTAGTACCACTACACCGTAATGAATTAAAATCCTGCAGGGCACGCACGGCTCCCCTGCTCACGCCAGCACATGTCCAGGCCCATTTGATGTTCGCCAATGATTATCTGCATGATCCAGAGGAGGCATGGGAGAAGGTCATGTGGTCAGATGAGATCCAAATAGAACCTCTTGGTATCAACTCCACTGCACCGCATTGAATGGAGGATGGATGGGGTCATGTTTCACGAGATTTTGGTTAACAACTTCCTTCCCTCAATAAGAGCATTGAAGATGGGTCATGGTTGGTTCTTCCAGCATGACAATGACCCGAAGCACACAGCCAGGGCAACTAAGGAGTGGCTCCATAAGAAGCATTTCAGTGTCCTGGAGTGGCCTATACAGTCTCCAGAACTAAATCCAATAGAAAATCTTTGGAGGGAGTTGAAACTCAATGTTGCCCAGCTACAACCCCGAAACCTGAAAGATCTGGAGAAGATCTGTATGGAGGAGTGGGCCAAAATCCCTGCTGCAGTGCGTGCAAACCTGGTCAAGAACTACAGGAATCGTCTGACCTCTGTAATTGCAAACAAAGGTTTCTGTACCAAATATTAAGTTCTGCTTTTCTTATGTATCAAATACTTATTGAATGCAATAAAATGCAAATTAATTATCTAAAAATCATACAATGAGATTTTCTGGATTTTACTTTTAGATTCTGTCTCTCACAGGTGAAGTGTACCTACGAAAAAAATTACGGACCTCTCCATTCTTTGTAGGTGGGAAAACTTGCAAAATCGACAGTGTATTAACTACTTATTTTCCCTACTGTATGTACAGTATATGTATATATATATATATATATATCTGTAAGGAGGCGGTGTTCACACCGTGCAGTAACTGAGGCAGTGACCCAAGCAAGTCCAACATAAGCAGCTTTTATTCAGCAACTCACGGGTAAACAGAAAGTCCTCCGGTTCGCAGCCGGGTTAACATAAGTCCTTAAACAATGGTCGCCGTGGGCAACGGCCGGTCCGGGCCGCTCAGAGCCTGACGGGTGCAGAGCCTTCCCAGGCGTGGGTTCAGCTACACACAGGCCCGCCAAGCTTTCCTGCTATGCGCCTAGCAGGTCCCAACACTGAACACCACTAACCTTAATGCAGGGTTTTAAAGGACCTGTGGCAAGAGCCACTGGAAAACCCGGGTTGGAGGGAGGAGGCCACCCCCACTGCCTTCTTGTAGCCTCCTCCAAGAAATGAAGGCCCTGCCGGGTTTTACTTAATCTGCCTTAGCCAGATAGCCTGACCAGGTCAATGCTCACCTTCATTCCTGCATTGCAGGTGTGTCTGTGACTGCAATGCACATCAATGGGTTTCATAGGTCTCTGTACACATTCTGGGGGATATATAACGGCCGTCATATAAGATCCCAGTCACTGCCTCACATATGGTAAAAGTTGTTTCGTGGAATATATGTATTATATATATACACTGCTCAAAAAAATAAAGGAAACACTTAAACAACAGAATATAACTCCAAGTAAATGAAACTTCTGTGAAATCAAACTGTCCACTTAGGAACCAACACGGATTGATAATCAATTTCACATGCTGTTGTGCAAATGGAATAGAGAATAGATGGAAATTATTGGCAATTATCAAGACACCCTCAATAAAGGAGTGGTTCTGCAGGTGGGGACCACAGACCGCATCTCAGTACCAATGCTTTCTGGCTGATGTTTTGGTCACTTTTGAATGTTGGTTGTGCTTTCACACTCGTGGTAGCATGAGACGGACTCTACAACCCACAGAAGTTGCTCAGGTAGTGCAGCTCATCCAGGATGGCACATCAATGCGAGCTGTGGAAAGAAGGTTTGCTGTGTCTGTCAGCGTAGTGTCCAGAGGCTGGAGGCGCTACCAGGAGACAGGCCAGTACACCAGGAGATGTGGAGGGGGCTGTAGGAGGGCAACAACCCAGCAGCAGGACTGCTACCTCCACCTTTGTGCAAGGAGGAACAGGAGGAGCACTGCCAGAACCCTGCCAAATGACCTCCAGCAGGCCATAAATGTGCATGTGTGGCACACTGAGGACTCGGCTGCTACAGGGGTATTACGCCTCAAGCCAGAGGTGTGGTATTCCACTCCCGGGTAAGGATGGAGTGTGGAACTGAGCTAGTAGGCTGCATGCACTACATACATCCCATTTCCGGGGGACAGAACGACGGTACTCCCACCAGTATATGTGCAGGTACGACAGCGTCTGTCCCTGGCTGGAGTGGGAGGGGGGTGGAACATCCCAGTAGTGTAGGGGCAGATAGGGGGAGTAGTCTGGGTAAAGCTAGGAGCTCATTGGGTGCTGGTCACCTGAGCTCACACATAGAGGGAGTATATAAGGTGGGCACCATCTTAGAACAGGGTTCAGTCAGGCAAGAGGAGCAGAGCAGAAGAGCTCAGCCAGAAGGGCTGACAGGGAGCTGTGCCTCCGGCTGGGCCCAGCTCCAGAGCAGAGCCTGCAGAGAGAGAGAGAGGAGTAAGAAGGACCCAGAGAGGAAACAAGAAGGGAACCCCAAGATCCCAGAATAAGGACAAAAGGGTGAAGGGTTGGCGGACAAGGGTACCGGATCCCAAGCTGGTGGAGGCCACTAATCCTCAGCCAGAGACCGGAGGTCGTGGTCAAGATTTGCCACGACCCTCACCAAATCCACTAGAAAGGCACACCAAGTATAGGGTCAGGGAACCTAGAGGAGGTTTGACCACCAAGAGACCCGAGGGAGCCGGCCAAAAGTGGATCCCTGGTGGGAACGGCCAGAGAAAGGGAGAGTCAGAAAGGAGCTCAGGACCACGCTCCAGAATTGCCTGGGGGTTGGCCGAGTCCAGGACCTGGTGGACGCAGCACGGCTCGGGTGGTCACTCAAGGCCAGAGTGACTAAAAGAACACCAGTAAGTAAAAACCCTGAACTGCATCTCCCGACTCTGAGTCTTCATACTGCACCGTCACAACCCCCATCATCTACACCTGCTGCCCTGAGGCCATACCCCTCCCGTTGGGGGTCATACCATCACTGCTGCACATATACCACCGGCCTCAGCGGACTGCTCTGCAGCGGCGGCTTCAAAGCCGCACTCAACGGGTGGCGTAGTCGACAATCAAGTTAACATCTACTGCCACTTAGTTTGACACCCTGGGCACGGACCGGGTCACCGCCACAAGGACCACTACCCCCATCTAGATCCGGCTCCGGGTATCCCAAACAGCACTGGCCCAGGGGGCGCGTCAACTCTGGCGCAGTCGGCAGGATTACGTGCCCGCAACCACCGGGCACTGCGTGCCTGAAGAAAAGTTCACATTTACCTCAAAAAGAAGTCTCCCGCCGGTTCCGGAGGGTCCCCGCCATCGGACGCCATCACGGGTCGTCTCCCGCCGGTTGCCCGCCATCTGCAGCTTTTTCCCGCCATCCACGGAGTTTCCCGCCACTGGGAGACGATTCCCGCCATTTCAGAAGATTTCCCGCCCTGGCAGAGCGGACGCCATTATGGGCGTGCCAGAGGGTGGCAAGAGGCCACCTCCCATCGTGGGCCAGGTCAAGGAATGGCGCCAAAAGCGGAAACCGCCCCCACCAGCAGAGACTGTGATGCTAGAGATGTCTATCAGCGTGGGGGGGCTGCCCCTGGAACTGACAATCACCAAGTTGCCCCGGGACCACCCTCAATGTGGGCGGATACAGAACAAAAGAGAGAAGATGGGTGCAGCCTGGAGGAGTCTGGAGAGGAGTCTGGAGAGGAGTCTGGAGAAGTCGCACCCGGAGATGGAGGGAGAGGCAGGCAGCACCGACCCTGTGGTCAGGAGCCTGTTGCAAGCGACAACCCCACAAGACCTGGTGGAGATCCTGGCACAGCTTCCCCGAGACCGGGAGTGTGCGCAGACCGCGCTGGAGCGCCTCGCACGGAGGATGGCCCAGGTGCAGCGAGAAACGCTGACGGAGTGGAGCAGAGAGATGGCCCTGCAGGCTGGAACCCGCCAGCGGAGCACGCCACCCGAGACGAGGAGTCAGACCACCTCTGAGGATGGTGCAGGAGGAATCAAGGCCGGAGACGACGCCGAGGAAGGAGCTAAAGAAACGGAGGCAGGTAAAGGGGACGTCACTACCCCGAGCCGAGAAGCCGTGAGCCTGCCCCAGCTCCCCGTCGCAGAGCCCGAAATTTCCCCTGCCGTGCCCGTCGTTGCACCGTCACCGCTCCCGACTAGGCCTCAAACAGAAGCCGCGGCCACGCCCCCTGTGACGTCACGCGCCTCAACCCTGAGCGCGGCCAAGCAGGAGACGCCACCGGCCTGGTCGCAAGGCCGAGTGCCCCCGGGCGCCGCAGTGCCAACAGCGCCCTCTACCTTCACTGAGCCACCGGCCTGGTCGCTGGGCCAAGTAACCCCGGGCGCCGCCGTCTTCACGGTGCCCTTTACATTCAGGGTGCCCCAAGCCTGGTCGCAAGGCCTGGTGAGCCCGGGCGCCGCTACCACCACCGCGCCCTCAACGTCCACAGCGCCACACCTGGGTGAAGACCTATTTGCCCAGCACACTTGCCCGGATGGGCAGCCCCCTGTGTGGCCACCGGAGTACCACCAGCCCCGACTCCGGAAAGAAAGACCCCTGTGCGAGCCCCTGATCCCGGCTCCGGCGCCCGTCAAGATAACCCTACTCTCGTTAGAGGAGGCGCAGTTTGAGTGGGACCCCGCAGGAGGAGACCTCATCGGGTTCACTCAGGAGACCCGGGCGGCCGCAGCTGAGCGTGCGGAGCGCTGCCACCAGCAGTTGGAAGTCCTTGACCGAGAACGGAGAGAGAGGCGGGTCCGTGAGCAGCGGCTGCAAATAAAAAGTGCAGAACAAAAGAGCCGGACCCGAAGGAACCCCTGTGCAGCCCACGGTCCCCGTGCCACCGGGACTGTAATTAAATTCCAGTTGCAGCACGGTTGGGGCTCCATCAGAGATCATCACACCCCCGGCGACGTCTTCGTGACCAGAAGAGATGTCGAGTCCCACCTACCGGAGGGACACGGAGGTCGTGACCTGTACCTGGGTGATGAGGTCACCTTTACCCGGCACCAATGTGCCAAAGGACCCTATGCCCCTCATGTGCACCGGCTGACAGAGGAAGAGCTGAGGTGTCAGGAGGAGCAAGAGGATCCGGACGGGTCTGAAGAGTACAGGGAGGAAGCATCAGGAGGACGCCGTTACTAGAGCACGGTAAAGAGAACTGTATAAAGTTACCCGTCGGGGTACAAGAACTGCTGCTGATTTAAATATGTTCCCCGTTGGGACAAGTGTAAACTGTTACCCGTATGTCCCTTATTCCCACTGACCGAGGACTGAGAGCGGTCATTCTTTCCTTAATCCCACTGGTCGAGGACTGAGAGCGGCCATACCTCCCCTTGTATATAGTTGCGCTTTCTAAGGCGCCCTCTACTGGTTTTATAGGAAAGCTGTGTTTTTCTTGAAGAGACTGTTGCACTTTACCCGGTCACAAGTTGCACCGTGGCCGGAGGAACAAGAATGTTTACTATGAAAAGTTTTATATGAAAAGTTTTATGCTGATGATATACATAGTGTTTTATATGTTTATGATGTTTTTGAAAAAATTTGTATGTTTGTGGATGTTTTTATTCCTTTACAGCCCGAGGACGTGCTGTGGTTTACCGGGGGGGAATGTGGCACCCTGAGGACTCGGCTGCTACAGGGGTATTACGCCTCAAGCCAGAGGTGTGGTATTCCACTCCCGGGTAAGGATGGAGTGTGGAACTGAGCTAGTAGGCTGCATGCACTACATACATCCCATTTCCGGGGGACAGAACGACGGTACTCCCACCAGTATATGTGCAGGTACGACAGCGTCTGTCCCTGGCTGGAGTGGGAGGGGGGTGGAACATCCCAGTAGTGTAGGGGCAGATAGGGGGAGTAGTCTGGGTAAAGCTAGGAGCTCATTGGGTGCTGGTCACCTGAGCTCACACATAGAGGGAGTATATAAGGTGGGCACCATCTTAGAACAGGGTTCAGTCAGGCAAGAGGAGCAGAGCAGAAGAGCTCAGCCAGAAGGGCTGACAGGGAGCTGTGGCTCCGGCTGGGCCCAGCTCCAGAGCAGAGCCTGCAGAGAGAGAGAGAGGAGTAAGAAGGACCCAGAGAGGAAACAAGAAGGGAACCCCAAGATCCCAGAATAAGGACAAAAGGGTGAAGGGTTGGCGGACAAGGGTACCGGATCCCAAGCTGGTGGAGGCCACTAATCCTCAGCCAGAGACTGGAGGTCGTGGTCAAGATTTGCCACGACCCTCACCAAATCCACTAGAAAGGCACACCAAGTATAGGGTCAGGGAACCCAGAGGAGGTTTGACCACCAAGAGACCCGAGGGAGCCGGCCAAAAGTGGATCCCTGGTGGGAACGGCCAGAGAAAGGGAGAGTCAGAAAGGAGCTCAGGACCACGCTCCAGAATTGCCTGGGGGTTGGCCGAGTCCAGGACCTGGTGGACGCAGCACGGCTCGGGTGGTCACTCAAGGCCAGAGTGACTAAAAGAACACCAGTAAGTAAAAACCCTGAACTGCATCTCCCGACTCTGAGTCTTCATACTGCACCGTCACAACCCTCATCATCTACACCTGCTGCCCTGAGGCCATACCCCTCCCGTTGGGGGTCATACCATCACTGCTGCACATATACCACCGGCCTCAGCGGACTGCTCTGCAGCGGCGGCTTCAAAGCCGCACTCAACGGGTGGCGTAGTCGACAATCAAGTTAACATCTACTGCCATAGACTGCCACTTAGTTTGACACCCTGGACACGGACCGGGTCACCGCCACAAGGACCACTACCCCCATCTAGATCCGGCTCCGGGTATCCCAAACAGCACTGGCCCAGGGGGCGCGTCACATGTGTCTGCCCAAACGGTTAGAAACCAACTCCATGAGGGTGGTATGAGGGCCTGACGTCCACAGATGGGGCTTGTGCTCACAGCTCAAAACTGTGCAGGACGCTTGGCATTTGCCACAGAACACCAGGATTGGCAAAGTCGCCACTGGCGCCCTGTGCTCTTCACAGATGAAAGCAGGTTCACACTGACCACATGTGACAGAGTCTGGAGAAGGCGTGGAGAACGATCTGCAGCCTGCAACATCCTTCAGCATGACCGGTTGGGCAGTGGGTCAGTAATGGTGTGGGGTGGCATTTCTTTGGATCACAGCCCTCCATGTGGTCGCCAGCGGTAGCCTGACTGCCATTAGGTATCGAGATGAGATCCTCAGACCCCTTGTGAGACCATATGCTGGTGCGGTTGGCCTTGGGTTCCTCCTAATGCAGGACAATGCCAGACCTCATGTGACTGGAGTGTGTCAGCAGTTCCTGCAAGATGAAGGCATTGAAGCTATGGACTGGCCCGTCCATTCCCCAGACCTGAATCCGATTGAGCACATCTGGGACATCATGTCTCTCTCCATCCACCAACGTCAAGTTGCACCACAGACTGTCCAGGAGTTGGCGGATGCTTTAGTCCAGGTCTGGGAGGAGATGCCACAGGAGACCATCCGCAACCTCATCAGGAGCATGCCCAGGCGTTGTAGGGAGGTCATACAGGCACGTGGAGGCAGCACACAACACTGAGCCTCATTTTGACTTGTTTTAAGGACATTACATCAAAGTTGGATCAGCCTGTAGTGTGTTTTTCCACTATAATTTTGGGGGTGACTCCAAATCCAGGCCTCCATTGGTTAATAAATTTGATTTCCAATGATGATTTTTGTGTGATTTTGTTGTCAGCACATTCAACTTTGTACAGAACAAAGTATTCAATGAGAATATTTCATTCATTCATTCATTCATTCATTCAAATCTAGGATGTGTTATTTGAGTGTTCCCTTTATGTTGTTGAGCAGTGTATATCTATCTATATAATTGTCTTATCCCATCTGTCTGTCTGTCTTTCTGTCTGTCTATCTGTCCTGGAAATCCCGCGTCGCTGATTGGTCCGGCCGCGGCCAATCAGCGACGCGGCATTTCAGAAAAACATGGCGGCCGTTAGCGGCTCATGTGAGGCACGGAGGTCAGCGGCGATGCAGCCGGGAGATGCAGCCGTATGCTCGCAGCATAAGTCCCCCGACCGCAGGCGCCGCTGACCTACATGCGGCTATCGTCGGAAGATCAGCGGCTACGGCCGCTTATCTCCCAAGGACAAGTGTGACGCCCCTCCCCTCCCCTCCTCTCCCCTCCTTTCCACTCCTCTCCCCTCCCCTGTCCTCTCGATGCGGCGTCATACTTACCCCTCCCCTCCACTCTCCTCTCCTCTCGTCCCCCCCCCACTCGATCAGGACCCCGGCGTCATACTTACCCCTCCCCGTGCCTCCGCTGCAGCTCTGTGATGTCTCAGATCAGAGGGCGCAGTGACGTCTTTACACCGCGCTCTCTCCTGACCGATCACAGCGGACAGAGTGAAGATGCCGGCTACTCTGGAGTCCAGAGAAGCAGCTGAGAAGGGAGGTGAGTATTGGATTTTTTTTTTTTGTATGGGGCAATAGGGGACCTGCATGGGGCACTATGGGGGTATGGGGGTATGGGACATCCTGCATGGGGTATTATATGGGGGGAGAGGTGACATCCTACATTTGGCATTATATGGGCGAGAGGTGACATCCTACATGGGCCATTATATGGGGGGAGAGGTGACATCCTACATGGGGCATTATATGGGGGAGAGGTGACATCCTACATGGGGCATTATATGGGGGGAGAGGTGACATCCTGCATGGGGTATTATATAGGGGGATGTGACAGCCTGCATGGGGCATTATATGGGGGGAGGGGTGACATCCTGCATGGGGCATTACATGGGGAGAGAGGTGACATCCTACATGGGGCATTATATGGGGGAGAGGTGACATCCTGCATGGGGCATTATATGGGGGGAGAGGTGACATCCTACATGGGGCATTATATAGGGGAGAGGCATTCTTCATGGGGCATTATATGGGGGAGAAGTGACATCCTACATGGGATATTATATAGGGGGGATGTGACATTCTGCATGGGGCACTATAGTGGGATGTGACTTCCTGCATGGGGCATCATATAGGGGGGATGTGACATCCTGCATGGGGTATTATATACGGGGGATGTGACTTCCTGCATGGGGCATTATGAAGGAGGAACGGGAGACATATGCTAGAATACCCGATGCTTTAGAATCGGGCCACCATCTAGTGTATAATATATGTCTATGCACAGGTGCATCTCACTAAGTTAGAATATCATTAAAAAGTTAATTTATTTCAGTTCTTCAATAAAAAAAAGTGAAACTCATATAGAGTTATTACAAACAGTGATCTATTTCACGTGTTTATTTCTGTTAATGTTGCTGATTATGGCTTACAGCCAATGAAAACACAAAAGTCATTATCTCAGTAAATTAAAATAATTAACAAAAACACCTGCAAAGGCTTCCTACGTGTTTAAAAAAGTCCCTTAGTCTGTTTCACTAGGCTTCACAATCATGGGGAAGACTGCTGACTTGACAGATGTCCAGAAGGCAGTCAGTGACACACTCCACAAGGTCCCAGATTTCCAATTTTCATTTGGAAATCCACGTCTCAGAGTCTGGAGGAAGAGTGGAGAGGTACACAATCCAAGCTGCTTGAGGTCTAGTGTGAAGTTTCCACAATCGGTGATGGTTTGGGGAGCCATGTCATCTGCTGGTGTAGGTCCACTGTGTTTTATCAAGACCAAAGTCAGCGCAGCTGTCTACCAGGAAATTGTTGAGCACTTCATGCTTCCCTCTGCCGACAAGCTTTTTGGAGATGGAAATTTATTCTCCAGCAGGACTTGGCCCCTGTCCACACTGCCAGAAGCACCAATACCTGGTTTACAAACAACAGTATCACTGTGCTTGATTGGCAGCAAACTCTCCTGACCTTAACCCCATAGAGAATCTATTATAGAGAATCTATGGGGTATTGTCAAGAGGAAGATGAGAGACACCAGACCCAACAATGCAGACGAGCTGAAGGCTGCTATCAAAGCAACCCGGGCTTCCATAACACCTCAGCAGTGCCACAGGCTGATCGCCTCCATGCCACATTGCCGCATTGATGCAGTAATTGATGCAAAAGGAGCCCCGACCAAGTATTGAGTGCATTTACTGAACATACATTTCAGTCGGACAACATTTCGGATTTCAAAAACATTTTCAATCTGTTGTTACAAAGTATTCTAATTTACTGAGATAATGACTTTGTGTTTCCATTGGCTGTAAGCCATAATCATCAACATTAACAGAAATAAACACTTGACATAGATCACTCTGTCTGTAATGACTCTATATAATATATGAGTTTCACTTTTTGTATTGAAGAAATAAAATAAATTAATTTTTTGATGATATTCTAATTTAGTGAGATGCACCTGTGTAGACAGTGGTGTGGAATAAGTGTTTGCCCCCTTCCTGATTTCTTATTCTTTTTCATGTTTGTCAAACTTAAATGTTTCAGATCACAAAAACTAATTGAAATATTAGACAAAGATAACACAAGTAACCACAAAATGCATTTTTTAAATGAAGATCTTTATTAAGGGAAAAAGAAATCGAAACCTACAGGGCCCTGTGGGGAAAAAAGTGATTGCCCCCTAAACCTAATAACTGGTTGGGCCAGCCTTAGCAGCAACAACTGCAATAAAGTGTTTGCGATAACTGGCAGTAAGTCTTTTACAATGCTCTGGAGGAATTTTGGCCCATTCATCATCGCAACATAGTTGTAATTCAGCCACATTGGAGGGTTTCTGAGCATGAATCACCTTTTTAAGATCATGCCACAGCATCTCAATCGGATTAAGGCCAGGACTTTGACTAGGCCACTCCAAAGTCTTAATTTTGTTTTTCTTAAGCCACTCAGAGCTGGTCTTGTGGGTGTGTTTTGAATCATTGTCCTACTGCATAACCCAAGTGCGCTTCAGCTTGAGGTCATGAACAGATGGCCGGATATTCTCCTTCAGGATTTTTTGGTAGACAGCAGAATTCATGGTTCTATTTACCACAGCATATCTCCCAGGTCCTGAAGAAGCAAAACAGCCCCAGACCATCACACTACCAGCAGAAATTCTGAAATGCTGCGTTACTTCTACTCCAGATGTAATGGGACATACATCTTCCAAAATGTTCAACTTTTGTCTCGTCAGTCCAAAGAATATTCTCCCAAAAGTCTTGGCGATCATCAAGATGTTTTCTGCCAAAACTGAGACGAACCTTTATGTTCTTTTTGCTCAGCAGTGGTTTTTGTCTTGGAACTCTACCATGCATGCCATTTTTGCCAAGTCTCTTTCTTATGGTGGAGTCATGAACACTGACCTTAACTGAGGCAAGTGAGGCCTGCAGTTCTTTGGATGCTGTTGGGGGGGCTTTTGTGACCTCTTAGATGAGTCGTCACTGCGCTCTTGGGATAATTTTGGTTGGCCGACCACTCCTGGGAAGGTTCACCGCTGTTCCATGTTTTCACCATTTGTGGATAATGGCTCTCACTGTTGTTTGCTGGAGTCCCAAAGCTTTAGAAATTACTTTATAACCTTTTCCAGACTGATACATGTAAATTACTTTGTTTCTCATTTGTTCCTGAATTTGTTTGGATCGCAGCATGATGTCTAGCTTTTGAGGATTTTTTGGTCTACTTCACTTTGTCAGGCAGGTCCTATTTAAGTAGCTTCTTGATTGAGAACAGTTGTGGCAGTAATCAGGCCTGTGTGTGGCTAGGGAAATTGAACTCAGCTTCCCAAAGATGTGTTAAACCACAGTTAATTTATGTTTTAAGTGGGTGGGGGGGGCAATCACTTTTACACACAGGGCCTTGTAGGTTTGGATTTCATTTTCTCTTAATAATAAAGACCATAATTTAAAAACTGCATTTTGTATTTACTTTCAAAATAGTTTTGTGATTTGAAACATTTAAGTGTGACAAACATGCAAAAGAATAAGAAATCAGGAAGGGGGCAAACACTTTTCATACACACACTGCTCAGTACCACTTCTCTTGTCCTGTATACGGTATACATATATATGTTATATTACAGTGCTCAGCAATAATGAGTATCCCCCCCCGTGAAAGAAAGATATTAATTATTATGTCACTGAATACAAGAACAATTTCCAAATGTTGACAAGACTGAGTTTCTTAGAACATGTTTTTGACCCATAACATGAAAATAAGGTTAATAATTTAACTTTAATTACAAAATTATTATTATTTATTATTATAGCGCCTGATACAGGAGGAGCGAGGACCCTGCCCCCGAGGGCTCACAATCTACAGATCTTCAGTTTTACTCAAATTAGTTGTTGCAAAAATGAGTACACCCTACATTAAATACTATTACTATTTTGTATGACCCCCATGATTTTTAAGGATCGCACCAAATCTTCTAGGCCTGGAATGAACAAGTTGATGACATGTTGCACCATGTTTTTCCATTCTTCACAAACTCACTTTTTAGAGCCTGGATGATGGATGGAGAGTGATGACTACTTGTCTCTTCAGAATTCCTCTTAGGTGTTCGGTTGGGTTCAGATCAGAAGACATAATTGGCCACTAAATCACTTTCACCCTGTTCTTCAGAAATACAACAGATGTGTGTTTTGGATAATTGTCATGTTGGAAATGTGCACGTCTACCAAGGGCACAGAGTGATGGTAGTATCTTCTCTTTCAATATAGAGCAGTACATCTGTGAATTCATGACACCGTCAATGAGATGTAGCTTCCCAACACCAGCAGCACTCATGCAGCCCCACATATAGACACTGAGACCGTCATGTTTCACTGTAGACACCATGTATTTTACAAAATTCATTTTTCTAAATGCATGGTGCACACCAGGATATAAAGAAGCACTCCAAGCTATTTTTCCTAATCCATCCTAAATATCTATGTAAAGTATTGTTAGCACTTCAATCTTCTCTCCCTCACCGCCCCCCCAATACACATGTATGACTGATTCGGCCGAGCGTGCATGTGCTTTCTTTAGGATAATCAGCCTCTCTAACCAAAATCAGCAGTTTCAGATAAATTAGCTTTAATGTGAATGGGCACAAGAGAAATGGACTTTTTTTCTGAGATGAATCTTAATTTTCTACCGTACATTATTTTATATATTTTTCATTCACCTATGGGGTCTATGTACAGGGGGAGCCTGGTGCCGAATGGCCCCATCCCCTGCTCATGCCGTATATGTACAGTATAAGATGATTTATAAGGAGCAGACTCACAAGCTGAGCCCGCTCTATATCCACTGGGTGCCGGCTGTTCTACACCTGCTACAATTCAAGCTAGCTCAGTTTAACCCCTTAGACTCCAAAGTGACCAGCAACTAAGCAGTTAGACAGGAGGCCTCTGTCATCTCCACCAGGTTGCTTAATAGCTGACGGGGGCCAATGAGAGATTCCAATTCGGACCTTTGCTATTGGGTCTGAGGGTCTCTATGTACGCCCCTGTATGACCTGATTATTTTCCTGTGGGTTAAGTAGGTGGACTAACAAGATCTGTGTCCTCCCAGTATTCTTCTCTCTGCATATCATACCATAAGTATCCATCTTCATACATGCCATTTTCTGAAAATCATATTTATCTGTTTTCTTTAAACAAATGAATGGGAAATTTGTATTAAAGTAACTGATCGGCTGCAGTGGTCACCCAATGGCCTTTGCTAGAAGAGGAAGCCAGGAGATTGGCGGGGGACACTGGCAGCAGTACCGAGGAGCAGCTGGGGTCTGTAGGCGGGTTTGTGTTTTGCTTTATTTCAGGACCACCGTGAGAAACCGGTTCTGCAGTGGCTGAGGTTTCTATAGGGAATAATGCGCACATTAATATAAATGATAAAATGATTATTATTCCCAGGTGTCTATTATTCTTACAATGTATGCATGTCATTTGTTTTGTTGTATGTGTGTATATAGAGGACATATAACAGATTGGACAGTCAGCCATTATGACAGCGCGTTGTTGGTCTCACATGTGATGTCACAGTGACATAGAATGCTGTGAGGTTATACAATCTCTGCGCACGGTGACATCAGCGCCATTTTCAGAGTTGATGTATTTGCGGAGACTCCACTTTGGTCTTGGAAGCACGAGCTAGATTGTTCTGTACGTCTAGTATTTACTTCCACAGCTTCTTACTGTTATTTGGGCGCTATAACATCTGCGCCATCAGAGAACTTAGTTCTATTACATTTCACCATCTCAGCCCCGGGTAACCAAGCCATGACTTCCCGGGAGCTTCATCAGCTAAATGCTGACAACTACACATGGATGAGCCGACCTGAAAATCAGGGTAAGTGACAGAATATTCCGCTTTATAGGGGCTTTTCTGAGAGTTTTCCCTGGGGTAAGATGTTTTATAACACACAGTATGTCCTCCACCCTCCATTCATATTCCTTGGGGCCGATCAGGGCCAGTTTTGGACAAAGTGGGACCATTGGAAAAAGTTAAAACTGGAGCCCCAAATGCTAACATATTTGCACCCCTGCTTTGTGATGTCTTAAGAGAAGGGATACTGAAACTGAGCAGGATTATGTAGTCCAAAGATGAAATAATTTTTGCTTCTCTCCCTGAATCTCGAAGCATCAGCTGGTTCTATCCCTTTGGCCAAAAAGTGTTTTTTTTTAAATTTAGCATAATAATAGTAATCTTTTTCTTTATAGGTCAGGCCATAATCCTCCACCATCGATTAAGATCTTCTCAAAGCGATGAGAGAAGGCTAATCAGCAATGATGGACATCAGGCAGACCCCACTGCCGTCACCACGAGTGGGAGATGGGCCAGAGCTCCTCTGCAGCAGACAGCACAAGAGAGCAGGGAAAGAAGCCGCTCGCCACTAAGACCGGTCCCTGCAGAACCCTCCAGACCTAGGGAGCTTCCAGCGCCAAGCCGATCTGCTGTACAGCTACACCAGGACAACCGTCTGGTTGACCCTATCATTCAGCTGCAGGGAATGGGAATGGTGACATCTCGGCCACAGATGCAGCCACCATCCCCACCTGCACAGTATAATCTGGTTAATATTCTGCAGCGAAGGCAAGCTCTGCGAGCTAGGAACTTTCCAACATGGAATATAAAATCTCAGGAGGAGGCCGAATCTTGTGCCATCTGTATAATGGATTATGAGATTGGAGAGGAAGTCGTAGTTCTGCCATGCAGTCATTCCTACCATCACGGTTGCATCTCTACATGGCTCCACTCCAACCCTCGCTGCCCCCTATGCCGTAGTCACTGCTTCCTTTGAAGCTTCAGAACATCTTAAAGATTCAAGGAATGAGATAAGATTGTGGCAGTGATACTGGAAGAGACCATGAGTCCATTCAGCTGCTATCTAATGGCAGCAGTGTTGTCAGTGCTGCTCCCCTGGACTCCATTGCCTGATTGTTCTGTTAGGGCTTACCTGGTGAGGTGGGTTCACTAAGTCAAGGTGAGCACAAGGACTGAAGGCGATGGCACATGGTACAGACACGGATGTCGCCATACATTGCATCCACTGGCAAAATATTCATTCAAATAAATATCATTTGTCATCTTTATGTCCGGCTGTTACTCTTTACTGCATAGAATTAGGTTACACATCTGAATATTGGGTACGGTGCTGGGTTCTGTTGGACTGTAAAGGTATGTGCACACAATGTCATATACAGGCAGATTCTGCCTGAAACCCGCCTGAAAAATAACTCGATAAACGGCAAATAGAATGAATATATACACAGCAAAGTCAAAACGCCTTGCTGAGAATATGTCCCGTCTTTTGTCACTTCTTTTAACCACTTCAGATTTCAACAGCAGTGAAGAGGCTAAAAGACGTGACCGGGCCATTCTTCAGACGGAGCCACTATCTTAGGTATAAAAGTAAAGAAAAAGGACATTGACAGCAAAGCCGCCACAGAAATGACAAGAAAGACGGCAAAGAAGTCGCTTCAGGAAACACGCCGCTTTGTTTTCCTGAAGTGTCATCTGCTTCAAAAATGATGCGGATATTTTGGCTTCTAAAAAATGTTGTTTGATGGGTCACACAACATTTCAGGTGGGTCAGTAGACATACCCCCTGTATTTTGTACACCTTATTTGGAGGACGGCCTGCATCTTCTATACTTATATAGTGGACCTCAGGTCGCTGTACAGGGGTTTGCACCCAATATTTCACGGTGCAGCTGTTACTGTCTATTCCTACCTATCTATATACTGTCGTTGTCTTACGGTGCGTCACTGCCATGCACCGTCCATGACGGGCTGGCCGACGTCAGCTGCCGGCCTCTGATTGGCCTTTGGAATGGATTGTAGTGCAGGGAGCCAGTTGGTCTCGGAGACACATCCCACCTATAGCTTTTTATATACAGTATGAACCCCCTATAGCTTGTTATATACAGTATGAGCCCCCATAGCTGGTTATATACAGTATGAGCCCCCCTATGGCTTCTTACATACAGTACGAGACCCCCATAGCTGGTTATATACAGTATGAGCCCCCATAGCTGGTTATATACAGTATGAGCCCCCTCTAGCTTGTTATATACAGTATGAGCCCCCATACCGTGTTATATACAGTATGAGCCCCACTATGGCTTCTTACTTACAGTATGAGACCCCCATAGCTGGTTATATACAGTATGAGCCCCCCTATGGCTTCTTACATACAGTATGAGACCCCCATAGCTGGTAATATACAGTATGAGCCCCCATAGCTGGTTATATACAGTATGAGCCCCCCATAGCTTGTTATATACAGCATGAGCCCCCATAGCGTGTTATATACAGTATGAGCCCCCCTATAGCGTGTTATATACAGTATGAGCCCCCATAGCTGGTTATATACAGTATGAGCCCCCATAGCTGGTTATATGCAGTATGAGCCTCCATAGCTGGTTATATACAGTATGAGCCCCCCACAGCTGGTTATATACAGTATGAGCCGCCATAGCTGGTTATATACAGTATGAGCCCCCATAGCTGGTTATATACAGTATGAGCCCCCCACAGCTGCTTATATACAATATGAGCACCCCATAGCTGGTTATATACAATATGAGCCCCCCTATAGCTTCTTACATACAGTATGAGCCCCCCATAGCTGGTAATATACAGTATGAGCCCCCATAGCTGGTTATATACAGTATGAGCCCCCCACAGCTGCTTATATACAATATGAGCACCCCATAGCTGGTTATATACAATATGAGCCGCCCATAGCTGGTTATATTTAGTATGAGCCCCCATAGATGGATATATATATAGTTAAAAAAATAAACACAACACATACTCACCTTGCTCCCGTACCCCAGACGCTGTGCTCCAGATGGTACCCGGGGCCATTCCTGCTCTGCCTGACGTCATGAGGCAGGGCGGGCCCAGCATCTGCGCGCGATGGTGACAATATGCGGCCGCTGCGGGCGGCTGGGTCGTGACATGAGTGGGAAAACAGACGCGCCCGGCCGCCCGCTCTGTGTATGCTGAGTCCGCTCTGCCTGACTTCATGCGGCAGGGGGGGCTCAGCATCATTCAAGCCGCCTGCTGCCGCGCGCCCGCAGCGGTAACTTAAATAACACATGGGATTGCCAATTATAATGGGGGAAATTCATAGACCTCCCGGAGCCTCAGGCGAGTTCCAGTTATGTATCACCACATATGAGAACTCTCAGGTAAGGTGGGCTGCATTGTAAACCATGTAATCGTATGTGCACATGGCAAGTACCTGGATCACTAAGTACGGTAATCCCCAAACAGATACCTGCGTCACTCCCGTGCTCTCCATGCAAATGCCTGGATGACGACCTCAATCTCTGCTCCACACACAATTATACAGGAGAACTTCAGCTCTATTTATGGGCCTGTAATGGAGAATTTTTTACCTTAGGGAGACAAAAAAAAACAAAACTCAAAAGTAACGTGCAGACAATATGACCCGCCCCTGCTGACAAATTCACCCGCCCTTGCTGACAAATTGACCTGCCCCTCCTGACAAATTGACCTGCCCCTGCTGACAAATTGACCCGCCCCTGCTGACAAATTGACCCGCCCCTGCTGACAAATTGACCCGCCCCTCCTGACAAATTGACCTGCCCCTGCTGACAAATTGACCCGCCCCTCCTGACAAATTGACCTGCCCCTCCTGACAAATTGACCTGCGCCTGCTGAATATTTAGGCATTGGAGGGCGGGTGCATAAGACGGCAGGGGGCGGCGCCACCATGAAGGAGTTAAAAAACTAATATTAATTTCCCCCTGCTTCACCACTGGACCAAATATCAGTATCATGGTTTCTGTTTGGAGAGGATGGGAGGGGAAAGATGGTGGAGGTTCAGGAGTCGCCCGTGTGCTGCATGGGCGGAGGAGCACTGAGTATCTCTCTGCTACCGCAGGAAACAATGAATCCTAGAGGACAGGTAAAGGACCTGTGAGGACGTCATGCCCATGTGACTCATATAGGAGGAGCCATCCTCCCATGCAAGTTTGCAGGAAGTGAAGTGGGGGGTTCATGGTGTGTAGGCTGTATATGGGGGGTGCAGTCTGTATGAGGAGTACATGGAGTTTAGGCTGTATATGGGAGGTACATGGAGTGCAGGTTGTATATGGGGGGTGCAGGCTGTATATGTGGGTACATGGCGTGCAGGCTGTATATGGGGGGTATATGGAGTGCAGGCTGTATATGGGGGGTGCAGGCTGTATGAGGAGTACATGGAGTTTAGGCTGTATATGGGAGGTACATGGAGTGCAGGTTGTATATGGGGGGGTGCAGGCTGTATATGTGGGTACATGGCGTGCAGGCTGTATATGGGGGGTACATGGAGTGCAGGCTGTATATGGGGGGTGCAGTCTGTATGAGGGGTACATGGAGTTTAGGCTGTATATGGGAGGTACATGGAGTGCAGGTTGTATATGGGGGGTGCAGGCTGTATATGTGGGTACATGGCGTGCAGGCTGTATATGGGGGGTACATGGAGTGCAGGCTGTATATGGGGGGTGCAGTCTGTATGAGGGGTACATGGAGTTTAGGCTGTATATGGGAGGTACATGGAGTGCAGGTTGTATATGGGGGGGTGCAGGCTGTATATGTGGGTACATGGCGTGCAGGCTGTATATGGGGGGTACATGGAGTGCAGGCTGTATATGGGGGGTGCAGGCTGTATGAAGGGTACATGGAGTTTAGGCTGTATATGGGAGGTACATGGAGTGCAGGTTGTATATGGGGGGTGCAGGCTGTATATGTGGGTACATGGCGTGCAGGCTGTATATGGGGGGTACATGGAGTGCAGGCTGTATATGGGGGATGCAGGCTGTATATGGAGGTACATGGTGTGCAGGCTGTATATGGGGGGTGCAGGCTGTATATGGGGGTACATGGTGTGCAGGCTGTATATGGGGCGTGCAGGCTGTATGAGGGGTACATGGGTTGCAGGCTGTATATGGGGGGTGCAGGCTGTATGAGGGGTACATGGAGTTTAGGCTGTATATGGGAGGTACATGGAGTGCAGGTTGTATATGGGGGGGTGCAGGCTGTATATGTGGGTACATGGAGTGCAGGCTGTATATGGGGGGTGCAGGCTGTATATGGGGGGTACATGGAGTGCAGGCTGTATATGGGGGTGCAGGCTGTATATGGGGGTACATGGTGTACAGGCTGTATATGGGGGGTGCAGGCTGTATATGGGGGTACATGGTGTGCAGGCTATATATGGGGCGTGCAGGCTGTATGAGGGGTACATGGGGTGCAGGCTGTATATGGGGGGTGCAGGCTGTATATGGGGGTACATGGTGTGCAGGCTGTATATGGGGGGTGCAGGCTGTATGAGGGGTACATGGGGTGCAGGCTGTATATGAGGGGTTGATCACTCCCTGAGGAAGCTGAGTGACTGAGCGGGAGGCGGCGGCAGCAGCATCGACAGCATGAACCCGTGTTAGTAATTTTCCCTATTTATTTAATGAGGACTTATACCACTTATGCCATAGCCTCTTCACATTCATTTGCCACTGTTGCTTCAGTAAGGCTAAGTGCCCACGATGCAGAAATGCTGCTGATTTTTTCTGCATTTCCCTGGCAGCAAAAACGCATGCGGATTTTACATGCGTTTTTCCTGCCATGTAGAAGCGTTTGTCAAGCGTTTTTACATGCATTTTCGCATGCGGGTTATCAAGCGCTTTTCCAAGCGATTTAGCATCACTTGGAAAAGTGCTTGACAACTTGGTCACGCTATATATATATATATATATATATATATATATATATATATATATATAAATTGGCATGGATTTATACAGTGTGACCAAGTTAATAGTTAAAAAAAGAATAAAAATGTAAAAATAAAAAACATTATACTCACCTTCTGATGGCCGCCAGTCTCCTTCTCCGGTGCGTCCAGTGTCTTGGCGGCTAGCGATGGTGTAAAAAGACCTTCCATGCCGACGTCAGCGGTCGCGTGACCTGTCACATGACTAAATGACGCCATGGAAGGTCCTTTTACATCATCGCGAGCCACCGGGGAACCAGGACGCACCGGAGAGAAGACCGCGGGCCATCAGAAGGTGAGTATAATTTTTTTATTATTTTAAATTCTTTTTTTTTTTACAGGTACTATGGTACCCGGGTCTGGATGAGAGTCTCCTCTTCTCCAGACCTGGGTACCATCTGCACATTGAATCGCTTCATGTAGTCATGGGGATATTATGCGATTCAATGCAAGTCAATGGCGGCAATAACGCCACGTTTCCGCAAAAATAATGGACATGCTGCAGATTTTTCCGCAATGATAATGTAGCACCCCGAGGACTCGGCTGCTACAGGGGTATTGCACCTCGAACCAGAGGTGTGGTATTCCACTCCCGGGTAAGGATGGAGTGTGGGACTGAGCTCAGATAGCTGCATGCACTACACTCATCCCATTTCCGGGGGACAGAACTACGGTACTCCCACCAGTTAGATGTGCAGGTACGACAGCGTCTGTCCCTGGCTGGAGTGGGAGGGGGGGAGGAACATCCCAGTAGTGTAAGGGCAGATAGGGGAGGGACTCTGGGCATAGAGGTAGGAGCCCATTGGGTGCTAGTCACCTGGGCTCACACATAGAGGGAGTATATATGGTGGGCACCATCTAGAGACAGGGTCGAGTTCAGAGGAGGAGCAGAGCAGAGGAGCTCAGCCAGGAGGGCTGACAGGGAGCTGTGGCTCCAGCTGGGCCCAGCTCCAGGGCCAGGCCTGTAGTGGAGAGGAGGAGGAAGAAAGGCCCAGAGACGCAGGACAAGAGGGAACCCTGAGATCCCAGAAGTAAACCAGAAGAGTGAAGGGTTGGCGGAAACGGGTACCGGAACCCAAACTGGCAGAGGCTAATGATCCTTAGCCAGGAACCGGAGGTCGTGGTCAAGTTTTGCCACGACCCTCACCATATCCACCAGGAAGGCTTACCACGAATAGGGTCAGGAAAGCCAGAAAAGGTTTTGCCACCAAGAGGCCCGAGGGAGCCGGACAAAGGTGGATCCCTGGTGGGGACGGCCAGCAGAGAGAGAGAGAGAAGGGAGCTCAGTACCACGCTCCGGAACTGCCTGGGGGTTAGCCGAGTCCCGCACCTGGTGAACGCAGTACGGCTCGGGTGGTCACTCCCGGCCGAAGTGACTGAAGCAACATCTGTGAGTAAAAACCCTGAAACTGCATCATACGTTTCTGAGTCTCCTTGCTGCACCATCACTACCTCCATCATTCACGTCTGCTGCCCTGAGGCCATACCCCTCCCGTTGGGGGTTATACCATCTACGCTGCACAATCATATCACCGGCCTCAGCGGACTGTCCTGCAGCGGCAGCCCCATAGCTGCATTCAACGGGTGGCGTAGTCGTACAACATCTACTGTCCAAAACACTGCCCCCCAGCTTGACTCCCTGGGCACGGACCGGGTCACCGCCACGAGACTACTACCCCCATCTGATCCGGCTCCGGGTAAGCCCCCGTGCGCGCGATGCCGCACGACACAGCAAGCCCAGGGGCGCGTCAATAACCACAGCGGAAATTTCCGCCGCATGTGCACAGCACATGCGGATTGTCATTGGGGACCATGGGGCACGTATAACCAAGTGTTTTTTAAGTGTTTTTGCTGCAGAAATTCAGCGACAAAAATGATTGAAAAACGGATAGTGGGCACGCAGCCTTACTCTTTATCTTCTCTATTTACTTACCGTAGGTCCACACTACGACCTCTTTATACTTAAGTGTTATTTGTGCTTAAGTAAATCTTACTCTGCACTTAATAATAATGATAATTTTTATTTTTATAGCACCAACATATTCTGCAGCAAAAACAACTACCTGCGCATCCAGTAAAAGACCTGGATGCGCAGGTAGTTTTTTCTTCTATCCTTCCAGTAGACGGGCATGGCGTCAGGAGATGGAACAGGATCCTTGATGTGAACAACTGGCTGAGACGATGGTGCAGACAACAAGGATTTGGATTCCTGGACCACGGTGTGAATTACCTCTATGACGGACTCCTTGCCAGAGACGGACTACACCTCAACAAACCCGGGAAACACACATTCGCCAGGAGACTCTCAACACTCATCAGGAGGGCGTTAAACTAGAAGAAGAGGGGATGGGAAGAAAAACGCCGGACACGAACATGAAGCCAGAGAACATACTAATGAAAGATATGAAGTGCGACAAAGAAGTTCCAAGACAAGATACTTGGAAGGGAGGTAAGAAAATTTCTAATACAATCCACAGGGAGAAGATTGGAACAAAACAAAATCGTGTCAACTGCGTGCTAGCAAATGCCAGAAGCCTGACAAACAAGATGGATGAACTGGAAGCAGAAATATCTACAGGTAACTATGACATAGTGGGAATAACCGAGACATGGTTAGATGAAAGCTATGACTGGGCAGTTAACTTACAGGGTTACAGTCTGTTTAGAAGAGATCGAAGAAATCGGAAAGGGGGTGGAGTCTGTCTATATGTAAAGACGTGTCTAAAGCCTACAATACGGGAGGATGTATGGGAGGGAAATGAGGAGGTCGAGTCCTTATGGGTGGAGATACATGGGGCAAAAAACAATAATAAAATTATCATAGGAGTCTGTTATAAACCACCAAATATAGCAGAAGCCACGGAAAGTCTATTAATGAGACAAATAGACGAAGTAGCAAAAAATAATGAGGTGATTATTATGGGGGACTTCAGCTACCCCGATATAGACTGGGAAACCGAAAGCTGTAGATCTCAGAAAGGAAACAGGTTTCTGTCAATTATCAAAGACAATTATTTGTCACAACTTGTGCAGGAGCCAACTAGAGGGACGGCCCTTTTAGACTTAATATTAACTAACAGGCCAGACAGAATAACTGAGGTGCAGGTCGGGGGGCACCTGGGAAATAGTGACCACAACATTATACAATTCCACATGTGCTTCAGTAGGGTGCCCAGCAAGGGACTCACAAAAACACTGAACTTCAGGAGGGCAAAGTTTGATCAGCTAAGAGATGCCCTTCACCTTATAGACTGGGATAGTATCTTCAGCAATAGGAGCACGGATAGAAAATGGGAAATTTTCAAAACAGTCCTACATAGTCACTGTAGAAGGTACATACCTTATGGGAATAAAAGGGCTAGGAATAGGAGGAAGCCAATGTGGCTAAATAAGGAAGTCAAGAGGGCAATGAAAAACAAAAAAAGGGCTTTCGGTAAACTTAAACAAGAAGGCAGCGAGGAAGCGCTAATATCTTATAGGGAAAAAAACAAAATCTGTAAGAAACAAATAAGAATAGCAAAAGAGGAGACAGAGAGACTAATTGCCAAGGAAAGTAAAACGAATCCCAAACTGTTCTTTAACTATATAAACAGTAAAAGGATTAAAACTGATGGAGTTGGCCCATTGAAAAATAACCTGGGTAAAATCATAGAGGGCGATGAGGGTAAAGCAAACCTACTCAATAGCTTCTTCTCCACTGTTTTCACAAAAGAAAACAATTTATCGGAGGAAATGCAGAGTGATAAAGTAAACCCTCCGCTAAATATCACCCACCTAACCCAGGAGGAAGTTCAGAAACGCCTAAATAATATCAAAATAGACAAGTCACCAGGCCCAGATGACATACACCCCCGGGTACTAAAAGAATTAAGTAATGTGATAGACAGACCGCTGTATGTTATATTCAAGCACTCTTTATGGACAGGGACTGTCCCACTAGACTGGCGCCAAGCAAATGTGGCACCAATATTCAAAAAGGGGTCTGAAAGTGACCATGGGAACTATAGACCAGTCAGCTTAACGTCTGTTGTGGGTAAATTGTTTGAAGGATTTCTTAGAGATGCGATTGTAGAATATCTTAATGATAATAACTGTCTAACTCCATATCAACATGGATTCATGAGGGATCGCTCCTGCCAAACAAACCTGATCGCCTTCTACGAGGAGGTGAGCTCGCAGCTGGACCGGGGAGAGTCAGTGGATGTTGTATACCTTGACTTCTCCAAAGCGTTTGATACCGTGCCACACAAAAGGTTGGTATATAAAATGAGAATGCTTGGTCTGGGGGATAATGTGTGCAAGTGGGTAAATAGCTGGCTGAGTGATAGAAAGCAGAGGGTGGTTATCAATGGAGTAAGCTCAGGGTGTGTCAGGGTTACTAGCGGGGGGCCTCAAGGGTCTGTCTTGGGCCCTATATTATTTAATATATTTATTAATGATCTAGTGGAAGGGTTGCATAGTAAAATAGCAATATTTGCAGATGATACTAAACTTTGTAAAGTAGTTAATACAGATGAGGATAGGGCACAGCTACAGGAGGATTTAGATAAATTGGGGAGTTGGGCCAAAAAATGGCAAATGGGGTTCAATGACGATAAATGTAAGGTCATGCACATGGGAAAGAAAAACAGCAGTCACCCATACATATTAAATGGGAAACCGTTGGGGAAATCTGACATGGAGAAGGACCTGGGCGTCTTGGTTAACAGCAAATTAAATTGGAGTGCCCAGTGTCAGGCAGCAGCTGCGAAGGCAAATAGAGTCATGGCATGCATCAGAAGAGGAATAGGGGCATATGATGAGAACATTGTTCTTCCTCTGTATAAAGCGCTGGTAAGGCCGCACTTAGAATATTGTGCACAGTTCTGTGCTCAGGAAAGACATATTGGAGCTAGAGAGGGTACAAAGGAGGGCGACTAAGGTAATAAAGGGAATGGAGGGACTAGAATACCCAGAGAGGTTGTCAAAATTAGGCCTATTTACGTTGGAAAAGAGAAGGCTTAGGGGAGACCTCATAAACATGTATAAATACATCAGGAGGCAGTACAGAGATCTCTCCCATGACCTGTTTATACCAAGGATGGTGACAAAGACGAGGGGGCACACTATGCGTCTGGATGAAAGGAGGTTCCTGCACCAGCATAGAAGGGGATTCTTTACGGTCAGAGCCGTGAGACTCTGGAACTCTCTGGGAGAGGAAGTAGTGATGTCCAACTCACTTAATGAGTTCAAGAGAGGCCTGGACGCCTTTCTTGAGAACAATAAAATTATATCTTATGCTTAGTGATAGTTAACTAATCCAGATTGGAGTCGGGAAGTGAATTTTTCCTCAATGATGTAAATTGGCCTATACCGCATGGGGTTTTTTTGCCTTCCCCTTGATTAACGCTGCGGAATAGCTGCAGTGCACAAGAAATAGGCTGAACTGGATGGACGCTTGACTTTTTTCGGCCTTATAAACTATGTAACTATGTATCTTCAATGTAAAGAACAATGAGTCCTGGAAATGATCTGGTCCCACCCAGTGGAGTAACTAGAGTCTGATAGGCCCCCACCTGCATGATGGTCAGATGTATGGGCCCTTGTAGCGTTCTGGATCCTATAAAGATACAGTATATGTGTTCTCTCCCTATGTAGTAATGTCCCCCATCCTGGCTCCTTCTTGTAATAATCTCCCACATGCTGGGCCTTATGTTATAACATTTTCCCCCACCTGTGCCCCTGTCTTGTAATGTCCCCATTCTGGCATCATTTCCTTCATTCTTGTTTAATGTCCCCATCCTGGTATAGTGTCCCCATTCTGATATAATGTCCCCATTTTGGTATAATGTCTCTAACCTGGTATAATATCCCCCATGCTGGTGTAATGCTCCCAATTCTGCTATAATGTCCCCAAAGCTGGTATAATGCCCCACATCCTGGTATAGTATCTCCAGTTCTGGCATAATGTCCCCCATGCTGCTATAATATCCCCCATACTGATATAATATCATCATTGTGATATAATGTCCCCCATCCTGGTATAACATCATCATTGTGATATAATGTCCCCATTCTGATATAGTGTCACCCATCCCGGGTATGGTGTACCCCATTCTGGTATAGTGTCCCTTATTCTGGTATAATGTCCCCAATTCTGGTATAATTTCCCTATTCTGATATAATGTCCCCATTCTGATTTAATGTCCCCCTTCCTGGTATATTGTCCCCATTCTGATATATTGTCCCCATTCTGATATAGTGTCCTTCATCTTGGTAAAATGTCCCCATACTAGTATAGTGTCCCCATTCTGGTATATTGTCCCCATTCTGATATATTGTCCCCATTCTGATATAGTGTCCTTCATCTTGGTAAAATGTCCCCATACTAGTATAGTGTCCCCATTCTGGTATAATGTCCCCATCCTGGTATATGCCCCCCATCCTGGTTTAATAACCATCATACTGGTTTAATGTCCCTCGCCCTGGTTTAATGTCCCCCATCCTGGTACAATGCACTCCATTCTGTTACCATGTCTCACATTCTGGCATAATGACCTACTTCTGATATAATGTCCCCATTCTGGTATAATGTACCCATTCTGGCATAATGTCTCCCATCCTGGTATGGTATCTACTGAGCTGCCATCCTGGGGATAGGTTATAAATATCAGATCGGTGGGCTCCGACACGCGGCACTGGCTCTACCCATCAGTTGTTTGCAACGCTCAGATGTAAATAGTTTGAAGATCTGAACATCACTGCTCCATTCACTGTACTGTGTGTCCTGCAAGTCAGCTAATATTCATGTAATAGGAGCTGATCTGCAGCACCAAGTAGCAGCCACTACACAGTGACCAGAGCTGTGATGTTCAGCTCCTCAACAATGTTTATGACTCGCCCCCTGGGCCGTGTGGCACCCGGAACCGGGCTTTAGTGCGATGATGGGGGTAGTAGTGGCAACCCGATCCCGTGGCTCAGGGTGGTCAGACCAAATGCTGTGGCAGTCTATTTATAGATTTGAATGTCCGACTACGCCACCCGTGGATTGCGGTCAGGGATAACCGCCGCTGCAAGGCAGACCGCTGAGGCTGGTGTTGGTGTGCAGCAGAGGGATAGGACAACTCCCCACGGGAAGAGTATAGCCTCAGGGCAGTGTAAGAGGATGCTGGGGGTGATGGTGCAGGCGCAGCATAAATAACACAGAGTCCAATGATGCAGTTCAGGGTTTTACTCACAGTTGTTATCCATGCCATTTCTGTCAGCAGTGACTGCCCAAGCCGTGCTGCGTCTACCAGGTGAGGGGCTCGGTCAACCCCCAGACAATTCAGGAGTACGGCACAGGACCCCCTTCTGTCTTTTCTCTGGCCTCTCGTGCCCCACCAGTGACCAAACTTCTGTCCAGCTGCCGCGGATCTTTGCGGGCAAACGTTGGCCCCCGTTTCCCGCTATCCTATATGGCGCCTTCCTAGCAGGTTTGGTGGAGGGTCGCACCAATAGATGATCACGACCCCTGTCTGAGGGATAATTTACCTCCACCAACTTGGGAATCCGGTACCCTTCCACGACCTGACCCTTCACCCGATATAATGCGGGTTTGCAATGGTTGCTGTCCGTTCTGCTCTCTCTTAGGGTCCCTTCTGCCTCCTTGTTTCTGGAGCCTTTCTACTCCTCTGTCTCTCCTCTTTCCTTCCTTCTCCTTCTTCTCTTCTCCTCTCTGGCTCTGGCCTTCACCCCAGGCCTGCCTTCTGAGCAGAGCTCCTACAGAGCCTCTGCTCCCTGTCACCTCTCCACTGTACTGAACTGACCCGACTCCTCAACTAAGATGGCTCCCACCTTTTATCTGCCTCTGTGTACGAGCTCAGGTGACCAGCACCCAATGAGCTCCTTCCTATGCTCCAGAAACCATCCCCTTCTGCTCCTACATCACGGGGTTCTCTCCCCCCTCCCCACTCCAGCCAGGGACATGGTCAGTTGTATGCAGCTACTGAGCCCTGGTCCACACTCCATCCTTACCTGGGAGTGGAATATCAGACCTCTGGTTGAGGTGCAATACCCCTGTAGCAACCGAACCCTCGGGGCGCTACATTCCCCCCTGGTAAACCACAGCACGTCCTCGGGCTGGAAAAGAGCAAAAACATTTTATTTACAAGACATGCAAAACTTTTTAAAAATTTTTTACATTAGAAAACGGCCGGCATTATTCAACTTCCCTTCATGGGAAACACTTTCTTTTTACCAGACATTTTACTGCATTTTTAATATTACCCGAACTCTTTTGTCATATATCATATAAAACATTTTCAATACTATGTGACTCTTTTAGCAGCATATAAAACTTTTCATATAAGTAAACTCTCTTCTTCACTAGCCACTTTGCAACTTGCGACCAGGTGTCCATTTTTCTATTAAGTGCAAAACTTCAGCAACTTTCAAACATGAGGGACGCTTTGTCCAGAGGTAGACGTTGCCGTACTTTTATAAAACCAATAGGGGGCGCTTTAAGAAGCGCAACTATTTACAGGGATTGGCCGCTCCCAGTCCTCGGCCGGATGGGGAAGGGGAATGGCTGCTCTCAGTCCTCAGCCAGGTGGGGAAGAGGGATGGCTGCTCTCAGTCCTCAGCCAGGTGACTTGAGGGTTCATTTTGAACGGGCTACAGTCCCAACGGGGGAAACAAAAACAGTTCCTTGTACACATTTGCTCATCAGTAACGGTATCCTCCTGATGCTCCTCCTTCTTCCTCGTACTGATCTTCAGACCCATCCGGGTCCTCTTGATATTCGGGTTCTGGTTCAGGGTGCTGCTCCTCTCTTACCCTCTGGACATGAAGGGCATACCATCCCTTTAGGCCTCGGTGTCAGGTGTAGGACACCAAGTCTCCTGGAAACAGATCCCGTTCCAGGTGGCCTTCTGGCAGGTGGCTCTCCACATCTCTCCGGGTAAAGAAACACATCCGTGTCCGTGGTTGAGTCTCGGATGAAACCCCATCCCTGCTCCTGCTGGAACTTTACTACGGTCCCGATGATTCTGGGACCTCACGCAGCCTGGGGGTCCTGCCGGACGCGCATCTTCTGCTCCGCGCTTCGGGCCTGCAGCTGTTCCTGTCTCTGTCGTCGTGTACGCCTCTCCTGCTCGAACTGCGCCACCTGGCGGCGACAGAACTCCCGTCTGCGGGCTGCGGCCGCCCGCGTCTCCTGCGAGAACCCCATGAGGTCTTCTCCTGTCGGGTCCCACTCATATTGGACCTCCTCGACCGGGAGCTGGGGAACTTCAACAGGCCGTGGGTCAGGCAGGAGTGAAAGCAGAGGAGCTCCGGCCTCCGCGGGCAGGCTTTCCCGAAGACTAGGGTGGATCCACCCAGGTGGTGGAGGGACTGGCTCTCCATCCGGACCGGACAGTTGGGCATACAGGTCCGCGCCCAGGGGTGGTGGTTTCGAGACCGGGGGCGCACGCGGTTGGGAGGCGCCTAGGGTGGTCAGGCCTTACGACCGGGCCTGGAGCGGGCCGCTTCCTACCACGTCCGGGGTCAGAGGGCACGACGGGGGGCGTGGTTCAGCGGCGGTCCTCGCGGCTTGCGGTCCAGGTGTTTGCGGCGGGAGCGTGGAAGCTGCAGCAGCTCCCGGGACTTCTGGCTCCGCGGCGGGATCCAGAGGTAAGGCTACGGTGTCAGGACCCGGGGCCGGGGCGTCCGCTTTACTTGCCTCCTCTGCAGCATCGGCCTCCGGTCTCCTCTCTCCGTCCTCGGGGGCAGGCGCGCTGCCGAGTGCTGACAGTGCCTCTTGCTGCCGGGCCGCTACTCGCCAGGCCACTTCCTCTCTCCACCCAGCGACGACGTCCCTCTGCGCTCGGACCATCCTCCGGTCCAGCTCCTCCAGTGCAGTCCGCAGGAACTCAGGGTCTTCTGCAGGGAGCTGAGCCATCAGCTCCATGAGGCTGTAAGGGGACGCCTCGGCCTGCAGCAGGCCGCTTGCCAGTGTTCTGGAGTTGACGCTCCTCTCCATCTCCGGGTGTGGTCTGGCGAGACTGATCCAAACCACACCCTGCCCCTCGGTTTTCTTCTCTTTCTGCCCCTGTTGGGGGTGGTCCTGGGGCAATCTGCTGACAATCACTCTCAGGGGCAGCCCCCCCACTTTGATGGACATCTCTACAGCCGCACTCATGGCTGTTGGGGGTGGGCTCCTTCTTTGGCGCTATTCTGGGACCTGGCCCACGATGGGAGGTGACTTCCTGTTGTCTTTTGGCGCGCACATTATGGCGTCAGTTCTTCTGGGGCGGGCGCCATTTTTAATACAGTGAAACAGTCTCTTTTCAGGCACGCAATACCCGCTGGTGGCGGGTTGGTCACGATCCTGCTGACTACGCCAAAAGCTCACTCGCCCCCTGGGCCGTGGGGCACCCGGAACCGGGCTTTAGTGCGATGATGGGGGTAGTAGTGGCAACCCGTTGCCGTGGCTCAGGGTGGTCAGACCAAATGCTGTGGCAGTCTATTTATAGATTTGAATGTCCGACTACGCCACCCGTGGATTGCGGTCAGGGATAACCGCCGCTGCAAGGCAGACCACTGAGGCTGGTGTTGGTGTGCAGCAGAGGGATAGGACAACTCCCCACGGGAAGAGTATAGCCTCAGGGCAGTGTAAGAGGATGCTGGGGGTGATGGTGCAGGCGCAGCATAAATAACACAAAGTCCAATAATGCAGTCCAGGGTTTTACTCGCAGTTGTTATCCATGTCATTTCTGTCAGCAGTGACTGCCCAAGCCGTTCTGTATCCACCAGGTGAGGGGCTCGGTCAACCCCCAGACAATTCAGGAGTATGGCACAGGACCCCCTTCTGTCCTTTCTCTGGCCTCTCGTGCCCCACCAGTGACCAAACTTTTGTCCAGCTGCCGCGGATCTTTGCGGGCAAACGTTGGCCCCCGTTTCCCGCTATCCTATATGGTGCCTTCCTAGCAGGTTTGGCGGGGGGTTGCACCAATAGATGATCACGACCCCCGGTTTTTGTCTGAGGGATAATTTACCTCCACCAACTTGGGAATCCGGTACCCTTCCACGACCTGACCCTTCACCCAATATAACGCGGGTTTGCAACGGTTGCTGTCCGTTCTGCTCTCTCTAAGGGTCCCTTCTGCCTCCTTGTTTCTGGAGCCTTTCTACTCCTCTGTCTCTCCTCTTTCCTTCCTTCTCCTTCTTCTCTTCTCCTCTCTGGCTCCGGCCTTCACCCCAGGCCTGCCTTCTGAGCAGAGCTCCTACAGAGCCTCTGCTCCCTGTCACCTCTCCACTGTACTGAACTGACCCGACTCCTCAACTAACATGGCTCCCACCTTTTATCTGCTTCTGTGTATGAGCTCAGGTGACCAGCACCCAATGAGCTCCTTCCTATGCTCCAGAAACCGTCCCCTTCTGCTCCTACATCACTGGGTTCTCTCCCCCCTCCCCACTCCTGCCAGGGACATGGTCAGTTGTGCCTGCAATTATATGGGAGCACCGTCGAACTGTCCCCCGGAAATGGGGTGAGTGTGTGTATGCAGATACTGGGCCCTGGTCCATACTCCATCCTTACCTGGGAGTGGAATATCACACCTCTGGTTGAGGTGCAATACCCCTGTAGCAACCGAACCCTCGGGGCGCTACATTTACATCTGACCTCTGCCAGAGTTTCAAACAACTGAGTAGTGGAGGTGCCACATGCCGGACCCCCACAAATCAGATATTAATGAGCTAACCAGGGGATAGGCCATCAATATGTTTGTCCTGGAAATTCCCTTTAAGGCCCACCTGCACATACTATGTATATAATATATATATATATGGCAAAGAGTGGGAAGGGGTTAATCACAGGCTCATAAAACGGACAAACAACACAAATATTGGTTCTATCTTTTACACATTTGGGGTAGCCCTTAAGAGGGCCGTTGGGTCAAAGAGAGAGAGAGGGGAGGGAGAGATACCAAGAGAGAGAAAAAAAGAGAGACCCATCAAGTGCAAGGCTAAGCCTGGCAGGCGGCAGCGGCTATTTATACCCACTGCTGATCTCTTATTGGTGGAAAATCTGGGCGTGGCTGCTCTCTGATTGGTGGAAAATCTGGGTGTGGCTGCTCTGTGATTGTTCAGCATTATGACCTCACAGTGGCGATGACTCATACCTCCTGGGTGGTTCTTCTGGGCGGTTCTGTTTTCTGACTGGTGGAAATTCTAATCAGCATTATGACCTCACAGTGGCCGTGACTCATGTTTCATGGACTGTTCTATCTGGGTGACCTGAAACATGCTGATCTCTGATTGGTGGAAATTCCAGTCATCTTCATGACATCACAATCAGCATGTTATTACTGCTGAGATGTTCAGTTTTTTCCTAAATTTCCTATGTTTTGTCCTAATTTATTAGCACATATATACCACTCATTCCTACAATAAAAGGATCAGGAAACCACTCTGAAATCAATATCCTACAATTTACCCCAACAGCAAAATAACAACTATACACAAAATACCAAAAGATATATCAGATTATTAATGAGCAAATAAAAGACACAATAACATAAAAATAATTTTTAGAAAGCTGTAGAAAAAATGCTGTAAAGTAAGAACGCTTCAAAAATAGAAATGTTAATGATTTATTTAATCAATTAACAAAATACAAGTGAATGAACAAACGAAAAATCTAGATCCAATCAATATTTGGTGTGACCAACTGTTCACTTTAAAACAGCATCAAGTCTTCTAGGTGCACCTGCGCAAAGTCAGGGATTTTGTAATAATACAGTCAGGTGTCTGGTCATACACCATGGTAAGACTGAGCAAGAATACACAAGGAAGTTATACTACATCAGCAAGGTCTCTAAGGCACAAATTTCAAAGCAGATTGAGGGTTCAAGATGTGTCATTCAAGCACTTATGAAGAAGCACAAGAAAATGTGCAACGTTGAGGTTAGTAGATGCAGTGGTCGGCCAAGGAAACTTAGTGCAGCAGATGTATGACACATTATGGTTACTTTCCTTCAAAAGCAGAAGATGTCCAGCAGTGCCATCAGCTCAGAACTGGCAGCAACCTGTGGGACTCAGCTTCACTCATCTACTGTTCAGAGAAGACTGGCCAGAAGTGGTCTTCATAGCAGAATTGTGGCGAAAAAGCCATATCTTCCACATCAAAACAAGGCCAAGTGACTCAACTTATGCATTAAAACAGAGGAACCAGGGTGTAGAAAATTGGCAGGATGTGCTCTGGACGGTTGAGTCAAAATATGAAAAATGTTGTTATTACAGAAGAGATTTTGTTCACTGAAGGGCTGGAGAGCAGTACAATAATGAGTGTCTGTGGGCAATAGTGATGCATAAGCACGGTGGAGGGTCCTGTAAGATAGGGGCTGCATTTCCGCAAATGGAGGTGGAAATTGGGTCAGAATTATTGGTTCCCTCAATGCTGAGATATAGAGGCAGATACTTATCCATCATGCAATATTATGAAGGAGGTGTCTGATTGGATCCAAATGTTTTCTTCAGCAGAACAACAACCCCAAACTTACAGCCAATGTCATTAAGAATTATCTTCAATGTAAAGAACAAGGAGTCCTGGAAATGATCTGGTCCCACCCAGTGGAGTAACTAGAGTCTGATAGGCCCCCACCTGCATGTTGGTCAGATGTACAGTACAGACCAAAAGTTTGGACACACCTTCTCATTTAATGATTTTTCTGTATTTTCATGACTATGAAACTTGTACATTCTCACTGAAGGCATCAAAACTATGAATTAACACATGTGGAATTATATACTTAACAAAAAAGTGTGAAACAACTGAAAATATGTCTTATATTCTAGGTTCTTCAATGTAGCCAACTTTTGCTTTGATGACTGCTTTGCACACTCTTGGCATTCTCTTGATGAGCTTCAAGAGGTAGTCACCGGAAATGGTTTTCACTTCACAGGTGTGCCCTGTCAGGTTTAATAAGTGGGATTTCTTGCCTTATAAATGGGGTTGGGACCATCAGTTGTGTTGTGCAGAAGTCGGGCGGATACACAGCTGATAGTCCTACTGAATAGACTGTTAGAATTTGTATTATGGCAAGAAAAAAGCAGCTAAGTAAAGAAAAACGAGTGGCCATCATTACTTTAAGAAATGAAGGTCAGTCAGTCCGAAAAATTGGGCAAACTTTGAAAGTGTCCCCAAGTGCAGTTGCAAAAACCATCAAGTGCTAAAAAGAAACTGGCTCACATGAGGACCGCCCCAGGAAAGGAAGACCAAGAGTCACCTCTGCTTCTGAGGATAAGTTTATCCGAGTCACCAGCCTCAGAAATCGCAGGTTAACAGCAGCTCAGATTAGAGACCAGGTCAATGCCACACAGAGTTCTAGCAGCTGACACATCTCTACAACAACTGTTAAGAGAAGACTTTGTGCAGCAGGCCTTCATGGTAAAATAGCTGCTGGGAAACCACTGCTAAGGACAGGCAACAAGCAGAAGAGACTTATTTGGGCTAAAGAACACAAGAAATGGACATTAGACCAGTGGAAATCTGAGCTTTGGTCTGATGAGTCCAAATTTGAGATCGTTGGTTCCAACCAAGCAGTCATCAAAGCAAAAGTTGGCTACTTTGAAGAACCTAGAATATAAGACATATTTTCAGTGGTTTCACACTTTTTTGTTAAGTATATAATTCCACATGTGTTAATTCATAGTTTTGATGCCTTCAGTGTGAATGTACAATTTTCATAGTCCTGAAAATACAGAAAAATCTTTAAATGAGAAGTTGTGTCCAAACTTTTGGTCTGTACTGTATATGCAAGCTTTCAGAGCACAGAGGCTCCTTCTTCAGGCAATATTACAAATGAATTGATAACATTTGTAATCCTGCCTGAAGAAGGAGCCTGTGTGCTCTGTAAGTTTGCATATATATATATATTTTCTGGTTAGCCAATAGAGGTATCACTCCAAGAATACTTTTGCCATTTTTGGGCATAAAAGTATTTACATCAATTTGTACTGTACATCACAATTAGGGGATAATAATTGCGTATGGACATAATGGCCAACGATAGATAAGTTCCTGTCAGGGTGAGGGGCAGCATCCTATCACAACATATAGTTGCCCTGAGACATCTGAATGCATCGGCTTTCCTTTATGCCATTCATCAAACATGTCGTATATTTTGTGTATAGCGAGTCACAAGCCTCGCACTGCTCTGCGTCTTATCATTTGGTTCTATGAGCTGCAGTAAAACGTGACGTATATTCCAGGTGCTGACGATAACAATGCCGGTGCAGCCAGCATAGCGGTGGGCTCAGAAGATCAGCTTTGGAAAATGTTCCTCTTTACTCTGTCGCCTCATTGGGGGACACAGGACCATGGGTGTTATGCTGCTGTCCACTAGGAGGCGACACTAGGTTTAATCTGAAAAAGATTAACGGTGGCTCCTCCTCTGCAGTATACACCCCTGGACAGCATCAGTCATCTTCAGTTTTTGCTTAGTGTCGCAAGGAGGCACACCTAAAGATTTTTACTCCATTTTTTTCCGATTTTTTTTCTTTTTTCAACGGAATTACAGATGGAGATAAGTGGGTCTCCGGAGAGACTCCCGGCATGGCTCCTTCCTCTGCCCCCTTCTAGGGGTGCACAGTTGAAGTCGAGACGTCTCCCTACCATGTCGCTCCTTCCCAATCCCTCAGGTGTTGGTTCGAAGTCGAGAACCCCCTCCTTCCCCAGTTCCTTTTGGTCTCTGGGTTGAGGTCGAGGCGAGAATTACAGCCCCCTGACGGTGACGACAGCCCCCTGACGGTGACGGCAGCACCCTCCCTAATCCCCCTCTGGTAGGGTCTGTGCAGGCAGCAATATACAGCTCCCAGTAGCTGATGCTCTGCACCAACTTCCAGGAATCACAGCTCTGCTGCAGACTCCTGCTGGGGCCGGGGGACAGTGCAGGCAGATAGGCATCAGAGACAAAGGCTACTCTTAGCTCTGTCTCTCTGCTGGCACCAGCACTCTGGTGCCTCAGGGGGACCCTTTAAGGGCCCCCCTTAAGCTAATACCCCCACCGCCTTCACTGCCATTAAAACCGGGGGGGTCCGGTTCAGATCCGGCACCACCCCAGACTACTGCGCCGGCCTGGAGCCCTTTTGGGCATAGATTATAAATTTAGACCGCGGCTCCGGCCTAGCCGAAGCTGCCGCCCCCCGGGCCGGAGGACCAATATGACACTACACAGTGTCATAGAAGGGGCGGAGATGAACTGAAAGGGTGTGCTTTCCAGCATACTGCCGCCCCTTTCAGCGCTCCACCCACCTTCTTCTCCGCACTCCGGTGGCCATTATCTACTGAAGGAGCGTTAACCCTTCAGTTACCGGTCGGCAGCTAGTCTCCGGGGGGCACAGGATCGCGGATGTAAGCGGCGCTGGACTTCAAGAGGCACACTGGTGGGTTAAGATCACAGCTGGAGTCTCTCACTCGGCTGTGAATTCTATAAGCTTCTCTGCATTGCTGGCCCCCTCTGCATAGCCACCCCTGTATACTATTCCGGGCTCAAAGTCCAAGAGAACCAGGCAGGATTGCTATTATGCACTCTGTACAGCCTGCAGTAATACTCTCCCTAATGGCAGCACGTATCCACATTGCCAGGACTGCAGGCAGACTGCTGCGCCAGAGCCCCATGAAGCACTTGCCAATACTTCGGTGCCTAATACCACACCGGAATGGGTCACTCAGATGTCGCAATCTATGATGCAGTCTATAGATAACCTCACATCCACATTGCTTCAGGCTTTGCAGACTCATGCCTCGGCTATGAACATTACTCAGCAAAGGGAGAGTTCCAATCGGGGACATGATGGCACGGTCACATCCACGTCTAGATCAGGACACAAGCGAACTCACAGGTTACGTTCATTTGCGTCATCCCATACCCACACGGTCGTCCCCTTCCAGTGAGAGACACCGTACTCCCAGCTCATCTAGACTGTCCCCTGACAGGGACAGGCAACGTAGATCCAAACAGCCATCCCTGACCAGAGAAGGCCTCTGCTCCGGTTCTCCCAGCAGGAGACGCCTTAGTGATACTCAGGATTCGGAAGATATCTGTGATTCCGACTCAGACAAGGAAACCGAAGGGTCCCTAATTCCTATTCCCCCTGGCAATACAGTGCTAGTTGATGATTTAATCTCATCCATCCATCGGGTGCTGGACATCTCCGATCCACCCCTGGAGACACCAGGACAAAAGATTTCCTTTGAAGGAGTCCTGAAACCGCCTAAGGTCTTCTTTGACCACCCAGAGTTTAATGCGATCCTTAAAAAGCAGTTCTCACAACCTGAGAAAAAGTTTATTAATCGCAAATATCTGGAGGCGCGGTACCCCTTTCCACAGGAGGTCACCAAACAGTGGACAGCTCCACCTGAAGTGGATCCCCCAGTCTCCAGACTAGCAGCACAGACACTCCTTTCACTGCCAGATAGCTCAACCCTCAGGGACACAGCCGACCGGCAGGTGGAACGCATGTCTCGTTCAATTTTCGAGGTCGCAGGGGCCTCCCTGGCTCCCGCGTTCGCCTCAGTTTGGGCTGCCAAGGCAATCTTGGCCTGGGCCTCCAAAATGTACAAACTGGCCTACAAGCATCTTCCCCTGAACTGTCGGACCAAGCGGCTCAAATAGCAGTTGTGGAAGATTGCATGCTCCATGCAGCTCTGGATTCTGCAAGGGGTGCAGCCGGGATAGCATCAAACGCCATCACGATTCGGCGTATCCTCTGGCTGCAGGAATGGAAAGCTGATGCAGCTTCAAAGAAGTCCCTCACACACCTCCCATACCTCAGTGGTCGGCTTTTCGGTGAACAGTTGAACACAATGATATCCAACGCCACCGGGGGTAAGAGTACCTCTCTCCCCCAACTAAAGCCCAAACATACACTTACAAAAAGCGCAATCAAGCACGATACCGATCCTTTCGGAACTCTTCCGGCTGGTCCGTCTCGCGACCAGCACAGAATAACAACCGTGCTCCACGCAGGGACAACTCGAGGTCGACGCAAAAGTCGGACAAGACCTGGCAATCAAGGGCAAGCCAGTCAAAATTTAAAAGAGGAAAATCTCTTATCTCCTCCTCATCATGACTCATGAACTCCGGAAGACACCCCACCTGTAGGCGGCCGTCTTTTGCTCTTTCACCAAGTCTGGCTGCCTATTACAGAGTACAGGTGGGTCAAGGAACTAGTGTCTTCAGGATACAAAATAGAGTTCACTTCCAACCCGCCAAACAGATTCTTTCTGTCTGTTCCCCCAAAACCCCCAGCCAAGGCTCGTGCCTTCCACCATGCGGTTTCCTCGCTTCTTCAAGCAGGTGTCATAGTATCGGTCCCCACGGCCAAACACTTCCAAGGGTTCTACTCAAATTTATTCGTAATCCCCAAAAAAGGAGGCAGCGTACGGCCCATATTGGACCTAAAACAGCTCAACAAATATGTACGGGTACGTTATTTTCGCATGGAGTCCCTTCGGTCCATCATTGCGTCCATGGAGAAGGGAGAATTTCTCGCCTCCATAGACATTCAAGATGCATACCTACATATACCAATTACGCCCGCTCATCAGAGGTTCGCAATCAACCAGGAACACTAGCAGTTCGTGGCTCTCCAGTTCGGACTCGCCACGGCTCCCAGAGTGTTTACCAAGGTCATGGCAGTCACCATGGACATCCTGCACTCCAGAGGCATAATAGTCGTTCCATCTCTGGACGATCTCCTCATCAAGGCTCCCACCTTCAAGGACTGCGAAATCAGCGTCTCAATCACAATCGACATTCTGAGTCGTTTGGGCTGGTTAGTCAACTTAAAAAAGTCATCACCAACCCCGAGTCAGTCTCTGACCTTCTTGGGAATGTTATTCAACACCCTCAAGGGTCTGGTACTCCTACCCAAGGAAAAAGCACTGCCTCTCCGTATAGGAGTCCGCACCCTACTTCGCAAACCCCCTTGGTCTCTCCGGTTTGCCATGAGAGTCCTTTTTGTAGGATGGTGGCGGCAATAGAAGCGGTCCCATTTGCCCAGCTTCACCTCAGGCCTCTCCAACTAGCCATCCTCAAGTCATGGGACAGGAATCCTTTTTCTCTCGACAGGGAGTTTCAGTTGACATCGTCAACCAGGAGATCCCTGCACTGGTGGCTCAAGCCAACCTCACTAACAAAAGGAAAATCCTTTCTCACGGGTCAATGGAAAGTTCTGACCACCGACGCGAGCCTGACGGGTTGGGGTACGGTACACCTACACCACAGAGCACAGGGCAAGTGGTCCCCAACAGAAGCGACCATGCCCATCAACATCTTGGAAATTCGTGCCATTCTCCTGGAGTTGAGAGCCTTCTATCATTTATTGGCAGCTCTCACATCAGAGTACTGTCGGACAATGCCATAGCTGTGGCATATGTAAATCACCAAGGGGGGACCCGCAGTGCCCAGGCGATGCGAGAAGTGACACACATTCTCCACTGGGCGGAAGACACAGGTTCTGTTCTCTCTGCGGTCCACATTCCGGTTGTGGACAACTGGGAAGCAGACTTCCTCAGCCGGCAAGGAATGGACTCGGGAGAGTGGTCTCTCCATCCAGAAGTTTTTCACCAGATCTGCCATCGCTGGGGGACTCCGGACGTGGACCTAATGGCATCCCACTTCAATGCCAAAGTCTCCAACTTCATGACCAGAACACACGACCCGCGGTCGCTGGGAGCTGACGCCCTGGTTCAGGACTGGATTCAGTTCCAGCTCCTGTACATCTTTCCACCTCTTCACCTGATATCCAGAATGGTGAGGAAGATCAAGCAAGAAGGAGTTCCAACCATTCTCATCGCACCAGACTGGCCCAGACGTACGTGGTGCGCTGACATCGTGCAGCTTACAGCAGACGTCCCCTGGCGTCTCCCCAACTGCCCGGATCTTCTGTCACAAGGCCCGTTCTACCACCAGAACTCAGGGGCCCTCAATTTGACGGCATGGCCTTTGAGACCTGGGTTTTAACCCAGTCAGGGTTCTCGCCTGACGTCATCAAAACCATGATCAGAGCACGAAAGCCAAACTCTGCAAAGATTTATTACCGTACCTGGAAAGCTTTCTTTACCTGGTGCGATTCTCTTGACCAGACCCCATTCCCTTATTCCCTCCCCAGGATACTTGGGCTTCTCCAATCGGGTCTGGAGGCCAAACTGTCTCTGGGCTCTCTTAAGAGCCAGGTGTCAGCTCTCTCTGTGCTCTTTCAGACGCGCATTGCTAACAAGCCGCAAGTAAATACATTTCTTCAGGGGGTTTCCCGATTGGTTCCTCCCTACAGACGGCCACTATAAACTTTGGATCTCAACCTGGTGCTGACAGCATTGCAGGAAACACCTTTTGAACCCCTTAGGGAAGTCTCACTCCGCCTTCTATCCCAGAAAGTGGTTTTCCTAGTGGCAATCACCTCGCTACGTAGGGTGTCTGAACTCACAGCACTCTCCTGCAGACAACCCTTCCTGGCTTTTTACCAGGACAAGGTAGTTCTCCATACGGTTCCATCCTTCCTTCCGAAGGTTGTGTCCAACTTCCACCTCAATGAGTAAATTTCACTGCCATCCCTCTGTCTGGCCCCGGTTCATAGAGTGGAAAAGGCTCTGCATACACTTGACCTTGTCAGGGCATTACGTATCTATGTGTCTAGGACTGCTCTGATTCTCTTTTCCTTCTTCTGGAAGGTGGCTGCAAGGGTCTACCAGCTTCCAAAGCTACCCTTGCCAAGTGGATCAAATCCACCATACAAGAGGCGTACCGCCTCAAAAATTCTCCTCTTCCAGCAGGTATTACGGCACACTCTACTCGTGCGGTAGGGGCCTCCTGGGCCATTCGGCACCAGGCTTCAGCGCAGCAAGTGTGTAAGGCAGCCACCTGGACTAGTCTACACACGTTTACCAAGCACTACAGGGTTCACACCCAATCCTCGGCAGACGCGAGCCTGGGTAGACCTATCCTGCAGGCGGCAGTGCCCCAATTATACGGGCCTGTCTACACAAAATTCGTCCATTGCTTCCCACCCAGGGACTGCTTTGGGACGTCCCATGGTCCTGTGTCCCCCAATGAGGCGACAGAGTAAAGGAGATTTTTGTGAACTCACCGTAAAATCTCTTTCTCTTAGCCTCTAATTGGGGAACACAGCTCCCACCCTGTTGCCCGTCTTTGGCCGTTGTTACGTTGAGTTCTCATATTGGTGTTTTTCTTGAGCTCGTTCATAGTTGCCTTCTTATAGGCATGGTTATGTTATCCATGTTACGTTCCTCCTACTGCTTTTGCACAAAACTGAAGATGGCTGACGCCGTCCAGGGGTGTATACTGCGAAGGAAGAGCCACCATTAATCTTTTTCAGATTAAGCATAGTGTCGCCTCCTAGTGGACAGCAGCATAACACCCATGGTCCTGTGTCCCCCAATTAGAGGCTAAGAGAAAGAGATTTTACGGTGAGTACACAAAAATCTCCTTATATAGATCCAGTGGATCCTACTTACATTCGCTGCTGTTTACATTGTATGGTTACAAGTCTATTTACACTTCAATATGACTCCAGAATAAATTTTTGTCTTTCTTATACTTGCCATATATTTTTCCCAAGGAAGGGGTTTAGGTATTGTGCTTTTTTTTTTCTTTTTTATTTCTACTGTAATATTTCATAATATCTGTGAATAAGTCTTGAAAATAATTTGCATTGAAAAGGTTAAGATCCTCTGAATCTACAGGGATTTTTAGGAATTAAAAATCTACAGCAGTAAATCTGCAGCAGAATTTACATTTTGCACCATGTCTGGATTTAGTAGCAGCTGCCCCTTTAAATGGAATATGTCAGCAGGTTTTTGCTACCCCATTTGAGAGCAGCATAATCCGAGGCCCTGATTCCAACGATGTATCACTTACTGGGCTGCTTGGTGTTATTTTGATAAAATTGCAGGCTTTTTTTCTCATGCAGATCTCTGAATGCTGAGCTCTGTATAATAACCCCACCCACACCACTGATTGGCCGCTTTCTGTGTACACTGTATATAAACTGCCAATCAGTGGTGGGGGGCGTGGTTGGACTACCTGGCTGCAGGTTTACTAGTCCTCTAGTGATAATCTTCTGCTAATAAAAGTGTGATTTTTATCAAAACTACAACCAGCAGCCCTGTAAGTGAGACGTCCCTAGAATCAGGGTCTTTGTCTCTACATCATGCTGCTCTCAACAACAACCAATATATAGTACATCCGACAAGGGGTCAATGTGTTAAAAAAGACCTTTATTATAATAATTTGGGTACATGGCGGCAAAGAAAAGAGCACACACACATATATATAGTAATACCATATAATAGTGAGGAGGTATAATGTAAATATTTGAATTGCAGAGACACCAGGGCTAAATAGTAGTAGCTCCAATTGTGCTAATGCATACTGATAGTATATCCTAGGTCACATAGTAAAAGGATATAATCCCAAATAATAAAAGCCAATATAGGCATTCCCAAGATAATGACCTTTTGGTATATACATATCAAGGGATGTATTATATCCAAGTAGGTTAATTCCCAAGTAACAATAATGTTGTATTGGATTCATTCATACCTGGTATATATTGTCTGCACGTCTTGCAATAGCTCTGGGCTCGGTGGTCCTACTCCTAGTGTGGCGCTCACCCCATCACGCTGCTCTCAGAATAGCCAAGAAAAACCTGCTGACAGATTCCCTTTACAAATAGCTGAAATGGCTCCTAGATACCAGAGAAGGAAAACGTTATTAAAACGGTTTTGTTTCCTAAATAGGAAAGCAAATTAAACACCACTGGATAATGTGGTGTGTGAAACCGTCCATTGGATTGCTGTTTCGGGTGGGCTCAGGAGCAGAGGCCCCCATCCTACACAGCTGACATCTTGCTGTAACAGCAGCGGCCAGAGCGAAGCGTCAATCACTGCTGTTTAACCATTTATATGCCATCAATCACTGATGGCAAGTTAAATAGCGCAATCACCGGTACGCTATGCAATGTTACTAGAATTTTTTTTTTACTTTTCCATTTCCTTGAATTACTTGTTGTGATTTGCGGATCCATTGACTGGCCACGTGGAAGGGCTGCAGCCGATCATTCATGTCCGTAGCAGATACACATTTACGTGTGTAAATAGGCCCTTATAGAAATCAATCAATAGAACGTATACCTGGATATCCAGGTTTATCCTTTGCATACATTTAAAGAGGTATAAGTCATGGCATATTACTAGGATGTCATTCTTGGGGGTCTGACAGCCTAATTTAGAAAGAAGTGGATGCATTATTTTTTTCACGCTCCCAATTTAACAATTTGAGTACAGTTGGATCTATTGTTTTTTTTATTTTTTGCACTATGGGTGGGTGGTTGGGAGCACAGCTGTGCAGGAAAAAAAAAGCTTACAGGTTCTCAATTCCTTCATTCTTGGGATCGGTGGCGGAACCACAGGTCGGACCATCGCCAATCAAGATATTATATCCCTTCACACTCATCATTGCTCCCAATTAACAATTTGAGTACGTGCATTTTTTTAGGGTATTTTTTTTAGGGTATTTTTGCGCAATGGGTGGGAGCACAACTGTGCAGGAAAAAAAGCTAATAGGTTCCCCATTTCTTCATTCTCAGAATCAGTGGATGGAACATCGCCAATCACAATATTATATCCTTCACACTAATCCTTGCTCCCAATTATCAATTTGAGTACGGTTATACCTATTGTTTTTTTAGGTTTTTTTTTTTGCACTGTGGGCGGTTGGGAGCACAGCTGTGCAGGAAAAAAAAAACTGATAGATTCCCCATTCCTTCATTCTCAGGATCAGTGGTGGAACCAGAGGGTGGATCATCTCCAATCAAAATATTATATTATTCACACTAATCATTGCTCCTAGTTAACAATTTGAGTACCCATTGTGTTTTTTTAGGGTTTTTTTTTTTTTTTGCACTATGGGTGCAAGTTATAGTAATATGTGTCACCGTAAAAAAAAAAACTAATAGTGTCTCCTGATTGTTCAGACACAAATATATCTGTTGAAAATAGTCTGGTATACACCAGTAAATTATAACTGTGGTTTTGCTGTTCCACGGTAAAAAATCTCTATTATCCTGCTTTTGGCATTTTTTGCCGCAAAGAAAAACAGTAGTAGTGTCTCCTGATTGTTCAGACACAAATATATCTGTTGAAAATAGTCTGGTATACACCAGTAAATTATAACTGTGGTTTTGCTGTTCCACGGTAAAAATCTCTATTATCCTGATCTTGGCATTTTTTGCCGTAAAAAAAAAAACTAATAGTGTCTCCCTGATTTTTCAGACACAAATATATCTGTTGAAAATAGTCTGGTGTGGGCCCAAGAAATACAAGTGTGGTTTTGTAGTTCCACGGGTCAAATCTTTGTATTATCCACTTTTGGGCCATTTTTACCTAAAAATAAATAGTTTGAGTGTGTCGCTCATTTTTCAGCCGCAAATATATCTATTTAAAATTTTCTGGTATACCCCAGTAAACAATAACTGTGGTTTTGCCATTCCACGGTAAAAAATCTCTATTATTCACCTTTTGATATTTTTTCCGTAAAGAAAAACAGTAAAAGTTTCTCCCTGATTGTTCAGATTGTTTAAAAGAGTCGGGTGTAGGCCAGAGAAATAGAACTGTGGTTTTCCTCTTCCACGGTTCTAATCTACTTTATTACCCTTTTTCCATTGATAGTGCGAGTGTAAGCTATTTTACTTACTTTACAATGGGCAAGGCGCGTGGCAAGGGACATGGAAGTGGACGTTCTGGTGATGGTGCATGCAGAGGACGGGGCCGTGGCCAAGGTGAAAATGTGCCACAACCAACAGCCATATCTTCTCGCTCCCACTTCTTGACCGAATTACTAGGGAAGCACAGAACAACACCAGTATTGCGAACTGATCAGTGTGAACAGGTTATTAATTGGATAGCAGATAATACTTCCAGTTACCTGGGCACCACCACTTCCGGTCTGTCTTCCACACGGTCAACTCTTAGTAGCCGTGAGTCTCGACCGCATACTCCTCCTCACCCTGATGCTCCTCCCTCCCACCATGCCGAGTGTCGTCAGACAGCAACTGATCCCACACTTGGACTCTCTGAAGAGCTGTTCACTGCTCCATTTCCAGATTTGTGCCCCTCGCCTGCTCCGCTTGAAGTGGTGGAAGAGGAGATCCCATGTAGAGATGCCCAAATATTTGAACAGCCACGGCCACAGGAAGTCAATGCTGGCAATTTGTCACAAGAGGTGGACGATGACGAGACACAGTTGCCAGGAAGTGAGGAGGAGGATTGTGGTGCGCAAGTGGAAGAGGAGGAGGTGCTGGATGATCTAGTAACTGACCCAACGTGGCAGGAGGACATGCAGAGCGAGGCCAGCAGCACACAGGCAGGAAGAAGCAGTGTGGTGGCCGCACACATGGGTATACGCTTCCTCATTTCGGCTGTTTTATGTTCTTCTCCTTATCCTCAGCCTCCACCACCACTATACCACCAGGGTGACCGTGGTCTGTGTTGCCATTATTGAAAGTTCCTCCGTCCTTATTTTTGTCAGCTTTTGCTTGGAAGGCATAAGCAAAGACTGTGGGAGACCCACTCCCCAATAATGGGAATAATATTTTTAAAATGCTGTACTGTATGGCTCTTGTAAGGGGCATTAAAAGTGTCTTGTTAAGCTACTGCGACCTCCACCACTTTTCCGAGGGGCATTCAGACCGTCTTGTTAAGCTACTGCGATCTCCACCACTTTTCCGAGGGGCATTAAAACCGTCTTGTTAAGCTACTGGGACCTCCACGTCTCTTCCAAGGGGCATTCAAACCGTCTTGTTAAGCTACTGGGACCTCCACCACTTTTCTGAGGGGCATTAAAAGTGTCTTATTAAGCTACTGGTACCTCCACCACTTTTCCGAGGGGCATTAAAAACGTCTTGTTAAGCTAGTGGGACCTCCACGTCTCTTCCAAGGGGCATTCAAACTGTCTTGTTAAGCTACTTCGACCTCCACCACTTTTTCGAGGGGCATTAAAAGCGTCTTATTAAGCTACTGGGACCTCCACCACTTTTCCGAGAAGCATTAAAACCGTCTTGTTAAGCTACTGGGACCTCCACGTCTCTTCCAAGGGGCATTCAAACCGTCTTCTTAAGCTACTGGGACCTCCACGTCTCTTCCAAGGGGCATTCAAACCGTCTTGATAAGATACTGCGACCTCCACCACTTTTCCAAGGGGCATTAAAACCATCTTGTTAAGCTACTGGGACCTCCACGTCTCTTCCAAGGGGCATTCAAACCATCTTGTTAAGCTACTGGGACCTCCACCAGTTATTTGAGGGGCATTAAAAGCGTCTTGTTAAGCTGCTGTGACCTCCACCACTTCTTCGAGGGGCATTAAAACCGTCTTGTTAAGCTACTGGGACCTCCACGTCTCTTCCAAGGGGCATTCAAAATGTCTTGTTAAGCTACTGCGACCTCCACCACTTTTTCGAGGGGCATTAAAAGCGTCTTATTAAGCTATTGGGACCTCCACCACTTTTCTGAGGAGCATTAAAACCGTCTTGTTAAGCTACTGGGACCTCCACGTCTCTTCCAAGGGGCATTCAAACAGTCTAGTTAAGCTACTGGGACCTCCACGTCTCTTCCAAGGGGCATTCAAAGCGTCCTGTTAAGCTACTGGGACCTCCACCACTTTCCCGAGGGGCATTAAAAGCATCTTGTTAAGCTACTGGGACCTCCACCACTTTTCCGAGGAACATTAAAACCATCTTGTTAAGCTACTGTGACCTCCACGTCTCTTCCAAGGGGCATTCTAACCGTCTTGTTAAGCTACTGCGACCTCCACCACTTTTGCAAGGGGCATTAAAACCGACTTGTTAAGCTACTGGGACCTCCACCACTTTTCCGAGGGGCATTAAAACAGTCTTGTTAAGCTACTGGGACCTCCAAGTCTCTTCCAAGGGGCATTCAAACCGTCTTGTTAAGCTACTGGTACCTCCGCTTCTCTTCTCAGGGGCATTAAATAGCTGAAATGGCTCCTAGATACCAGAGAAGGAAAACGTTATTAAAACGGTTTTGTTTCCTAAATAGGAAAGCAAATTAAACACCACTGGATAATGTGGTGTGTGAAACCGTCCATTGGATTGCTGTTTCGGGTGGGCTCAGGAGCAGAGGCCCCCATCCTACACAGCTGACATCTTGCTGTAACAGCAGCGGCCAGAGCGAAGCGTCAATCACTGCTGTTTAACCATTTATATGCCATCAATCACTGATGGCAAGTTAAATAGCGCAATCACCGGTACGCTATGCAATGTTACTAGAATTTTTTTTTTACTTTTCCATTTCCTTGAATTACTTGTTGTGATTTGCGGATCCATTGACTGGCCACGTGGAAGGGCTGCAGCCGATCATTCATGTCCGTAGCAGATACACATTTACGTGTGGAAATAGGCCCTTATAGAATTCAATCAATAGAACGTATACCTGGATATCCAGGTTTATCCTTTGCATACATTTAAAGAGGTATAAGTCATGGCATATTACTAGGATGTCATTCTTGGGGGTCTGACAGCCTAATTTAGAAAGAAGTGGATGCATTATTTTTTTCACGCTCCCAATTTAACAATTTGAGTACAGTTGGATCTATTGTTTTTTTTATTTTTTGCACTATGGGTGGGTGGTTGGGAGCACAGCTGTGCAGGAAAAAAAAAGCTTACAGGTTCTCAATTCCTTCATTCTTGGGATCGGTGGCGGAACCACAGGTCGGACCATCGCCAATCAAGATATTATATCCCTTCACACTCATCATTGCTCCCAATTAACAATTTGAGTACGTGCATTTTTTTAGGGTATTTTTTTTAGGGTATTTTTGCGCAATGGGTGGGAGCACAACTGTGCAGGAAAAAAAGCTAATAGGTTCCCCATTTCTTCATTCTCAGAATCAGTGGATGGAACATCGCCAATCACAATATTATATCCTTCACACTAATCCTTGCTCCCAATTATCAATTTGAGTACGGTTATACCTATTGTTTTTTTAGGTTTTTTTTTTTGCACTGTGGGCGGTTGGGAGCACAGCTGTGCAGGAAAAAAAAAACTGATAGATTCCCCATTCCTTCATTCTCAGGATCAGTGGTGGAACCAGAGGGTGGATCATCTCCAATCAAAATATTATATTATTCACACTAATCATTGCTCCTAGTTAACAATTTGAGTACCCATTGTGTTTTTTTAGGGTTTTTTTTTTTTTTGCACTATGGGTGCAAGTTATAGTAATATGTGTCACCGTAAAAAAAAAAACTAATAGTGTCTCCTGATTGTTCAGACACAAATATATCTGTTGAAAATAGTCTGGTATACACCAGTAAATTATAACTGTGGTTTTGCTGTTCCACGGTAAAAAATCTCTATTATCCTGCTTTTGGCATTTTTTGCCGCAAAGAAAAACAGTAGTAGTGTCTCCTGATTGTTCAGACACAAATATATCTGTTGAAAATAGTCTGGTATACACCAGTAAATTATAACTGTGGTTTTGCTGTTCCACGGTAAAAATCTCTATTATCCTGATCTTGGCATTTTTTGCCGTAAAAAAAAAAACTAATAGTGTCTCCCTGATTTTTCAGACACAAATATATCTGTTGAAAATAGTCTGGTGTGGGCCCAAGAAATACAAGTGTGGTTTTGTAGTTCCACGGGTCAAATCTTTGTATTATCCACTTTTGGGCCATTTTTACCTAAAAATAAATAGTTTGAGTGTGTCGCTCATTTTTCAGCCGCAAATATATCTATTTAAAATTTTCTGGTATACCCCAGTAAACAATAACTGTGGTTTTGCCATTCCACGGTAAAAAATCTCTATTATTCACCTTTTGATATTTTTTCCGTAAAGAAAAACAGTAAAAGTTTCTCCCTGATTGTTCAGATTGTTTAAAAGAGTCGGGTGTAGGCCAGAGAAATAGAACTGTGGTTTTCCTCTTCCACGGTTCTAATCTACTTTATTACCCTTTTTCCATTGATAGTGCGAGTGTAAGCTATTTTACTTACTTTACAATGGGCAAGGCGCGTGGCAAGGGACATGGAAGTGGACGTTCTGGTGATGGTGCATGCAGAGGACGGGGCCGTGGCCAAGGTGAAAATGTGCCACAACCAACAGCCATATCTTCTCGCTCCCACTTCTTGACCGAATTACTAGGGAAGCACAGAACAACACCAGTATTGCGAACTGATCAGTGTGAACAGGTTATTAATTGGATAGCAGATAATACTTCCAGTTACCTGGGCACCACCACTTCCGGTCTGTCTTCCACACGGTCAACTCTTAGTAGCCGTGAGTCTCGACCGCATACTCCTCCTCACCCTGATGCTCCTCCCTCCCACCATGCCGAGTGTCGTCAGACAGCAACTGATCCCACACTTGGACTCTCTGAAGAGCTGTTCACTGCTCCATTTCCAGATTTGTGCCCCTCGCCTGCTCCGCTTGAAGTGGTGGAAGAGGAGATCCCATGTAGAGATGCCCAAATATTTGAACAGCCACAGCCACAGGAAGTCAATGCTGGCAATTTGTCACAAGAGGTGGACGATGACGAGACACAGTTGCCAGGAAGTGAGGAGGAGGATTGTGGTGCGCAAGTGGAAGAGGAGGAGGTGCTGGATGATCTAGTAACTGACCCAACGTGGCAGGAGGACATGCAGAGCGAGGCCAGCAGCACACAGGCAGGAAGAAGCAGTGTGGTGGCCGCACACATGGGTATACGCTTCCTCATTTCGGCTGTTTTATGTTCTTCTCCTTATCCTCAGCCTCCACCACCACTATACCACCAGGGTGACCGTGGTCCGTGTTGCCATTATTGAAAGTTCCTCCGTCCTTATTTTTGTCAGCTTTTGCTTGGAAGGCATAAGCAAAGACTGTGGGAGACCCACTCCCCAATAATGGGAATAATATTTTTAAAATGCTGTACTGTATGGCTCTTGTAAGGGGCATTAAAAGTGTCTTGTTAAGCTACTGCGACCTCCACCACTTTTCCGAGGGGCATTCAGACCGTCTTGTTAAGCTACTGCGATCTCCACCACTTTTCCGAGGGGCATTAAAACCGTCTTGTTAAGCTACTGGGACCTCCACGTCTCTTCCAAGGGGCATTCAAACCGTCTTGTTAAGCTACTGGGACCTCCACCACTTTTCTGAGGGGCATTAAAAGTGTCTTATTAAGCTACTGGTACCTCCACCACTTTTCCGAGGGGCATTAAAAACGTCTTGTTAAGCTAGTGGGACCTCCACGTCTCTTCCAAGGGGCATTCAAACTGTCTTGTTAAGCTACTTTGACCTCCACCACTTTTTCGAGGGGCATTAAAAGCGTCTTATTAAGCTACTGGGACCTCCACCACTTTTCCGAGAAGCATTAAAACCGTCTTGTTAAGCTACTGGGACCTCCACGTCTCTTCCAAGGGGCATTCAAACCGTCTTCTTAAGCTACTGGGACCTCCACGTCTCTTCCAAGGGGCATTCAAACCGTCTTGTTAAGATACTGCGACCTCCACCACTTTTCCAAGGGGCATTAAAACCATCTTGTTAAGCTACTGGGACCTCCACGTCTCTTCCAAGGGGCATTCAAACCATCTTGTTAAGCTACTGGGACCTCCACCAGTTATTTGAGGGGCATTAAAAGCGTCTTGTTAAGCTGCTGTGACCTCCACCACTTCTTCGAGGGGCATTAAAACCGTCTTGTTAAGCTACTGGGACCTCCACGTCTCTTCCAAGGGGCATTCAAAATGTCTTGTTAAGCTACTGCGACCTCCACCACTTTTTCGAGGGGCATTAAAAGCGTCTTATTAAGCTATTGGGACCTCCACCACTTTTCTGAGGAGCATTAAAACCGTCTTGTTAAGCTACTGGGACCTCCACGTCTCTTCCAAGGGGCATTCAAACAGTCTAGTTAAGCTACTGGGACCTCCACGTCTCTTCCAAGGGGCATTCAAAGCGTCCTGTTAAGCTACTGGGACCTCCACCACTTTTCCGAGGGGCATTAAAAGCATCTTGTTAAGCTACTGGGACCTCCACCACTTTTCCGAGGAACATTAAAACCATCTTGTTAAGCTACTGTGACCTCCACGTCTCTTCCAAGGGGCATTCTAACCGTCTTGTTAAGCTACTGCGACCTCCACCACTTTTGCAAGGGGCATTAAAACCGACTTGTTAAGCTACTGGGACCTCCACCACTTTTCCGAGGGGCATTAAAACAGTCTTGTTAAGCTACTGGGACCTCCAAGTCTCTTCCAAGGGGCATTCAAACCGTCTTGTTAAGCTACTGGTACCTCCGCTTCTCTTCTCAGGGGCATTAAAAGTGACTTATTAAGCTACTGGGACCTCCACAAATTTTCCCAGGAGCATTAAAACCGTCTTGTTAAGCTACTGGGACCTCCACGTCTCTTCCAAGGGGCATTCAAACCGTCTTGTTAAGCTACTGGGACCTCCACGTCTCTACCAAGGGGCATTCAAACCGTCTTGTTAAGCTACTGCGACCACCACTTTTTCGAGGGGCAGTAAAAGCATCTTATTAAGCTACTGGGACCTCCACCACTTTTCCGAGAAGCATTAAAACCGTTTTGTTAAGCTACTGGGACCTCCACGTCTCTTCCAAGGGGCATTCAAACCGTCTTGTTAAGCTACTGGGACCTCCACGTCTCTTCCAAGGGGCATTCAAACCAACTTGTTAAGCTACTGGGACCTCCATGTCTCTACTGAGAGGCATTAAGAGCATCTTGTTAAGCTACTGTGACCTCCACAACTTTTCCGAGGGGCATTAAAACCATCTTGTTAAGCTACTGGGACCTCCACGTCTCTTCCAAGGGGCATTCAAACCGTCTTGTTAAGCTACTGGGACCTCCACCTCTTATCTGAGGGGCATTGAAGCGTCTTGTTAAGCTACTGGGACCTCCACCACTTTTTCGAGGGGCATTAAAACCGTCTTGTTAAGCTACTGGGACCTCCACGTCTCTTCCGAGGGGCATTCAAGCCATCTTGTTAAGCTACTGGGACCTCCACGTCTCTTCCAAGGGGCATTCAAACCGTCTTGTTAAGCAACTGCGCCCTCAACGTCTCTACCAAGGGGCATTCAAACCGTCTTGTTGAGCTACTGCGACCTCCACCACTTTTTCGAGGGGCAGTAAAAGCGTCTTATTAAGCTACTGGGACCTCCACCACTTTTCCGAGGGGCATTAAAACCATCTTGTTAAGCTACTGGGACCTCCACGTCTCTTCCAAGGGGCATTCAAACCGTCTTGTTAAGCTACTGGGACCTCCACGTCTCTTCCAAGGGGCATTCAACCCATCTTGTTAAGCTACTGGGACCTCCACGTCTCTTCTGAGAGGCATTAAAAGCATCTTGTTAAGCTACTGTGACCTCCACAACTTTTCCGAGGGGCATTAAAACCATCTTGTTAAGCTACTGGGACCTCCACGTCTCTTCCAAGGGGCATTCAAACCATCTTGTTAAGCTACTGGGACCTCCACCACTTATCTGAGGGGCATTAAAAGCATCTTGTTAAGCTGCTGTGACCTCCACCACTTTTTCAAGGGGCATTAAAACCGTCTTGTTAAGCTACTGGGACCTCCACGTCTCTTCCGAGGGGCATTCAAACCGTCTTGTTAAGCTACTGGGACCTCCACTTCTCTTCTCAGGGGCATTAAAAGCGACTTGTTAAGCTACTGTGACCTCCACTACTTTTCCGAGGGGCATTAAAACCGTCTTGTTAAGCTTTAAGCTTCTGGGACCTCCACGTCTCTTCCGAGGGGCTTTCAAACCGTCTTGTTAAGCTACTAGGACCTCCACGTCTCTACCAAGGGGCATTCAAACCGTCTTGTTAAGCTTCTGCGACCTCCACCACTTTTTCGAGGGGCAGTAAAAGCGTCTTATTAAGCTACTGGGACCTCCACCACTTTTCTGGGAAGCATTAAAACCATCTTGTTAAGCTACTGGGACCTCCACGTCTCTTCCAAGGGGCATTCAAACCGTCTTGTTAAGCTACTGGGACCTCCAAGTCTCTTCCAAGGGGCATTCAAACCATCTTGTTAAGCTACTGGGAACTCCACGTCTCTTCTGATAGGCATTAAAAGCATCTTGTTAAGCTACTGGGACCTCCACAACTTTTCCGATGGGCATTAAAACCATCTTGTTAAGCTACTGGGACCTACACGTCTCTTCCAAGGGGCAATCAAACCGTCTTGTTAAGCTACTGGGACCTCCACCACTTATCTGAGGGGCATTAAAAGTGTATTGTTAAGCTGCTGTGACATCCACCACTTTTTCGAGGGGCAATAAAACTGTCTTGTTAAGCTACTGGGACCTCCACGTCTCTTCCGAGGGGCATTCAAACCGTCTTGTTAAGCTACTGGCACCTCCACGTCTCTTCCAAGGGGCATTCAAACCGTCTTGTTAAGCTACTGCGACCTTCACGTCTCTACCAAGGGGCATTCAAACCGTCTTGTTAAGCTACTGCGACCTCCACCACTTTTTCGAGGGGCAGTAAAAGCGTCTTATTAAGCTACTGGGATCTCCACCACTTTTCTGAGAAGCATTAAAACCGTCTTGTTAAGCTACTGGGACCTACACGTCTCTTCCAAGGGGCATTCAAACCGTCTTGTTAAGCTACTGGGACCTCCACTTCTCTTCTCAGGGGCATTAAAAGCGACTTGTTAAGCTACTGTGACCTCCACCACTTTTCCGAGGGGCATTAAAACCGTATTGTTAAGCTACTGGGACCTCCACGTCTCTTCCAAGGGGCATTCAAACCGTCTTGTTAAGCTACTGGGACCTCCACCTCTCTACCAAGGGGCATTCAAACCGTCTTGTTAAGCTACTGCGACCTCCACCACTTTTTCGAGGGGCAGTAAAAGCATCTTATTAAGCTACTGGGACCTCCACCACTTTTCCGAGAAGCATTAAAACCGTTTTGTTAAGCTACTGGGACCTCCACGTCTCTTCCAAGGGGCATTCAAACCGTCTTGTTAAGCTACTGGGACCTCCACGTCTCTTCCAAGGGGCATTCAAACCAACTTGTTAAGCTACTGGGACCTCCATGTCTCTACTGAGAGGCATTAAGAGCATCTTGTTAAGCTACTGTGACCTCCACAACTTTTCCGAGGGGCATTAAAACCATCTTGTTAAGCTACTGGGACCTCCACGTCTCTTCCAAGGGGCATTCAAACCGTCTTGTTAAGCTACTGGGACCTCCACCTCTTATCTGAGGGGCATTAAAGCGTCTTGTTAAGCTACTGGGACCTCCACCACTTTTTCGAGGGGCATTAAAACCGTCTTGTTAAGCTACTGGGACCTCCACGTCTCTTCCGAGGGGCATTCAAGCCATCTTGTTAAGCTACTGGGACCTCCACGTCTCTTCCAAGGGGCATTCAAACCGTCTTGTTAAGCAACTGCGCCCTCAACGTCTCTACCAAGGGGCATTCAAACCGTCTTGTTGAGCTACTGCGACCTCCACCACTTTTTCGAGGGGCAGTAAAAGCGTCTTATTAAGCTACTGGGACCTCCACCACTTTTCCGAGGGGCATTAAAACCATCTTGTTAAGCTACTGGGACCTCCACGTCTCTTCCAAGGGGCATTCAAACCGTCTTGTTAAGCTACTGGGACCTCCACGTCTCTTCCAAGGGGCATTCAACCCATCTTGTTAAGCTACTGGGCCCTCCACGTCTCTTCTGAGAGGCATTAAAAGCATCTTGTTAAGCTACTGTGACCTCCACAACTTTTCCGAGGGGCATTAAAACCATCTTGTTAAGCTACTGGGACCTCCACGTCTCTTCCAAGGGGCATTCAAACCATCTTGTTAAGCTACTGGGACCTCCACCACTTATCTGAGGGGCATTAAAAGCATCTTGTTAAGCTGCTGTGACCTCCACCACTTTTTCAAGGGGCATTAAAACCGTCTTGTTAAGCTACTGGGACCTCCACGTCTCTTCCGAGGGGCATTCAAACCGTCTTGTTAAGCTACTGGGACCTCCACTTCTCTTCTCAGGGGCATTAAAAGCGACTTGTTAAGCTACTGTGACCTCCACTACTTTTCCGAGGGGCATTAAAACCGTCTTGTTAAGCTTCTGGGACCTCCACGTCTCTTCCGAGGGGCTTTCAAACCGTCTTGTTAAGCTACTAGGACCTCCACGTCTCTACCAAGGGGCATTCAAACCGTCTTGTTAAGCTTCTGCGACCTCCACCACTTTTTCGAGGGGCAGTAAAAGCGTCTTATTAAGCTACTGGGACCTCCACCACTTTTCTGGGAAGCATTAAAACCATCTTGTTAAGCTACTGGGACCTCCACGTCTCTTCCAAGGGGCATTCAAACCGTCTTGTTAAGCTACTGGGACCTCCAAGTCTCTTCCAAGGGGCATTCAAAACATCTTGTTAAGCTACTGGGAACTCCACGTCTCTTCTGATAGGCATTAAAAGCATCTTGTTAAGCTACTGGGACCTCCACAACTTTTCCGATGGGCATTAAAACCATCTTGTTAAGCTACTGGGACCTACACGTCTCTTCCAAGGGGCAATCAAACCGTCTTGTTAAGCTACTGGGACCTCCACCACTTATCTGAGGGGCATTAAAAGTGTATTGTTAAGCTGCTGTGACATCCACCACTTTTTCGAGGGGCAATAAAACTGTCTTGTTAAGCTACTGGGACCTCCACGTCTCTTCCGAGGGGCATTCAAACCGTCTTGTTAAGCTACTGGCACCTCCACGTCTCTTCCAAGGGGCATTCAAACCGTCTTGTTAAGCTACTGCGACCTTCACGTCTCTACCAAGGGGCATTCAAACCGTCTTGTTAAGCTACTGCGACCTCCACCACTTTTTCGAGGGGCAGTAAAAGCGTCTTATTAAGCTACTGGGACCTCCACCACTTTTCTGAGAAGCATTAAAACCGTCTTGTTAAGCTACTGGGACCTCCACGTCTCTTCCAAGGGGCATTCAAACCGTCTTGTTAAGCTACTGGGACCTCCACTTCTCTTCTCAGGGGCATTAAAAGCGACTTGTTAAGCTACTGTGACCTCCACCACTTTTCCGAGGGGCATTAAAACCGTATTGTTAAGCTACTGAGACCTCCACGTCTCTTCCAAGGGGCATTCAAACCGTCTTGTTAAGCTACTGGGACCTCCACCTCTCTACCAAGGGGCATTCAAACCGTCTTGTTAAGCTACTGCGACCTCCACCACTTTTTCGAGGGGCAGTAAAAGCATCTTATTAAGCTACTGGGACCTCCACCACTTTTCCGAGAAGCATTAAAACCGTCTTGTTAAGCTACTGGGACCTCCACGTCTCTTCCAAGGGGCATTCAAACCGTCTTGTTAAGCTACTGGGACCTCCACGTCTCTTCCGAGATGCATTCAAACCATCTTGTTAAGCTACTGGGACCTCCACGTCTCTTCTTATAGGCATTAAAAGCATCTTTTTAAGCTACTGTGACCTCCACAACTTTTCCGAGGGGCATTAAAACCATCTTGTTAAGCTACTGGGACCTCCACGTCTCTTCCAAGGGGCATTCAAACCGTCTTGTTAAGCTACTGGGACCTCCACCACTTATCTGAGGGGCACTAAAAGCGTCTTGTTAAGCTGCTGTGACCTCCACCACTTTTTCGAGGGGCAATAAAACCGTCTTGTTAAGCTACTGGGACCTCCACGTCTCTTCCGAGGGGCATTCAAACCGTCTTGTTAAGCTACTGGGACCTCCACGTCTCTTCCAAGGGGCATTCAAACCGTCTTGTTAATCTACTGCAACCTCCACGTCTCTACCAAGGGGCATTCAAACCGTCTTGTTAAGCTACTGCGACCTCCACCACTTTTTCGAGGGGCAGTAAAAGCGTCTTATTAAGCTACTGGGACCTCCACCACTTTTCCGAGAAGCATTAAAACCGTCTTGTTAAGCTACTGGGACCTCCACGTCTCTTCCAAGGGGCATTCAAACCGTCTTGCTAAGCTGCTGGGACCTCCACGTCTCTTCCAAGGGGCATTCAAACCATCTTGTAAAGCTACTGGGACCTCCACGTCTCTTCTGAGAAGCATTAAAAGCATCTTGTTAAGCTACTGTGACCTCCACAACTTTTCCGAGGGGCATTAAAACCATCTTGTTAAGCTACTGGGACCTCCACGTCTCTTCCAAGGGGCATTCAAACCGTCTTGTTAAGCTACTGGGACCTCCACCACTTATCTGAGGGGCATTAGAAGCGTCTTCTTAAGCGGCTGTGACCTCCACCACTTTTTCGAGGGGCATTAAAACCATCTTGTTAAGCTACTGGGACCTCCACGTCTCTTCCGAGGGGCATTCAAACTGTCTTGTTAAGCTACTGGGACCTCCACGTCTCTTCCAAGGGGCATTCAAACCGTCTTGTTAAGCTACTGCGACCTCCACCACTTTTCCCAAGGGGCATTAAAACCATCTTGTTAAGCTACTGGGACCTCCACCACTTTTCCGATGGGCATTAAAAGCATCTTGTTAAGCTACTGGGACCTCCACCACTTTTCTGAGGAGCATGAAAACCGTCTTGTTAAGCTACTGGGACCTCCACTTCTCTTCCAAGGGGCATTCAAACCGTCTTGTTAAGCTACTGGGACCTCCACCACTTTTCCGAGGGACATTAAAACCATCTTGCTAAGATACTGGGACCTCCACGTCTCTTCCGAGGGGCATTCAAACCATCTTGTTAAGCTACTAGGACCTCCACGTCTCTTCCAAGGGGCATTCAAACCGTCTTGTTAAGCTACTTGGACCTCCACGTCTCTTCCGAGGGGCATTAAAAGCATCTTGTTAAGCTACTGTGACCTCCACCACTTTTCCGAGGAGCATTAAAACCGTCTTGTTAAGCTACTGGGACCTCCACGTCTCTTCCAAGGGGCATTCAAACCGTCTTGTTAAGCTACTGGGACCTCCACGTCTCTACCAAGGTGCATTCAAACCGTCTTGTTAAGCTACTGCGACCTCCACCACTTTTTCGAGGGGCAGTAAAAGCGTCTTATTAAGCTACTGGGACCTCCACCACTTTTCCGAGAAGAATTAAAACCGTCTTGTTAAGCTACTGGGACCTCCACGTCTTTTCCAAGGGGCATTCAAACCGTCTTGTTAAGCTACTGGGACCTCCACGTCTCTTCCGAGGGGCATTCAAACCATCTTGTTAAGCTACTGGGACCTCCACTTCTCTTCTGATAGGCATTAAAAGCATCTTGTTAAGCTACTGTGACCTCCACAACTTTTCCGAGGGGCATTAAAACCATCTTTTTAAGCTACTGGGACCTCCACGTCTCTTCCAAGGGGCATTCAAACTGTCTTGTTAAGCTACTGGGACCTCCACCACTTATCTGAGGGGCACTAAAAGCGTCTTGTTAAGCTGCTGTGACCTCCACCACTTTTTCGAGGGGCAATAAAACCGTCTTGTTAAGCTACTGGGACCTCCACGTCTCTTCCGAGGGGCATTCAAACCGTCTTGTTAAGCTACTGGGACCTCCACGTCTCTACCAAGGGGCATTCAAACCGTCTTGTTAAGCTACTGCGACCTCGACCACTTTTTCGAGGGGCAGTAAAAGCGTCTTATTAAGCTACTGGGACCTCCACCACTTTTCCGAGAAGCATTAAAACCGTCTTGTTAAGCTACAGGGACCTCCATGTCTCTTCCAAGGGGCATTCAAACCGTCTTGCTAAGCTGCAGGGACCTCCACGTCTCTTCCAAGGGGCATTCAAACCATCTTGTTAAGCTACTGGGACCTCCACGTCTCTTCTGAGAGGCATTAAAAGCATCTTGTTAAGCTACTGTGACCTCCACAACTTTTCCGAGGGGCATTAAAACCATCTTGTTAAGCTACTGGGACCTTCACGTCTCTTCCAAGGGGCATTCAAACCGTCTTGTTAAGCTACTGGGACCTCCACCACTTATCTGAGGGGCATTAGAAGCGTCTTCTTAAGCGGCTGTGACCTCCACCACTTTTTCGAGGGGCATTAAAACCATCTTGTTAAGCTACTGGGACCTCCACGTCTCTTCCGAGGGGCATTCAAACTGTCTTGTTAAGCTACTGGGACCTCCACGTCTCTTCCAAGGGGCATTCAAACCGTCTTGTTAAGCTACTGCGACCTCCACCAGTTTTCCAAGGGGCATTAAAACCGTCTTGTTAAGCTACTGGGACCTCCACCACTTTTCCGATGGGCATTAAAAGCATCTTGTTAAGCTACTCGGACCTCCACCACTTTTCTGAGGAGCATGAAAACCGTCTTGTTAAGCTACTGGGACCTCCACTTCTCTTCCAAGGAGCATTCAAACCGTCTTGTTAAGCTACTGGGACCTCCACCACTTTTCCGAGGGACATTAAAACCATCTTGTTAAGATACTGGGACCTCCACGTCTCCTCCGAGGGGCATTCAAACCGTCTTGTTAAGCTACTGGGACCTCCATGTCTCTTCCAAGGGGCATTCAAACCGTCTTGTTAAGCTACTTGGACCTCCACGTCTCTTCCGAGGGGCATTAAAAGCGTCTTGTTAAGCTACTGTGACCTCCACCACTTTTCCGAGGAGCATTAAAACCGTCTTGTTAAGCTACTGGGACCTCCTCGTCTCTTCCAAGGGGCATTCAAACCGTCTTGTTAAGCTACTGGGACCTCCACGTCTCTTCTGAGGGGCATTTATAGCGTCTTGTTAAGCTACTGTGACCTCCACCACTTTTCCGAGGGGCATTTAAACCGGCCAGTTAAGCTACTGGGACCTCCACGTCTCTTCCAAGGAGCATTCAAACAGTCTTGCTAAGCTACTGGGGCCTCTACCACGTTTCTGAGGGGCATTAAAATCATCTTGTTAAGCTACTGGGACCTCCACCACTTTTCTGAGGAGCATTAAAACCGTCTTGTTAAGCTGCTGGGACCTCCATGTCTCTTCTGAGGGGCGTTAATAGCATCTTGTTAAGCTACTGAGACCTCCACGTCTCTTCCAAGGGGCATTCAAACCATATTGTTAAGCTACTGTGACCTCCACGTCTCTTCCAAGGGGCATTCAACCCATCTTGTTAAGCTACTGGGACCTCCACGTCTCTTCTGAGAGGCATTAAAAGCATCTTGTTAAGCTACTGTGACCTCCACAACTTTTCCGAGGGGCATTAAAACCATATTGTTAAGCTACTGGGACCTCCACGTCTCTTCCAAGGGGCATTCAAACCGTCTTGTTAAGCTACTGGGACCTCCACCACTTATCTGAGGGGCATTAAAAGCATCTTGTTAAGCTGCTGTGACCTCCACCGCTTTTTCAAGGGGCATTAAAACCGTCTTGTTAAGCTACTGGGACCTCCACGTCTCTTCCGAGGGGCATTCAAACCGTCTTGTTAAGCTACTGGGACCTCCACTTCTCTTCTCAGGGGCATTAAAAGCGACTTGTTAAGCTACTGTGACCTCCACTACTTTTCCGAGGGGCATTAAAACCGTCTTGTTAAGCTTCTGGGACCTCCACGTCTCTTCCAAGGGGCTTTCAAACCGTCTTGTTAAGCTACTAGGACCTCCACGTCTCTACCAAGGGGCATTCAAACCGTCTTGTTAAGCTTCTGCGACCTCCACCACTTTTTCGAGGGGCAGTAAAAGCGTCTTATTAAGCTACTGGGACCTCCACCACTTTTCTGGGAAGCATTAAAACCATCTTGTTAAGCTACTGGGACCTCCACGTCTCTTCCAAGGGGCATTCAAACCGTCTTGTTAAGCTACTGCGACCTCCACCACTTTTCCAAGGGGCATTAAAACCATCTTGTTAAGCTACTAGGATCTCCACGTTTCTTCTGAGGGGCATTAAAATTGTCTTCTTAAGCTACTGTGACCTCCACCACTTTTCCGAGGGTCATTAAAACCGTCTTGTTAAGCTACTGGGACCTCCACATCTCTTTTGAGGGGCATTAAAAGCATCTTGTTAAGCTACTGGGACCTCCACAACTTTTCCGATGGGCATTAAAACCATCTTGTTAAGCTACTGGGACCTACACGTCTCTTCCAAGGGGCAATCAAACCGTCTTGTTAAGCTACTGGGACCTCCACCACTTATCTGAGGGGCATTAAAAGTGTCTTGTTAAGCTGCTGTGACCTCCACCACTTTTTCGAGGGGCAATAAAACTGTCTTGTTAAGCTACTGGGACCTCCACGTCTCTTCCGAGGGGCATTCAAACTGTCTTGTTAAGCTACTGGGACCTCCACATCTCTTCCAAGGGGCATTCAAACCGTCTTGTTAAGCTACTGCGACCTCCACGTCTCTACCAAGGGGCATTCAAACCGTCTTGTTAAGCTACTGCGACCTCCACCACTTTTTCGAGGGGCAGTAAAAGCGTCTTATTAAGCTACTGGGACCTCCACCACTTTTCTGAGAAGCATTAAAACCATCTTGTTAAGCTACTGGGACCTCCACGTCTCTTCCAAGGGGCATTCAAACCGTCTTGTTAAGCTACTGGGACCTCCACTTCTCTTCTCAGGGGCATTAAAAGCGACTTGTTAAGCTACTGTGACCTCCACCACTTTTCCGAGGAGCATTAAAACCGTCTTGTTAAGCTACTGGGACCTCCTTGTCTCTTCCAAGGGGCATTCAAACCGTCTTGTTAAGCTACTGGGACCTCCTTGTCTCTTCCAAGGGGCATTCAAACCGTCTTGTTAAGCTACTGGGACCTCCACGTCTCTTCTGAGGGGCATTTATAGCGTCTTGTTAAGCTACTGTGACCTCCACCACTTTTCCGAGGGGCATTTAAACCAGCCAGTTAAGCTACTGGGACCTCCACGTCTCTGCCAAGGAGCATTCAAACAGTCTTGCTAAGCTACTGGGACCTCTACCACGTTTCTGAGGGGCATTAAAATCATCTTGTTAAGCTACTTGGACCTCCACCACTTTTCTGAGGAGCATTAAAACCGTCTTGTTAAGCTGCTGGGACCTCCATGTCTCTTCTGAGGGGCGTTAATAGCGTCTTGTTAAGCTACTGCGACCTCCACGTCTCTTCCAAGGGGCATTCAAACCATATTGTTAAGCTACTGTGACCTCCACGTCTCTTCCAAGGGGCATTCAAACCGTCTTGTTAAGCTACTGCGACCTCCACCACTTTTCCAAGGGGCATTAAAACCATCTTGTTAAGCTACTAGGATCTCCACGTTTCTTCTGAGGGGCATTAAAATCGTCTTCTTAAGCTACTGTGACCTCCACCACTTTTCCGAGGGGCATTAAAACCATCTTGTTAAGCTACTGGGACCTCCACATCTCTTTTGAGGGGCATTAAAAGCATCTTGTTAAGCTACTGGGACCTCCACAACTTTTCCGATGGGCATTAAAACCATCTTGTTAAGCTACTGGGACCTACACGTCTCTTCCAAGGGGCAATCAAACCGTCTTGTTAAGCTACTGGGACCTCCACCACTTATCTGAGGGGCATTAAAAGTGTCTTGTTAAGCTGCTGTGACCTCCACCACTTTTTCGAGGGGCAATAAAACTGTCTTGTTAAGCTACTGGGACCTCCACGTCTCTTCCGAGGGGCATTCAAACCGTCTTGTTAAGCTACTGGGACCTCCACGTCTCTTCCAAGGGGCATTCAAACCGTCTTGTTAAGCTACTGCGACCTCCACGTCTCTACCAAGGGGCATTCAAACCGTCTTGTTAAGCTACTGCGACCTCCACCACTTTTTCGAGGGGCAGTAAAAGCGTCTTATTAAGCTACTGGGACCTCCACCACTTTTCTGAGAAGCATTAAAACCGTCTTGTTAAGCTACTGGGACCTCCACGTCTCTTCCAAGGGGCATTCAAACCGTCTTGTTAAGCTACTGGGACCTCCACTTCTCTTCTCAGGGGCATTAAAAGCGACTTGTTAAGCTACTGTGACCTCCACCACTTTTCCGAGGGGCATTAAAACCGTATTGTTAAGCTACTGGGACCTCCACGTCTCTTCCAAGGGGCATTCAAACCGTCTTGTTAAGCTACTGGGACCTCCACGTCTCTACCAAGGTGCATTCAAACCGTCTTGTTAAGCTACTGCGACCTCCACCACTTTTTCGAGGGGCAGTAAAAGCGTCTTATTAAGCTACTGGGACCTCCACCACTTTTCCGAGAAGAATTAAAACCGTCTTGTTAAGCTACTGGGACCTCCACGTCTTTTCCAAGGGGCATTCAAACCGTCTTGTTAAGCTACTGGGACCTCCACGTCTCTTCCGAGGGGCATTCAAACCATCTTGTTAAGCTACTGGGACCTCCACTTCTCTTCTGATAGGCATTAAAAGCATCTTGTTAAGCTACTGTGACCTCCACAACTTTTCCGAGGGGCATTAAAACCATCTTTTTAAGCTACTGGGACCTCCACGTCTCTTCCAAGGGGCATTCAAACTGTCTTGTTAAGCTACTGGGACCTCCACCACTTATCTGAGGGGCACTAAAAGCGTCTTGTTAAGCTGCTGTGACCTCCACCACTTTTTCGAGGGGCAATAAAACCGTCTTGTTAAGCTACTGGGACCTCCACGTCTCTTCCGAGGGGCATTCAAACCGTCTTGTTAAGCTACTGGGACCTCCACGTCTCTACCAAGGGGCATTCAAACCGTCTTGTTAAGCTACTGCGACCTCGACCACTTTTTCGAGGGGCAGTAAAAGCGTCTTATTAAGCTACTGGGACCTCCACCACTTTTCCGAGAAGCATTAAAACCGTCTTGTTAAGCTACAGGGACCTCCATGTCTCTTCCATGGGGCATTCAAACCGTCTTGCTAAGCTGCAGGGACCTCCACGTCTCTTCCAAGGGGCATTCAAACCATCTTGTTAAGCTACTGGGACCTCCACGTCTCTTCTGAGAGGCATTAAAAGCATCTTGTTAAGCTACTGTGACCTCCACAACTTTTCCGAGGGGCATTAAAACCATCTTGTTAAGCTACTGGGACCTTCACGTCTCTTCCAAGGGGCATTCAAACCGTCTTGTTAAGCTACTGGGACCTCCACCACTTATCTGAGGGGCATTAGAAGCGTCTTCTTAAGCGGCTGTGACCTCCACCACTTTTTCGAGGGGCATTAAAACCATCTTGTTAAGCTACTGGGACCTCCACGTCTCTTCCGAGGGGCATTCAAACTGTCTTGTTAAGCTACTGGGACCTCCACGTCTCTTCCAAGGGGCATTCAAACCGTCTTGTTAAGCTACTGCGACCTCCACCAGTTTTCCAAGGGGCATTAAAACCGTCTTGTTAAGCTACTGGGACCTCCACCACTTTTCCGATGGGCATTAAAAGCATCTTGTTAAGCTACTCGGACCTCCACCACTTTTCTGAGAAGCATGAAAACCGTCTTGTTAAGCTACTGGGACCTCCACTTCTCTTCCAAGGAGCATTCAAACCGTCTTGTTAAGCTACTGGGACCTCCACCACTTTTCCGAGGGACATTAAAACCATCTTGTTAAGATACTGGGACCTCCACGTCTCCTCCGAGGGGCATTCAAACCGTCTTGTTAAGCTACTGGGACCTCCATGTCTCTTCCAAGGGGCATTCAAACCGTCTTGTTAAGCTACTTGGACCTCCACGTCTCTTCCGAGGGGCATTAAAAGCGTCTTGTTAAGCTACTGTGACCTCCACCACTTTTCCGAGGAGCATTAAAACCGTCTTGTTAAGCTACTGGGACCTCCTCGTCTCTTCCAAGGGGCATTCAAACCGTCTTCTTAAGCTACTGGGACCTCCACGTCTCTTCTGAGGGGCATTTATAGCGTCTTGTTAAGCTACTGTGACCTCCACCACTTTTCCGAGGGGCGTTTAAACCGGCCAGTTAAGCTACTGGGACCTCCACGTCTCTTCCAAGGAGCATTCAAACAGTCTTGCTAAGCTACTGGGGCCTCTACCACGTTTCTGAGGGGCATTAAAATCATCTTGTTAAGCTACTGGGACCTCCACCACTTTTCTGAGGAGCATTAAAACCGTCTTGTTAAGCTGCTGGGACCTCCATGTCTCTTCTGAGGGGCGTTAATAGCATCTTGTTAAGCTACTGAGACCTCCACGTCTCTTCCAAGGGGCATTCAAACCATATTGTTAAGCTACTGTGACCTCCACGTCTCTTCCAAGGGGCATTCAACCCATCTTGTTAAGCTACTGGGACCTCCACGTCTCTTCTGAGAGGCATTAAAAGCATCTTGTTAAGCTACTGTGACCTCCACAACTTTTCCGAGGGGCATTAAAACCATATTGTTAAGCTACTGGGACCTCCACGTCTCTTCCAAGGGGCATTCAAACCGTCTTGTTAAGCTACTGGGACCTCCACCACTTATCTGAGGGGCATTAAAAGCATCTTGTTAAGCTGCTGTGACCTCCACCGCTTTTTCAAGGGGCATTAAAACCGTCTTGTTAAGCTACTGGGACCTCCACGTCTCTTCCGAGGGGCATTCAAACCGTCTTGTTAAGCTACTGGGACCTCCACTTCTCTTCTCAGGGGCATTAAAAGCGACTTGTTAAGCTACTGTGACCTCCACTACTTTTCCGAGGGGCATTAAAACCGTCTTGTTAAGCTTCTGGGACCTCCACGTCTCTTCCAAGGGGCTTTCAAACCGTCTTGTTAAGCTACTAGGACCTCCACGTCTCTACCAAGGGGCATTCAAACCGTCTTGTTAAGCTTCTGCGACCTCCACCACTTTTTCGAGGGGCAGTAAAAGCGTCTTATTAAGCTACTGGGACCTCCACCACTTTTCTGGGAAGCATTAAAACCATCTTGTTAAGCTACTGGGACCTCCACGTCTCTTCCAAGGGGCATTCAAACCGTCTTGTTAAGCTACTGCGACCTCCACCACTTTTCCAAGGGGCATTAAAACCATCTTGTTAAGCTACTAGGATCTCCACGTTTCTTCTGAGGGGCATTAAAATCGTCTTCTTAAGCTACTGTGACCTCCACCACTTTTCCGAGGGTCATTAAAACCGTCTTGTTAAGCTACTGGGACCTCCACATCTCTTTTGAGGGGCATTAAAAGCATCTTGTTAAGCTACTGGGACCTCCACAACTTTTCCGATGGGCATTAAAACCATCTTGTTAAGCTACTGGGACCTACACGTCTCTTCCAAGGGGCAATCAAACCGTCTTGTTAAGCTACTGGGACCTCCACCACTTATCTGAGGGGCATTAAAAGTGTCTTGTTAAGCTGCTGTGACCTCCACCACTTTTTCGAGGGGCAATAAAACTGTCTTGTTAAGCTACTGGGACCTCCACGTCTCTTCCGAGGGGCATTCAAACTGTCTTGTTAAGCTACTGGGACCTCCACATCTCTTCCAAGGGGCATTCAAACCGTCTTGTTAAGCTACTGCGACCTCCACGTCTCTACCAAGGGGCATTCAAACCGTCTTGTTAAGCTACTGCGACCTCCACCACTTTTTCGAGGGGCAGTAAAAGCGTCTTATTAAGCTACTGGGACCTCCACCACTTTTCTGAGAAGCATTAAAACCATCTTGTTAAGCTACTGGGACCTCCACGTCTCTTCCAAGGGGCATTCAAACCGTCTTGTTAAGCTACTGGGACCTCCACTTCTCTTCTCAGGGGCATTAAAAGCGACTTGTTAAGCTACTGTGACCTCCACCACTTTTCCGAGGGGCATTAAAACCGTATTGTTAAGCTACTGGGACCTCCACGTCTCTTCCAAGGGGCATTCAAACCGTCTTGTTAAGCTTCTGGGACCTCCACGTCTCTACCAAGGTGCATTCAAACCGTCTTGTTAAGCTGCTGCGACCTCCACCACTTTTTCGAGGGGCACTAAAAGCGTCTTATTAAGCTACTGGGACCTCCACCACTTTTCCGAGAAGCATTAAAACCGTCTTGTTAAGCTACTGGGACCTCCACGTCTCTTCCAAGGGGCATTCAAACCGTCTTGTTAAGCTACTGGGACCTCCACGTCTCTTCGGAGGGGCATTCAAACCATCTTGTTAAGCTACTGGGACCTCCACGTCTCTTCTGATAGGCATTAAAAGCATCTTGTTAAGATACTGTGACCTCCACAACTTTTCCGAGGGGCATTAAAACCATCTTGTTAAGCTACTGGGACCTCCACGTCTCTTCCAAGGGGCATTCAAACCGTCTTGTTAAGCTACTGGGACCTCCACCACTTATCTGAGGGGCACTAAAAGCGTCTTGTTAAGCTGCTGTGACCTCCACCACTTTTTCGAGGGGCAATAAAACCGTCTTGTTAAGCTACTGGGACCTCCACGTCTCTTCCAAGGGGCATTCAAACCGTCTTGTTAATCTATAGCAACCTCCACGTCTCTACCAAGGGGCATTCAAACCGTCTTGTTAAGCTACTGCGACCTCCACCACTTTTTCGAGGGGCAGTAAAAGCGTCTGATTAAGCTACTGGGACCTCCACCACTTTTCCGAGAAGCATTAAAACCGTCTTGTTAAGCTACTGGGACCTCCATGTCTCTTCCAAGGGGCATTCAAACCGTCTTGCTAAGCTGCTGGGACCTCCACGTCTCTTCCAAGGGGCATTCAAACCATCTTGTTAAGCTACTGGGACCTCCACGTCTCTTCTGAGAGGCATTAAAAGCATCTTGTTAAGCTACTGTGACCTCCACAACTTTTCCGAGGGGCATTAAAACCATCTTGTTAAGCTACTGGGACCTCAATGTCTCTTCCAAGGGGCATTCAAACCGTCTTTTTAAGCTACTGGGACCTCCACCACTTATCTGAGGGGCATTAGAAGCGTCTTCTTAAGCGGCTGTGACCTCCACCACTTTTTCGAGGGGCATTAAAACCATCTTGTTAAGCTACTGGGACCTCCACGTCTCTTCCGAGGGGCATTCAAACTGTCTTGTTAAGCTACTGGGACCTCCACATCTCTTCCAAGGGGCATTCAAACCGTCTTGTTAAGCTACTGCGACCTCCAACAGTTTTCCAAGGGGCATTAAAACCGTCTTGTTAAGCTACTGGGACCTCCACCACTTTTCCGATGGGCATTAAAAGCATCTTGTTAAGCTACTGGGACCTCCACCACTTTTCTGAGGAGCATGAAAACCGTCTTGTTAAGCTACTGGGACCTCCACTTCTCTTCCAAAGGGCATTCAAACCGTCTTGTTAAGCTGCTGGGACCTCCACCACTTTTCTGAGGAACATTAAAACCATCTTGCTAAGATACTGGGACCTCCACGTCTCTTCCGAGGGGCATTCAAACCGTCTTGTTAAGCTACTGGGACCTCCACGTCTCTTCCGAGGGGCATTCAAACCGTCTTGTTAAGCTACTGGGACCTCCACGTCTCTTCCAAGGGGCATTCAAACCGTCTTTTTAAGCTACTTGGACCTCCACGTCTCTTCCGAGGGGCATTAAAAGCGTCTTGTTAAGCTACTGTGACCTCCACCACTTTTCCGAGGAGCATTAAAACCATCTTATTAAGCTACTGGGACCTCCTCGTCTCTTCCAAGGGGCATTCAAACCGTCTTGTTAAGCTACTGGGACCTCCACGTCTCTTCCGAGGGGCATTCAAACTGTCTTGTTAAGCTACTGGGACCTCCACGTCTCTTCCAAGGGGCATTCAAACCGTCTTGTTAAGCTACTGCGACCTCCACCAGTTTTCCAAGGGGCATTAAAACCGTCTTGTTAAGCTACTGGGACCTCCACCACTTTTCCGATGGGCATTAAAAGCATCTTGTTAAGCTACTGGGACCTCCACCACTTTTCTGAGGAGCATGAAAACCGTCTTGTTAAGCTACTGGGACCTCCACTTCTCTTCCAAGGGGCATTCAAACCGTCTTGTTAAGCTACTGGGACCTCCACCACTTTTCCGAGGGACATTAAAACCATCTTGTTAAGATACTGGGACCTCCACGTCTCTTCCGAGGGGCATTCAAACCGTCTTGTTAAGCTACTGGGACCTCCACGTCTCTTCCAAGGGGCATTCAAACCGTCTTGTTAAGCTACTTGGACCTCCACGTCTCTTCCGAGGGGCATTAAAAGCGTCTTGTTAAGCTACTGTGACCTCCACCACTTTTCCGAGGAGCATTAAAACCGTCTTGTTAAGCTACTGGGACCTCCTCGTCTTTTCCAAGGGGCATTCAAACCGTCTTGTTAAGCTACTGGGACCTCCACGTCTCTTCTGAGGGGCATTTATAGCGTCTTGTTAAGCTACTGTGACCTCCACCACTTTTCCGAGGGGCATTTAAACCGGCCAGTTAAGCTACTGGGACCTCCACGTCTCTTCCAAGGAGCATTCAAACAGTCTTGCTAAGCTACTGGGGCCTCTACCACGTTTCTGAGGGGCATTAAAATCATCTTGTTAAGCTACTGGGACCTCCACCACTTTTCTGAGGAGCATTAAAACCGTCTTGTTAAGCTGCTGGGACCTCCATGTCTCTTCTGAGGGGCGTTAATAGCATCTTGTTAAGCTACTGAGACCTCCACGTCTCTTCCAAGGGGCATTCAAACCATATTGTTAAGCTACTGTGACCTCCACGTCTCTTCCAAGGGGCATTCAACCCATCTTGTTAAGCTACTGGGACCTCCACGTCTCTTCTGAGAGGCATTAAAAGCATCTTGTTAAGCTACTGTGACCTCCACAACTTTTCCGAGGGGCATTAAAACCATCTTGTTAAGCTACTGGGACCTCCACGTCTCTTCCAAGGGGCATTCAAACCATCTTGTTAAGCTACTGGGACCTCCACCACTTATCTGAGGGGCATTAAAAGCATCTTGTTAAGCTGCTGTGACCTCCACCGCTTTTTCAAGGGGCATTAAAACCGTCTTGTTAAGCTACTGGGACCTCCACGTCTCTTCCGAGGGGCATTCAAACCGTCTTGTTAAGCTACTGGGACCTCCACTTCTCTTCTCAGGGGCATTAAAAGCGACTTGTTAAGCTACTGTGACCTCCACTACTTTTCCGAGGGGCATTAAAACCGTCTTGTTAAGCTTCTGGGACCTCCACGTCTCTTCCAAGGGGCTTTCAAACCGTTTTGTTAAGCTACTAGGACCTCCACGTCTCTACCAAGGGGCATTCAAACCGTCTTGTTAAGCTTCTGCGACCTCCACCACTTTTTCGAGGGGCAGTAAAAGCGTCTTATTAAGCTACTGGGACCTCCACCACTTTTCTGGGAAGCATTAAAACCATCTTGTTAAGCTACTGGGACCTCCACGTCTCTTCCAAGGGGCATTCAAACCGTCTTGTTAAGCTACTGCGACCTCCACCACTTTTCCAAGGGGCATTAAAGCCATCTTGTTAAGCTACTAGGATCTCCACGTTTCTTCTGAGGGGCATTAAAATCGTCTTCTTAAGCTACTGTGACCTCCACCACTTTTCCGAGGGGCATTAAAACCGTCTTGTTAAGCTACTGGGACCTCCACATCTCTTTTGAGGGGCATTAAAAGCATCTTGTTAAGCTACTGGGACCTCCACAACTTTTCCGATGGGCATTAAAACCATCTTGTTAAGCTACTGGGACCTACACGTCTCTTCCAAGGGGCAATCAAACCGTCTTGTTAAGCTACTGGGACCTCCACCACTTATCTGAGGGGCATTAAAAGTGTCTTGTTAAGCTGCTGTGACCTCCACCACTTTTTCGAGGGGCAATAAAACTGTCTTGTTAAGCTACTGGGACCTCCACGTCTCTTCCGAGGGGCATTCAAACTGTCTTGTTAAGCTACTGGGACCTCCACATCTCTTCCAAGGGGCATTCAAACCGTCTTTTTAAGCTACTGCGACCTCCACGTCTCTACCAAGGGGCATTCAAACCATCTTGTTAAGCTACTGCGACCTCCACCACTTTTTCGAGGGGCAGTAAAAGTGTCTTATTAAGCTACTGGGACCTCCACCACTTTTCTGAGAAGCATTAAAACCATCTTGTTAAGCTACTGGGACCTCCACGTCTCTTCCAAGGGGCATTTAAACCGTCTTGTTAAGCTACTGGGACCTCCACTTCTCTTCTCAGGGGCATTAAAAGCGACTTGTTAAGCTACTGTGACCTCCACCACTTTTCCGAGGGGCATTAAAACCGTATTGTTAAGCTACTGGGACCTCCACGTCTCTTCCAAGGGGCATTCAAACCGTCTTGTTAAGCTTCTGGGACCTCCACGTCTCTACCAAGGTGCATTCAAACCGTCTTGTTAAGCTGCTGCGACCTCCACCACTTTTTCGAGGGGCAGTAAAAGCGTCTTATTAAGCTACTGGGACCTCCACCACTTTTCCGAGAAGCATTAAAACCGTCTTGTTAAGCTACTGGGACCTCCACGTCTCTTCCAAGGGGCATTCAAACCGTCTTGTTAAGCTACTGGGACCTCCACGTCTCTTCCGAGGGGCATTCAAACCATCTTGTTAAGCTACTGGGACCTCCACGTCTCTTCTGATAGGCATTAAAAGCATCTTGTTAAGCTACTGTGACCTCCACAACTTTTCCGAGGGGCATTAAAACCATCTTGTTAAGCTACTGGGACCTCCACGTCTCTTCCAAGGGGCATTCAAACCGTCTTGTTAAGCTACTGGGACCTCCACCACTTATCTGAGGGGCACTAAAAGCGTCTTGTTAAGCTGCTGTGACCTCCACCACTTTTTCGAGGGGCAATAAAACCGTCTTGTTAAGCTACTGGGACCTCCACGTCTCTTCCAAGGGGCATTCAAACCGTCTTGTTAATCTACTGCAACCTCCACGTCTCTACCAAGGGGCATTCAAACCGTCTTGTTAAGCTACTGCGACCTCCACCACTTTTTCGAGGGGCAGTAAAAGCGTCTGATTAAGCTACTGGGACCTCCACCACTTTTCCGAGAAGCATTAAAACCGTCTTGTTAAGCTACTGGGACCTCCATGTCTCTTCCAAGGGGCAGTCAAACCGTCTTGCTAAGCTGCTGGGACCTCCACGTCTCTTCCAAGGGGCATTCAAACCATCTTGTTAAGCTACTGGGACCTCCACGTCTCTTCTGAGAGGCATTAAAAGCATCTTGTTAAGCTACTGTGACCTCCACAACTTTTCCGAGGGGCATTAAAACCATCTTGTTAAGCTACTGGGACCTCCATGTCTCTTCCAAGGGGCATTCAAACCGTCTTGTTAAGCTACTGGGACCTCCACCACTTATCTGAGGGGCATTAGAAGCGTCTTCTTAAGCGGCTGTGACCTCCACCACTTTTTCGAGGGGCATTAAAACCATCTTGTTAAGCTACTGGGACCTCCACGTCTCTTCCGAGGGGCATTCAAACTGTCTTGTTAAGCTACTGGGACCTCCACATCTCTTCCAAGGGGCATTCAAACCGTCTTGTTAAGCTACTGCGACCTCCAACAGTTCCAAGGGGCATTAAAACCATCTTGTTAAGCTACTGGGACCTCCACCACTTTTCCGATGGGCATTAAAAGCATCTTGTTAAGCTACTGGGACCTCCACCACTTTTCTGAGGAGCATGAAAACCGTCTTGTTAAGCTACTGGGACCTCCACTTCTCTTCCAAAGGGCATTCAAACCGTCTTGTTAAGCTGCTGGGACCTCCACCACTTTTCCGAGGAACATTAAAACCATCTTGCTAAGATACTGGGACCTCCACGTCTCTTCCGAGGGGCATTCAAACCGTCTTTTTAAGCTACTGGGACCTCAACGTCTCTTCCGAGGGGCATTCAAACCGTCTTGTTAAGCTACTGGGACCTCCACGTCTCTTCCAAGGGGCATTCAAACCGTCTTGTTAAGCTACTTGGACCTCCACGTCTCTTCCGAGGGGCATTAAAAGCGTCTTGTTAAGCTACTGTGACCTCCACCACTTTTCCGAGGAGCATTAAAACCGTCTTGTTAAGCTACTGGGACCTCCTCGTCTCTTCCAAGGCTCATTCAAACCGTCTTGTTAAGCTACTGGGACCTCCATGTCTCTTCTGAGGGGCATTTATAGCGTCTTGTTAAGCTACTGTGACCTCCACCACTTTTCCGAAGGGCATTTAAACCGGCCAGTTAAGCTACTGGGACCTCCACGTCTCTTCCAAGGAGCATTCAAACAGTCTTGCTAAGCTACTGGGACCTCTACCACGTTTCTGATGGGCATTAAAATCATCTTGTTAAGCTACTGGGACCTCCACCACTTTTCTGAGGAGCATTAAAACCGTCTTGTTAAGCTGCTGGGACCTCCATGTCTCTTCTGAGGGACGTTAATAGCGTCTTGTTAAGCTACTGCGACCTCCACGTCTCTTCCAAGGGGCATTCAAACCATATTGTTAAGCTACTGTGACCTCCACGTCTCTTCCAAGGGGCATTCAAACCGTCTTGTTAAGCTACTGCGACCTCCACCACTTTTCCAAGGGGCATTAAAACCATCTTGTTAAGCTACTAGGATCTCCACGTTTCTTCTGAGGGGCATTAAAATCGTCCTCTTAAGCTACTGTGACCTCCACCACTTTTCCGAGGGGCATTAAAACCGTCTTGTTAAGCTACTGGGACCTCCACATCTCTTTTCAGGGGCATTAAAAGTGTCTTGTTAAACCACTCTGAACTCCACAACTCTTCCAAGGGGCATTGATATGTTGTTTTTAATTAACTCTAACCTCCACGACTCTTTGAACGGGCATTTCATTTCCTCTTAATTTTTGGCTGCTTTTTCTTGGAAGGCATAAGCAAATACTATGGGAGACCCACTCCCCAATAATGGGAATAATGTTTGTAATATGCTGTACTGCATGGCTCTTGTAAGGGGCACTGCACGTTCCTCCGTCCTAATTTTTGGCAGCTTTTGCTTGGAAGGCATAAGCAAAGACTATGGGAGACCCACTCCCCAATAATGGGAATAATGTTTGTAATATGCTGTACTGCATGGCTCTTGTAAGGGGCATTGCAAGCTCCTTCGTCCTAATTTTTGGCAGCTTTTGCTTGGAAGGCATAAGCAAAGACTATGGAGACACACTCCCCAATAATGGGAATAATGTTTGGAATATGCTGTACTGCATGGCTCTTGTAAGGGGCATTGCAAGCTCCTTCGTCCTAATTTTTGGCAGCTTTTGCTTGGAAGGCATAAGCAAAGACTATGGGAGACACACTCCCCAATAATGGGAATAATGTTTGGAATATGCTGTACTGCATGGCTCTTGTAAGGGGCATTGCAAGTTTCTCCATCCTAATTTTTGGCAGCTTTTGCTTGGAAGGCATAAGCTATGACTATGGGATACACAATCCCCAATAATGGGAATAATGTTTGTACTATGCTGTACTGTATGGCTCTTGGAAAGGGCATTAAAAGCCCCTTTTCCGAGGGGCATTCAAACCGTCTGGTTAAGCTACTGGGACCTCCACGTCTTTTCCGAGGGGCATTAAAACCATCTTGTTAAGCTACTGTGACCTCCACGTCTCTTCAAAGGGACATTAAAACAGTCTTCTTAAGCCACTCTGAACTCCACAGCTCTTCCTAGGGGCATTGAAATGTTGTTTTTAATTACCTCTAACCTCCACGACTCTTCCAACGGACATTGCATTTCCTCCTAATTTTAGTCAGCTTTTGCTTTTCAATGCAAAGGCGAAAACTAAGGGAAACCCACTCCCCAATAGTGGGTAGAAGGTTTTTAGTATGCTGTAATCCACGTCTGTTTCAAGGGGCATTGCAGTTCCTCATAATTTTTGGAAAGCCTTCCATTCACTGTTTAGGCCAACAGTGTACAGGAGACCCAGTTGATATAAATGGAAAAAACGGTTTAGTTAAGGCCCTCTGACCTCCATGTCATTTCCAAGGTACATTGGAGTGCCTCGAAATTTTTGGTAGGCATTGCACTCACTGTATGCCCTATAACTGTGTAGCCAAACCGCTCCTTTTGTTGCAGAAACATATCCTACAAGACATATGTGGTTGACTGGCCTGATATTGATGTGAATGGTCCCTGTTCCTCCTTCTCTTTCTCCTTTGCCACCACCTCATCCATCATTCATCACCTGAAGCTTTGTTTTAATGGAGTCATAGAACTGGGATAGTAGCAGGAAAACATCCAGCAATCCTCGGAGGAGGTAGGATATGCGCCAAAACGCTGACCACCTCAGGCCTAGCCGCTACTACATACATACGCTTGCATTCCAAGAAAACAAAGCAGATGCTAACTTGTATCATCATCATCATGGTCCTCACCTTGGCACTCTCAACTCCCCTGATGGAGAAGCCAGGGACCACCGGAGGAGTCTGGTTCTCTGGTGGGCTCGTCCAATGCTGCCCTAAAGCAGGCCGGGCTAAGAAAAGTGTGTGAGGGGATGTTCCAAGGAGAAATAGGGGCGGCTGGGGACCGTTTATGGACACCCGGCTGCCCCCAGGCGGCTGGGGACTGAGTATGGACACCCGGCCGTCCCCTGGTGGTTGGGGACCGAGTGTGGACACCCCGCCGCCGGGCGGCTGGGGACTGAGTATGGATACCAGGCCGCCAACGCTGCCATGACATGGTGGCCAGATTCCGCCTCCACATGCCTAAAAGGCCCAAGTTCAAGTGCAAGCAAGCAGTATGGTATTGCAGCCTGGGGGTGGGTGGGTGGTTGGCTGCATTTTTGCGCTTGCATTGCAAGGAATGGGGGAGGTACAATTGAACCCTGCCCTGGGACAAGAACTTGCACGGGGATAGTTGCAAGTCTGCATCTTCTGATGCGGCAAGGATGACTTCTGATGGGCACACTTTTAGGCAGTGACCGGGGAGTCAGAGATGCTTCCAGGGGTCTTTCCCATGCTGTCCCCATGTCTTTTCAGCACTGTATGCATGTGTCACACAGCACATGGCCAGATAAGGTTGTAAAATGTTAAAATGACATTTCCCGGTGAATGCATTTGTCACGGTTGAAGCAATACAAAAGTGCAAAAACGCATTAAAAATGCTACTTGTGAACATAGCCCAAGGTGTGGAGGAGTATTTTTTTTTTTGGTTATTCATTTTACCTTATACACAAGTCTTTACTCTGGAAAGGAACTTCCTTAACATATTTCACAGGAAAGCAGTTTCAGTTTAGTTTTTGAACGTTTTATTGTGAGCCCTTAAAAGTGGCTTAATACCTCTGACCATGTTGTTGACAGCAGTGACCTGGGGGTCAGAAATGCTTCCTGGGGCGATCCCCTTGCTGTCCCCATGTCATTTGAGCACTGTCACTATCGTTTTGGGCACTTGTTAGGCTTTTAAAAGACAGCCGGGGATGCCGCCGCAAAAATGCTCGGGTCTCCCATAGACTAACATTGGGCTCGTGGCTCAGGTCGAGCAACCGAGTATCATGGCGAGCTCGGCCCGAGCTTCGAGCACCCAAGCATTTTAGTGCTCGCTCTTCACTACTAAATACCCTTCATTATTTATTATTTTTGCACTTTGCGATTTACCCATTTACTTCCAGTTACTTGGGTATTTTGCTTGCCTTTGGTTTTTCTTTGTCTAGTGGCCTTGTGTGAACATGCATTTACATTTTGCATGCAATTTATGTTTCAGTTCAGACTTCTAGGTTTTTTCTTTGTAGTGTGCTTTAGTACATATTAGGGTGTGGCCACCCTTTGTCTGAGCTGAAATGTTTATTCTGCCTCAGGTCTATGCTTCTACTAGGGGGTCAGTCTCTCTGCCCTTATCCATATGTACGTCACTTGACAAATGGTAAGGTTTTAGTATTAGAGTTAGGACTGTCCCATAAGGGTTGTCGTGATGTGCGGGATAGCTTTTGCATTATTTTTATCAAAATTATGTTAACTAAATACCCTTCATTATTTATTATTTTTGCACTTTGCGATTTACCCATTCACTTCCGGTTACTTGGGTATTTTGCTTGTCTTTGGTTTTTCTTTGTCTAGTGGCCTTGTGTGAACATGCATTTACATTTTGCATGCACATCAATTTGTGTTTCAGTTCAGACTTCTAGGTTTTTTCTTTATATGCTATATATGCTGTATGTGCGGGAAGGGAGCTTGTTTGTACACTGCTTGCTATGTGTGGGGGAGGGAAGCTGTCGGACAAAGAGGGGTCCTGCAAACATCCAACTAATGGCCCCCCATATATATTACAGGAAGGTAGGTCAAACCCAAGGATTTTTGCTGGAGCAGCCGACCATGTGCTGTGTATGGGGCCATCTCCCCCACACATATAACCACATTCATGTATATGGGGGAGTCGGGATGTGTTGTGTGGACAAGCGTCCGGTCTAAAGCTAACTAGTGTATGGGCATCTGAGACTAAGGCAAGTTATCATCCAGAAAGTCTTTCTCCAGCCTGCTGAAAAAATGCCGGATAGAGAAAGGCTTTTATCACCTAAGCCAGATCTCACTGGAGGGGAAGCAAGAAGAAAAAAGGAGAAATGTAAAATAAGACACAAGTCCAGACAGTTGTCATCCAAAACTTTATCTGGTATCGACCAAGAAAATTACAATCAGTAAAAGTATAATCCACATTTAGGAAAAACACAGATGAGCTGCGGGACCATCGCTTCTTCTTCTGGGACTTTTTGGCGGACAGGTTGCTCTGCTGTCGGAGGCCTTTCTTGTTCTTGGACTTCTCCTTCATGTGGATTCTGAAGACTAGGAGGCTCCTGAGGGTCCATCTCTCCTGCCGGCAGCTCAGAGTGACTTGGAGATATGTTTACTTCAGTCCAGGAAAGCAAGAGAGGAAAAAGATGAATGTGATGTAATAACAAGACAAACCTAAAAAAAACATGTATAAAAAATCATGTAACTGCAAACTGCGCAAAAATGACCCCAATAACGTAAGTGCTGTAGTATTAAAGAATCTGCAAAACGAGTGGTGTGAAAAGACCTGGGACTTGTCAGAAATATGTAATGTTTTGTCTAAAATGACAAAAAAAAAAAAAGATTCAAGGGATGAGCAGCATTTTATAACAGGTAAAAAATATACAAATTTGTGACAAGTGACCGGTATTAAGTATTGTGGATGATAACCAGACGTTTATTTCAAATGAAGAGTTTAATGAACGTCTTGTATTTGGCCAATTGGAACCTTCCCGGAAATGTCTGCGCCGGTGATAAAATCTACTTACTAATAGAGTTCCTGACTGGACACAAAGAACTGCAGCTCATGGAGGAATGAAGCTTCTTTCCTTCTCAGCCAAGAACTTCTTATATCAGTCCCGTACGGCCTCTATCATGTCCTGATATCTAGCAGAAAGAGAAAAAATCAATTATAAACTAAATAAAATTTATTAAAGAAAAAAAAACCTCCTGCAAACATGAAGCATTTGTAGCAAAGCACAGCCATTATTTACACAGCACAATTGTTTTACTTTATTCTATATTAGTGGCCGCTCTGTGCAAAAACTTGTGGGAAATTACTGCAGCACTAATATTGTCCGTCCAGAGAGCACCCAAGTATTCCCCAATTTCTGACTCTACCGCCCGATTGCCCTCACAAGCACAATGCTGCACCGCTGTCACCTGCCTGGTACAGGCTCTTTTATAGGGTCCTTTCAGCTGTTGTTCACCAAGATGTGAAGTAATCCGAGTACAGGGTTTCCCATGTCTGAGTGCAGGGGTGGAGAGCAGAGAGGATCAGACAGAGACAGGCCCATACACAGACTGCTGGTATATAGAGGACAAATCTCGCTGAACAGCAGCTACAAGAAGCTTCTGGATGGGGGCAGTGGGGGTGAGACAGCACTTCAGCAACGTGTTTGGGAGAGAAGTAAGAAAATAAGCAAATGAAGAAAATTTATAAAGTTCACAAGTCTGCAATGTGAGGAGGATAATTACATGAAGAAAACCCTCTAGGTGCAGCGTCCGCAACCGGAAAACCGCCCCAAGGTCCACCTGTGTCATCAGCGCCCCCCTGCTGGACCCCTAATCAGTTGTACTGCAGACTCAGATGATTGATAGTGACACTAGGTCAGCTCTTTCCCTATGGCGGCACTAGCTGACCATCCTGTGGATAGGACAGGTGCCGGATCATTCAGTCCTTTCCCTCTTCCCCAACGTGAAGCAAACATCCCTCTGACCAGACAAACATCCCCCTGACCAGACAAACATCCCCCTGACCAGACAAACATCCCCCTGACCAGGCAAACATCCCTCTGACCAGGCAAACATCCCCCTGACCAGGCAAACATCCCTCTGACCAGGCAAACATCCCCCTGACCAGGCAAACATCCCTCTGACCAGGCAAAAATACAACCCCTTATTTTCTTTCCCATTTTACTTCCTTTATTAATTTCTCCTCCAACATTACTGACAACTCCAAGTTCAATAGTTTGATAGTCTCATCTCCTGCTTTTGTATGTGGAGGAGACAATAAACAGCCATATACATCCTAAACCTGTCACAAGGACTTTCTCTGTAACTCCATACTCTCAGCTGTCCCCCTGTAACAATCCACCTTTTTCTCTTTCTCGCTCATACATTTCAGACACTTTATTAACATGTTAATCATATTTCCAAACTTACTGCATTCCACTTCATCTGATCATACATCACCGTTTAAAAGAATCACAATCACTTACTTGTCTGCTGCTGTAATTCTTGGATTGTTTTCTTGCTGTTACTTGGTCTTATTTTGCTTTTTTGCTGTCCTTAAACCACCATCTGCCGCACAGTGTCCACATCTTGTTCCACCGGGTCGCTCTTTTGATCCCTGCAACAACAGACACTATGCGAGTATGACTTCACAAGTGACATTTCCAAGTCCCTTTACCATTGTGGTGCCAATGGATTACCCCTTTTCTCATTATCATGCCCTCGAAGCACACCATTTCCCGCTAGCATGCCACCGTAGCACACCTTTTCCCGTTAGTATGCCACCGGGCACACCTATTCCCGTTAGCATGCCATCGGAGCACACCTATTCCCGTTAGCATGCCACCGGAGCACACCTTTACCATTAGCATGTGACCGGAGCACACCTTTACCGTTAGCATGCCACTGGAGCACACCTTTACCATTAGCATGCCACCGGAGCACACCTTTTCCTGTTAGCATGCCACCGGAGCTCCCCTTTTCCCGTTAGCATGCCACCGGAGCACGCCACTTTCCCGTTAGCATGCCACCGGAGCACAACGTTTCCCGTTGGCTTGCCACCGGAGCACGCCACTTTCCCGTTGGCTTGCCACCGCAGCACGCCACTTTCCCGTTGGCTTGCCACCGGAGCACGCCTCTTTCCCGTTGGCTTGCCACCGGAGCACGCCACTTTCCCGTTGGCTTGCCACCGGGCACACCTATTCCCGTTAGCATGCCATCGGAGCACACCTATTCCCGTTAGCATGCCACCGGAGCACACCTTTACCATTAGCATGTGACCGGAGCACACCTTTACCGTTAGCATGCCACTGGAGCACACCTTTACCATTAGCATGCCACCGGAGCACACCTTTACCGTTAGCATGCCACTGGAGCACACCTTTTCCCGTTAGCATGCCACCGGAGCACCCCTTTTCCCGTTAGCATGCCACCGGAGCACACCTTTTCCCGTTAGCATGCCACCGGAGCACAACGTTTCCCGTTGGCTTGCCACCGGAGCACGCCACTTTCCCGTTGGTTCGCCACCGCAGCACGCCACTTTCCCGTTGGCTTGCCACCGGAGCACGCCACTTTCCCATTGGCTTGCCACCGGGGCACGCCTCTTTCCCGTTGGCTTGCCACCGGAGCACGGCACTTTCCCGTTGGCTTGCCACCGGAGCACGCCACTTTCCCGTTGGCTTGCCACCGGAGCACGCCACTTTCCCGTTGGCTTGCCACCGGAGCACGCCACTTTCCCGTTGGCTTGCCACCGGAGCACGCCACTTTCCCATTGGCTTGCCACCGGAGCACGCCACTTTCCCGTTGGCTTGCCACCGGAGCACGCCACAGTCCCGTTGGCTTGCCACGGTAGCACGCCTCTTTCCCGTTGGCTTGCCACCGGAGCGCGCCACTTTCCCGTTGGCTTGCCACCGGAGCACGCCACTTTCCCGTTGCCTTGCCACCGGAGCGTGCCACTTTCCCGTTGGCTTGCCACCGGAGCGCGCCACTTTCCCGTTGCCTTGCCACCGGAGCGCGCCACTTTCCCGTTGGCTTGCCACCGGAGCACGCCACTTTCCCGTTGGCTTGCTACCGTAGCACGCCACTTTCCCGTTGGCTTGCCACCGGAGCACGCCACTTTCCCGTTGGCTTGCCACCGGAGCACGCCACTTTCCCGTTGGCTTGCCACCGGAGCACGCCACAGTCCCGTTGGCTTGCCACCGGAGCACGCCACTTTCCCGTTGGCTTGCCACCGGAGCACGCCACTTTCCCGTTGGCTTGCCACCGGAGCACGCCACTGTCCCGTTGGCTTGCCACCGGAGCACGCCACAGTCCCGTTGGCTTGCTACCGGAGCACGCCACTTTCCCGTTGGCTTGCCACCGGAGCATGCCACTTTCCCGTTGGCTTGCCACCGGAGCACGCCACTTTCCCGTTGGCTTGCCACCGGAGCATGCCACTTTCCCGTTGGTTTGCCACCGGAGCACGCCACTTCCCCGTTGGCTTGCCACCGGAGCACGCCACTTCCCCGTTGGCTTGCCATCGGAGCACGCCACTTTCCCGTTGGCTTGCCACCGAAGCACGCCACTTTCCCGTTGGCTTGCCACCGGAGCACGCCACTTTCCCGTTGGCTTGCCACCGGAGCACGCCACTTTCCCGTTGGCTTGCCACCGGAGCACGCCACTTTCCCGTTGGCTTGCCACCGGAGCATGCCACTTTCCCGTTGGCTTGCCACCGGAGCACGCCACTTTCCCGTTGGCTTGCCACCGAAGCACGCCACTTTCCCGTTGGCTTGCCACCGGAGCACACCACTTTCCCGCTGGCTTGCCACCGGAGCACACCATCATCCATTTAATAAAATGGGCCACACTTAGCTTTTTCTTTTATATAATGGGCCCATATAGTTTTTCATTAAATATATTGGGCCCCACATAACCTTACATTTAATATATATAATCGTCTTATCATGTCTGTCTGTCTGTCCTTCTGTCCAGGAAGTCCTGCGTCGCTGATTGGTCCGACCGTGGTCAATCAGCGACGTGGGATTTCAGAAAAAGATGGCGGCCATTAGCGGCTCATCTGCCGCATGGAGGTCAGCGGCGATGCAGCCGGGAGATGACCGGCGCTAGCCGGTCAACTTCCGGCTCGCAGCAGAAGTACCCCGACCGGCGGCGCCACTGACCTCATTGCGGCTACCATCGGGAAATCAGCGGTTAGGGCTGCTGATCTTCCGACGGCAAGTGTGAAGGGAGGACCGGGGAGCGGCGCCACCGGTTGGGATACTTCTGCTGCGAGCAGCCGGTCATCTCCCGGCTGCTCGCAGCGGAAGTACCCGCACAGGCAGCGCCGCTCCCCTGTCCTCACTAATACGATTCGGCGGCCGCGACCAATCAGCGATATTGGCTCCAAATTTAAACACCGCTCTGCACAGAGGTCAGTGGCGATGCAGCCGGTCATCTCCCAGCTGCTCGCAGCAGAAGTACCCCGACCGGCGGCGCCGCTGACCTCCATGCGGCTACCGTCGCTGGATCAGTGGCTAGGGCCGCTTATCTCCCGACGGCAAGTGTGAAGGGAGGACCGGGGAGTGGCGCCGCCGGCTGGGATACTTCTGCTGCGAGCAGCCGGTCATCTCCCGGCTGCTCACAGTGGAAGTACCCGCTCCCCGTTTCTCACTAATACGATTCGCTGATTGGTCGCGGCCGCCGGCCGTGACCAATCACCGATATTGGCTCCAAATTTAAACACCGCTCTGCACAGAGGTCAGTGGCGATGCAGCCGGTCATCTCCCAGCTGCTCGCAGCAGAAGTACCCCGACCGGCGGCGCCGCTGACCTCCATGCGGCTACCGTCGCTAGATCAGTGGCTAGGGCCGCTTATCTCCCGACGGCAAGTGTGAAGGGAGGACCGGGGAGTGGCGCCGCCGGTTGGGATACTTCTGCTGCGAGCAGCCGGTCATCTCCCGGCTGCTCACAGTGGAAGTACCCGCTCCCCGGTTCTCACTAATACGATTCGCTGATTGGTCGCAGCCGCCGGCCGTGACCAATCACCGGTTTTGGCGCCAAATTTAAACATGCTCTCCGGTCCTCACTAACACAGTTCGCTGATTGGTCGCGGCCGGCCGCATACATATTCTAGAATACCCGATGAGTTAGAATCGGGCCACCATCTAGTTTAATATAATGGGCCACAAATTGCCTTCTAGTTATTACAAGAGGTCCTGCATAGTCTTCCATTTATTTTAATAGGCCCCATATAACCTTTCAGCATCTGAAACAACAGATACTGAAAGCCTGTGCTAGCATTTCTTCTGTGGTGTTGCTATCAGTGTGTCAAGAGTGGGAGAAGAGGGTTGCATTGACAATCCAACACAATGGGCAGTACTTTGAACACATTTTATAAGTGGTCATAAACTTGTAAAAAATTCATGAAAGAATAAAGTTATGTTAAAACCAAGCACACCATTGTATTTTCTTATGAAATTCTCAATGAGTTTGATGTGTCACATGACCCTCTTCCCATTGAAAAAAATAAAGTTAGATCCAAAATGGCCGACTTCAAAATGGCCGCCATAGTCACCACCCATCTGGAAAAGTTTCTCCCTCCCATATACTAATGTGCCATAAACAGGAAGTTGACATCACTAACCATTCCCATTTAATTTAGTTGTATCCATATAAATAGCCCACCCTGTATTATTACCATTTTTATTATTGCTGTACATACTGTAGCTTTTCATTTAATTTATTGGGCCCCATATAGGCTTCCATTTAATATAATGGGCCCCACATAGCCTTCCATTTAATATAATGGGCCCCACATAGCCTTCCATTTAATTTAATGGGGTCCACATAGCCTTCCATTTAATTCAATGGGGTCCACATAGCCTTCCATTTAATTTAATGGGGCCCACATATGTTTTTATTTAATATAAAGAGCCCCACATAAGCCCCTAATTAATATAATGGGCCCCACCTTGCTTTCCATATAAAATAATGGGTCCCACATAGCCCTCCCTTTTGTTATCATGAGCCTTACATATCACACCATTTCCCGATGGTCTGCCACCGAAGTACACAATTGGCTGCTGGGGTGCCACTGGAACACACTCTTTACAGTTGGGGTGCCAACAGAGCACACCTTTCACCATTAGCATGCCACCGGAGTACACTTTTTGCCACTGGCATGCCACTGAAGCACACCCTTTACCATTGGAGTACCATCGGACACACCCTTTACCGTTGGCGTGCCATCGGAGAACTCTATTTCCCGTAGCCCTACCAGAGGGGCCCAATATGTGACCTTTTTTGCTTACCACCGGGGCACCCATCTTGAGCTTTTTAGCTTCCACCGGGGTGCACTCTTTGGCCTTTTAGCTTACCACCGGGGCACCCAACTTGGGCTTTTTAACTGCGACCGGGGTACACTCTGACCATTTTGCTTACCACCGGGGCACTCTTAGGCTTTTTTAGCCTGCCACCGGAATGCACTTTTTGGCCTTATTGCTTACCACTGGGGCGCACTCTAGGGCTTTTTAGCCTGCCACCAGGGTGCATTCTTTGGCCCCTATTGCTTACCACTGGGGCGCATTCTAGGGCTGCTCAGTCTGCCACCAGGGTCTACTCTTTGGCCTTTTTGCCATTGGTGTGCCACCAGAGCACACCCTATGACGTTGGAGTGCCACCGGAGCACACCCTTTACCTTTGGAGTGCCACCGGAACACATAATTTGCCATTGGAAAAAGTATAATGGACCCCCACATAGAATTCTATAAAGTATAATGGCCCCCACATAGCCCTCTATATAGTATAATGAGCCGCACATTGCCTTCCATGTACTATAATTTAATTTATTGGGCTCCACATAGCTTTTCATTTAATTTATTGAACCCCACATAACCTTCAATTTAATATAATAGGCCGCACTGGACTCCATTTAATATATTGGACCTGACATAGCCTTCCATTTAATAAAATGGGGCCAAAATATCCCTCTATTTAATATAATGGGCACCAAAAAGCCTTCCATGTTTTATATTGGGCACCACATAGCCCTCTTTTTAATACAATTGGCCCCACTTAACCTTCCATTTAAAATATTGGGCCCCACATAGCTTTACATTTAATTTACTGGGCTCCATATAGGCTTCCATTTAATATAATGGGCCCCACATAACCCTCCATTTAATATAATGGTCCCCACATTGCCTTCCATTTATTATAATGGAGGCAAGATACATCTCTATTTAATATAATGGACAAAACATAGGCTTCCATTTAATATAATTGGCGCTACATAGCCCTTTATTTGATAAATGTGCCTCACATAGCCCTCCATATAATATTATGGGCCCCGCAACGCTTTCCATTTAATTTAATAGGCCTCACATAGCCCTCAATTTAATACAGAGGGCCCCACAAAACCTTCCAGATAACATAGTGGGCCCCAATATAGCTTTCTTTTTAATGTATTGGTCCCCACATAGCCCTCTATTTAATATAATGGGCTCCACATAGCCTTCCATTTAATATCATGTGCCCCACATAGAATTTATCATAATTAAATGGGCACCGCATAGCCTTCCATTAAATATAATGGAACACACATAGTCATCCATTTAATATAATGGGCCCCATATAGTCATACATTTATTATAATGGGCCATACGTAGCTCTCTCTTTAATATAATGGGCCCCACATAGCCATCCATTTAATATAATGGGCCCTACGTAGATGTCCCTTTAAGATAACGGGCCCCACATAGCTTTCCCTTTAATATAATGGGCCCCACACAGCTTTCTCTTTAATATAATGGGCCCCACACAGCTTTCTCTTTAATATAATGGGCCCCACATAGCTTTCCCTTTAATATAATGGGCCCCACACAGCTTTCCCTTTAATATAATGGGCCCCACATAGCTTTCTCTTTAATATAATGGGCCCCACATAGCTTTCCCTTTAATATAATGGGCCCCACATAGCTTTCCCTTTAATATAATGGGCCCCACACAGCTTTCTCTTTAATATAATGGGCCCCACATAGCTTTCTCTTTAATATAATGGGCCCCACATAGCTTTCTCTTTAATATAATGGGCCCCACACAGCTTTCTCTTTAATATAATGGGCCCCACACAGCTTTCTCTTTAATATAATGGGCCCCACATAGCTTTCTCTTTAATATAATGGGCCCCACATAGCTTTCTCTTTAATATAATGGGCCCCACATAGCTTTCCCTTTAATATAATGGGCACCACATAGCTTTCTCTTTAACATAATTTGCCCCACATAGCTTTCTCTTTAACATAATGGGCCCCACATAGCTTTCTCTTTAATATAATGGGCCCCACATAGCTTTCTCTTTAATATAATGGGCCCCACATAGCTTTCTCTTTAATATAATGGGCCCCACATAGCTTTCTCTTTAATATAATAGGCCCCACATAGCTTTCTCTTTAATATAATGGGCCCCACATAGCTTTCCCTTTAATATAATGGGCACCACATAGCTTTATCTTTAATATATTGGGCCCCACATAGCTTTCCCCTTAATATAATTGGCCCCACATAGCTTTCCCTTTAATATAATTGGCCCCACATAGCTTTCCCTTTAATATAATGGGCACCACATAGATTTTATTATTATATAATGGGCCCCACATATCCGTCCCTTTAATATTATGGACCCCACATAGATTTATTATAATATAATGGGCCCCACATAGATTTATTATAATATAATGGGCCCCATCTAACCCTCCAGTTTATACACTGCAGTCGCTCTCTTTCTTCTCTTCTTTACCTAGTCCAGTCTTTCGTGACGACTTCCCGCCATGATTCGTCTTTGCAGTTTGCTGTCCAGGTTTCGGCTGCTCCGCACTTTTCAGCAGATCACCGCACTCCTGAAAAACAAAAATGTTACAAATATAAGGGACTTAAATAAATAATGCCGCCCACTGTGCCACCAAATGCAAATATGTGCCACACTGTGCCCATGAGTATATCATTCACCGCAATGAAGTCTGCTCCACTGAGAATATAAATCAGTTACTAGCTTGTGCCCCCGTTATAAATAGTGTTGAGCGAGCACTAAAATGCTCGGGTGCTCGAAGCTCGGCCCGAGCTCGCCGTGATACTCGAGTGCTCGACCCGAGCAACGAGCCCATGTTAGTCTATGGGAGACCCGAGCATTTTTGCGGCGGCACCCCCGGCAGTCTGTAGAAAGCCTAAAAAGTGCCCAAAATGATAGTGACAGTGCTCAGATGACATGGGGACAGCATGGGGATCGCCCCAGGAAGCATTTATGACCCCCAAGTCACTGTTGTCAACTATGTGTTCAGAGGCACTTTTACAGGCTCATAAGAAAACGTTCAAAAACGAAAGTGAAACTTTTTTCCTGTGAAATATGTTAAGGAACATCCTTTCCAGGGTAAAGACTTGTGTATAAGGTAAAATAAATAACCAAAAACAAAAATACTCCTCCACACCTTGGGCTATGTTCACAAGTAGCATTTTTTATGCGTTTTTGCACTTTTGTATTGCTTTCAACTGTGACAAATGCATTCACCGGGAAATGTAATTTTAACATTTTACAACCTTATCTGGCCATGTGCTGTGTGACACATGCATACAGTGCTGAAAAGACATGGGAACAGCATGGGGAAGCATCTCTGACTCCCAGGTCACTGCCTAAAAGTGTGCCCATCAGAAGTGATCCTTGCCGCATCAGAAGATGCAGACTTGCAACTATCCCCGTGCAAGTCCTTGTCCCAGGGCAGTGTTCAATTGTACCTCCCCCATTCCTTGCAATGCAAGCGCAAATATGCAGCTAACCACCCACCCACCCCCAGGCTGCAATACCATACTGCTAGCTTGCACTTGAAATGGGGCCTTTTAGTTTTGAGGAGGCCGAAGCTGGCCACTACCTCATGGCTGCTTCGGCAGCGAGGTATCCATACTCAGTCCCCAGCCGCCCGGCGGCCGGGTGTCCACACTCGGTCCCCAGCCGCCCCGCGGCTGGGTGTCCACACCTGGTCCCCAGCTGCCTGGGGCGGCGGGGTGTCCATAGACGGTCCCCAGCCACCCCGATTTCTCCGCGGAACATCCCCACACACTTTTCTTAGACTGGCCTGCTTTAGGGCAGCATTGGACGAGCCCACTAGAGAACCCGACTCCATCAGGGGAGGTGAGAGTGTCAAGGTGAGGAGCATGATGATGATAGAAGTTAGCATCTGCATTGTTCTGTTGGAATGCAAGCATAAGTGTGCAACCTGCCACCAACCCACCCTCAGGCTGCAATACCATACTGCTAGCTTGCGTGCACTTGAAATTGGGCCTTTTAGGCATGTGGAGGCCGAAGCTGGCCACTACCTCATGGCTGCTTCGGCAGCGAGGTATCCATACTCAGTCCCCAGCCGCCCGGCGGCTGGGGGTCCACGCTCGGTCCCCAGCCGCTAGGGGGCGGCCGGGTGTCCACACTCGGTCCCCAGCCGCCCCGCGGCCAGGTGTCCATAAACTGTCCCCAGCCGCCCCGATTTCACCGCGGAACATCCCCACACACTTTTCTTAGACTGGCCTGCTTTAGGGCAGCATTGGACGAGCCCACCAGAGAACCCGACTTCTCCGATGGGCCCTGGCTTCTCTATCAGGGGAGTTGAGAGTGCCAAGGTGAGGAGCATGATGAGGATGATAGAAGTTAGCATCTGCTTTGTTTTCAAGGAATGCAAGCGCATGTATGTAGTAGCGGCTAGGCCTGAGGTGGTCAGCGTTTTGGTGCATATCCTACCTCCTCTGAGGATTGCTGGATGTTTTCCTGCTACTATCCAAGTTCTATGACTCTCGTTAAAACAAAGCTTCAAGTGATAAATGATGGATGAGGTAGTGGCAAAGGAGAAAGAGCAGGAGGAACAGGGACCATTCACATCAATATCAGGCCAGTCAACCACATATGTCTTGTAGGATATGTTTCTGTAACAAAAGGAGCGGTTTGGCTACACAGTTATAGGGCATACAGTGAGTGCAATGCCTACCAAAACTTTTGAGGCACTTGGAAATGACATGGAGGTCAGAGGGCCTTAACTAAACCTTTTTTTCCATTTATAGCAACTGGGTCTCCTGTGCACTGTTGGCCTAAGCAGTGAATGGAAGGCTTTCCAAAAATTATGAGGAACTGCAATGCCCCTTGAAACAGACGTGGATTACAGCGTACTAAAATCCTTCTACCCATTATTGGGGAGTGTGTCTCCCTTAGTTTTCACCTTTGCATTGAAAAGCAAAAGCTGACTAAAATTAGGAGGAAATGCAATGCCCGTTGGAAGAGTCGTGGAGATTAGAGGTAAGGTAATTAAAAACAACATTTCAATGCCCCTTGGAAGAGCTGTGGAGTTCAGAGTGGCTTAAGAAGACGCTTTTAATGCCCCTTTGAAGAGACGTGGAGGTCACAGTAGCTTAACAAGACGGTTTTAATGCCCCTTACAAGAGCCATACAGTACAGCATCTTAAAAACATTATTCCCATTAATGGGGAGTGGGTCTCCCATAGTATTTGCTTATGCCTTCCAAGCAAAAGCTTCCAAAAAATTATGAGGAAATGCAATGCCCGTTCAAAGAGTTGTGGAGGTCCCAGTAGCTTAACAAGACGCTTTTAATGCCCCTCAGAAGAGACGAGGAGGACAGAGTGGTATAACAAGACGCTTTTAATGCCCCTTACAAGACACGTGGAGGTCAGAGTGGTATAACAAGACGCTTTTAATGCCCCTCAGAAGAGACATGGAGGTCAGAGTGGTATAACAAGATGGTTTTAATGCCCCTCAGAAGAGACGTGGAGGTCAGAGTGGTATAACAAGATGGTTTTAATGCCCCTCAGAAGAGACGTGGAGGTCAGAGTGGTATAACAAGACGGTTTCAATGCCCCTTACAAGACACGTGGAGGTCAGAGTGGTATAACAAGACGGTTTTAATGCCCCTTACAAGAGACGTGGAGGTCAGAGTGGTATAACAAGACTCTTTTAATGGCCCTCAGAAGAGACGTGGAGGTCAGAGTGGTATAACAAGACGCTTTTAATGCCCCTTACAAGAGACGCTCATTATTCTGGCATTTGGCAAATATTAAAAATTATGGTAATCCTAATTGACCTTAAATGGGAAAGGTTTATTCTGATTTCATGTCAGATATTGAGAAAAACCTGCAGATGTGTCTATTTATACAGTGTATGGAAACTTCTGATTTCAACTGTATATATATATATATATATATATATATATATATATATATATATAATATATATACACGGCGAAGCTCACACACAACACCCACAGCAGAGGAACTGGCTGCACACACACCTGCTCCTGTCAGTGCTGTGAGCGGCCCTCATATCGCTGCTGGCTCCGCCCCTCATATTGCTGCTGGCTCCGCCCCTCATATCGCTGCTGGCTCCGCCCCTCATGTTGCTGCTGGCTCTGCCCCTCACATCGCTGCTGGCTCCGCCCCTCGTGTCGCTGTTGGCTCAGCCCCTCATATCGCTGCTGGCTCTGCCCCTCACATCGCTGCTGGCTCCGCCTCTCATATCGCTGCTGGCTCCGCCCCTCATATCGCTGTTGGCTCCGCTCCTCATATCGCTGCTGGCTCCGCCCCTCACATCGCTGCTGGCTCCGCCCATCAGCCGCTCGCAGTCCTCAGCAATATGGAGACATCCGCACTGATCAGAATCCTCGGGGGCGTGGCCTGTCACTGTAGTCACACAAAGGTTGTCATGGAGATCTCAAGGGAAGGCAGGTGGGCGGGGCTTAGAGCAGGAAGTAGAAGCCGTGCAGTGTGATTGGCTCCTTACCTTCTGCCAGTAATGGAGCAGATATATGGCTCCTATATAATGGAGGGGGCTCAGGAGGGGTTCCCCACCCAAAAGGTCAGGGGATAAATAATACTGGACATGAGCGAGGGCAGGAGGACATTATTCTATATTGTAAGAAATCTGATTTCTTCTTTCCTCACAGTTTTTCCTGTGCAAGGCCACATGTATTGTGCGATAATCTGTGAATATGGGGGGATCTGCTCCTCACATCCACATCAATCCCCCCACGTCTGAGCTCTCCCTTACAGGGGTCTTCTGCTCTGCACATTGATGCCGTATCCATGGAGATGACATCATGGCCGGTACATGCGGATCTCCCCGATGGGACCCTCATGTATCTGGAGGACGAGGCACTGCTGCTCCTCGGGGAGAGGGGGCACAATTCCTGTACACATGATACAGGGGCTTCTGACATCTCTGGGCTGAGAATAATGCTGGCAGCGCGCAGTCTACATGATGTGAGGATTACAAGTCTGCAGTCACAGAGAGTCACACAGATGACTGCAGGCCTTCAGCTTCACACCGGACAATCCCTTTAAATACATGTATATTGCTCTAAAAAGACTTTTTACTATTTTGCTTCATGTAACATTTGCTCTGTTCGGCCTTTACCAGCTTTTTGTTTCCCAGCAGCACATTGATGGCTGCAGAATGAGTTAATTTGAGATTCAGTCAGTGAGCTCCTTATGATGTGGAGTTTCCAGCGCTTTTATTTCTGCCATGATTTATGACTGAATCAGAGATCAGCCCAACTTTCATGCTGGTCTGTGAACATAATCAGCACAGAGAAGGTCAGAATGAGCTCACTGATAAATTCTCAGTGAGCTCATTCTGCAACTAGCAATGCAAAGGAAATAAAAAAGCCAAATTGTTTATGAAACGTTATTGAAAAAATATTTGTATGTATATATTTAGCCCAAAATGTCTGAGTGTCCATATCCTTAGTACCAGCACAGCTGAGGATTTGGTACAATCAGGGGCGTACATAGGAATCATGGGGCCCCAAAGCAGAAGTTCTAATTGGGCCCCCCCCAAAAAAAATTTAAAAATGTAAATAATTGTCGGAGTCACAGAAGAGCAGATCTCACAATCTTCCAACCTTTACATAGTAATTTTCCTCCTGCTGAAGTCCTAGATCCCTTTTTCATTGCCCATAAAGTGTGGTGCCAACAAAAGTGCCCCCCAAACACGGTATGATACCCCCATGGTGAATTCCTCCATATGCGCAGTATAATGACCCCACTGTACCCGACCTCAACTCCCAGGGTAAAGTATGATGACACCAACACAGTATGATCCCCCAACTGCCCCACACCTCTCCACACTCACATAGAGTATAATGCACTCGCCATGGTCCTCCACACAGTATAAGACTCTCGCCATGGTTCTCCACACAGTATAAGGCACTCGCCATGGTCCTCCACGCAGTATAATGCACTCCCTCGTGGTCCTCCACGCAGTATAATGCACTCCCTCGTGGTCCTCCATGCAGTATAATGCACTCCCACGTGGTCCTCCACACAGTACAATGCACTCCCCGTGGTCCTCCACACAGTATAATGCACTCCCCCATGGTCCTCCACACAGTACAATGCACTCCCCCATGGTCCTTCACACAGTACAATGCACTCCCCCATGGTCCTCCACACAGTACAATGCACTCCCCCATGGTCCTCCACACAGTACAATGCACTCCCCCATGGTCCTCCACACAGTATAAGACACTCGCCATGGTTCTCCACTCAGTATAATGCATTCCCCCATGGTCCTGTACGCAGTATAATGCAGCCCCCCATAGGGTAAAATGCAGCCCCCCCCACCACACCCGTAGGGTAAAATGCAGCCCCAGTCCTCCAGTATTATCAGTACACACTGATTTATAAATAAATACATACTTACCGCTCCTCGTTCCCCGCTGCTTCAGTCTCTGCAGCTGATCACCTCAGCAGCTGCCAGCTCCACTGTCTGACACAGCGTGGCGCGTCATCATGCTGCTGCGTCAGACGCAGAGGAGGAATGATGGGAGAGGGAGTGTCACATGATGCTCCCTCCTCCAGGTTTTCGTGGGCCCCGGGCGAAAGAGTCTCAGTGGCCCCTTTAACACACCATTCATGATACACAGATACAGCAGAGAAATTATAGATATAGATATAGTACAATGCCAAAAATTTCACTGACTTCTTACATTTCATGAGTGATATCTACTGTAAATTCTACAATAGCTCAGAAACCGGTGAATCCTCACAGCGCACAGTGCAGACCGGACAGTATAGTCCTCCATACAGTGTTATGGCACCACTATGTCCTCCATACAATATTATGGGCACCACATAGTCCTCCATACAGTATTATGCGCCCCATATAATGCTCCATACAAAATACTGGATCCCATATAATTCACCATAGAGAATACTGCCTGGTCCCCATGTAATGCCATATGCAGGCTGGACCCCATACAGAGGCCCCACAAGCCCGCTGCATCCTCCCCGGGGCCCCCACAAGCCGGCTGCATACCCCCGGGGCCCCCACAAGCCTGCAGCACCCCCCCCAGAGCCCCCACAAGCCTGCAGCTTCCCCCCCAGAGCACCCACAAGCCCGCAGCATTCCCCCCTAGAGCACCCACAAGCCTGCAGAATCCCCCCCAAGGCCCCACAAGCCCGCAGCATCCGCTTAGGGCCCCCACAAGCCTTCAGCATCCCCCCGGGGCCCCCAGAAGCCCAGGACCGTACCTGCATCACTACCAGTAAAGGTATTGAAGTTTACCCTTGTGTGTGTGCCTGTACTTCCTCTGGGACCGTCCTGCCTTCTCCCTCCTGCTTCCACCATCTTTCTACACCTCTACACTGCCCTGAGGCCTGCTCCACCTGTGGGGAGCCGTCCCATCATAGCTGCCCCTAACATCAGCCTCAGTGGACTGTCGCAGCGCTGGTAACCTCTTACCAGAATCCACAGGTGGCGTCACGACAATTTCCCCTATAAGCATTTGTAGCACCCTGAGGGCTCGGCTGCTACAGGGGTATTACACCTCAAGCCAGAGGTGTGGTATTCCACTCCCGGGTAAGGATGGAGTGTGGAACTGAGCTCAGTAGGCTGCATGCACTAAATACATCCCATTTCCGGGGGAAAGAACTACGGTACTCCCACTAAGTTTATGTGCAGGTACGACAGCGTCTGTCCCTGGCTGGAGTGGGAGGGGGGTGGAACATCCCAGTAGTGTAGGGGCAGATAGGGGGAGTAGTCTGGGTAAAGTTAGGAGCTCATTGGGTGCTGGTCACCTGAGCTCACACATAGAGGGAGTATATAAGGTGGGCACCATCTAGTTGCAGGGAGTCTTGTAGAGAGGAGAGCCTGAGCAGAGCAGAGGAGCTCAGCCAGGAGGGCTGACAGGGAGCCGTGGCTCCGGCTGGGCCCAGCTCCAGAGCAGAACCTGCAGAGAGAGAGAGAGAGGAGTGAGAAGGACCCAGAGAGGAAACAAGAAGGGAACCCCAAGATCCCAGAATAAGGACAGAAGGGTGAAGGGTTGGCGGACAAGGGTACCGGAACCCAAGCTGGTGGAGGCCACTAATCCTCAGCCAGAGACCGGAGGTCGTGGTCAAGATTTGCCACGACCCTCACCAAATCCACTAGAAAGGCACACCAAGTATAGGGTCAGGGAACGCAGAAGAGGTTTGACCACCAAGAGACCCGAGGGAGCCGGCCAAAAGTGGATCCCTGGTGGGAACGGCCAGAGAAAGGGAGAGTCAGAAAGGAGCTCAGGACCACGCTCCAGAATTGCTTGGGGGTTGGCCGAGTCCAGGACCTGGTGGACGCAGCACGGCTCGGGTGGTCACTCAAGGCCAGAGTGACCGAGGAACACCCGTAAGTAAAAACCCCTAAACTGCATCTCCTGACTTTGACTCTTCTTACTGCACCGTCACAACTACCATCATCTACACCTGCTGCCCTGAGGCCATACCCCTCCCGTTGGGGGTTATACCATCACTGCTGCACACATACCACCGGCCTCAGCGGACTGTTCTGCAGCGGCGGCTTCAAAGCCGCACTCAACGGGTGGCGTAGTCGACAATCAAATTAACATCTACTGCTATAGACTGCCACTTAGTTTGACACCCTGGGCACGGACCGGGTCACCGCCACAAGGATTACTACCCCCATCGAGATCCGGCTCCGGGTATCCCCTGCACATGGCCCAGGGGGCGCATCAACTTTTGGCGTAGTCGGCAGGATCCCGTGCCCGCAACCACCGGGTACTGCGTGCCTGAAAAAGAGACTTTTAAAACTTACCAGTGGTGAAGATTCCCGCCATCCGGCGCCATCTTCAGCCTTCTTCCCACCATCGGTGAAGATTCCCGCCATCCACGGAATTTCCCGCCACTGGGAGACGATTCCCGCCATTTTGAGAAGATTTCCCGCCCTGGCAGAGCGGCCGCCATTATGGGCGTGCCAGAGGGTGGCAAGAGGCCACCTCCCATCGTGGGCCAGGTCCAAGAATGGCGCCAAAAGCGGAAACCGCCCCCACCAACAGAGACTGTGATGATTGAGATGTCCATCAGCGTGAGGGGTCTGCCCCTGGAACTGACAATCACCAAGTTGCCCCGGGACCACCCTGAATGTGGGCGGATACAGAACAAAAGTAAGAAGATGGGTGCAGCCTGGAGGAGTCTGGAGAGAGCGCACCCGGAGATGAGGAGTCCGGAGATGAGGAGTCTGGAGAGAGCGCACCCGGAGATGAGGTGTCTGGAGAGGAGTCCGGAGAAGTCGCACCCGGAGATGGAGGGAGAGTCAGGCAGCACCGACCCTGTGGTCAGGAGCCTGCTGCAAGCAACCACCACACTAGGCCTGGTGGAGATCCTGGCACAGCTCCCCCGAGACCGGGAGTGTGCGCAGACCGCGCTGGAGCGCCTCGCACGGAGGATGGCCCAGGTGCAGCGAGAGACGCTGACGGAGTGGAGCAGAGAGATGGCCCTGCAGGCTGGAACCCGCCAGCGGAGCACGCCACCCGAGACGAGGAGTCAGACCGCCTCTGAGGATGGTGCAGGAGGAATCAAGGCCGGAGACGACGCCGAGGAAGGAGCTAAAGAAACGGAGGCAGGTAAAGGGAACGTTACTACCCCGAGCCGAGAAACCGTGAGCCTGCCCCAGCTCCCCGTCGCAGAGCCCGAAATACCCCCTGCCGTGCCCGTCGCTGCACCGTCACCGCTCCCGACTAGGCCTCAAACAGAAGCCGCGGCCACGCCCCCTGTGACGTCACGCGCCTCGACCGTGAGCGCGGCCAAGCAAGAGACGCCACCGGCCTGGTCGCAGGGCCGAGCGCCCCCGGGCGTCGCAGTTCCAACAGCGCCCTCTACCTCCACGGAGCCACCGGCCTGGTCGCAAGGCCAAGTGACCCCGGGCGCCGCCGTCTGCACGGTGCCCTTTACCTTCAGGGTGCCCCAAGCCTGGTCGCAAGGCCTGGTGAACCCGGGCGCCGCTACCACCACCGCGCCCTTAACCTCCACAGTGCCGCACCTGGGTGAGGACTTGTTTGCCCAACACACTTGCCCGGATGGGCAGCCCTTTGTGTGGCCACCGGAGTACCACCATCCCCAACTCCGGAAAGAAAGACCCCTGTGCGAGCCCCTGATCCCGGCTCCGGCGCCCGTCAAGATGACCCCGCTCTCGTTAGAGGAGGCGCAGTTTGAGTGGGACCCCGCAGGAGGAGACCTCATCGGGTTCACTCAGGAGACCCGGGCGGCCGCAGCTGAGCGTGCGGAGTGCTGCCGGCAGCAATTAGAGGTTTTCGACCGGGAACGACGGGAGAGGCGGGTCCGTGAGCAGCGGCTGCAAATAAAAAGTGCAGAACAAAAGAGCCGGACCAGAAGGAACCCCCGTGCAGCCCACGGTCCCCGTGCCACCGGGACTGTAATTAAATTCCAGTTGCAGCACGGTTGGGGCTTCATAAGAGATCATCACACCCCCGGCGACGTCTTCGTGACCAGAAGAGATGTCGAGTCCCACCTACCGGAGGGACACAGAGGTCGTGACCTGTACCTGGGTGATGAGGTCACCTTTACCCGGCACCAGTGTGCTAAAGGACCCTACGCCCTTCATGTACACCGGCTGACGGAGGAAGAGCTGAGGTGTCAGGAGGAGCAAGAGGACCCGGACGGGTCTGAAGAGCACACGGAGGAAGCATCAGGAGGACGCCGTTACTAGAGTACGGTAAAAAGAACTGTACATAATTACCCGTCGGGGTACAAGAACTGCTGCTGTTTAAAATATGTTCCCCGTTGTGACAAGTGTAAACTGTTACTCGTATGTCCCTTATTCCCACTGACCGAGGACTGAGAGCGGTCATTCTTTCCTAATCCCCACTGGCCGAGGACTGAGAGCGGCCATACCTACCCTTGTACATAGTTGCGCTTTCTAAGGCGCCCCCTACTGGTTTTATAGTAAACTGTTTTTCTTGAAAAGACTGTTGCACTTTACCCGGTCACAAGTTGCACCGTGGCAGCAGGAACAAGAATGTTTACAAGAATGTTTATATGAAAAGTTTTATGATGCTGATAATGTTTATATGTTTTTATGTTCATGATGTTTTGAAAAAAAAATTGTATGTTTTTGGATGTTTTTATTCTTTTACAGCCCGAGGACGTGCTGTGATTTACCAGGGGGGAATGTAGCACCCTGAGGGCTCGGCTGCTACAGGGGTATTACACCTCAAGCCAGAGGTGTGGTATTCCACTCCCGGGTAAGGATGGAGTGTGGAACTGAGCTCAGTAGGCTGCATGCACTAAATACATCCCATTTCCGGGGGAAAGAACTACGGTACTCCCACTAAGTTTATGTGCAGGTACGACAGCGTCTGTCCCTGGCTGGAGTGGGAGGGGGGTGGAACATCCCAGTAGTGTAGGGGCAGATAGGGGGAGTAGTCTGGGTAAAGTTAGGAGCTCATTGGGTGCTGGTCACCTGAGCTCACACATAGAGGGAGTATATAAGGTGGGCACCATCTAGTTGCAGGGAGTCTTGTAGAGAGGAGAGCCTGAGCAGAGCAGAGGAGCTCAGCCAGGAGGGCTGACAGGGAGCCGTGGCTCCGGCTGGGCCCAGCTCCAGAGCAGAGCCTGCAGAGAGAGAGAGGAGTGAGAAGGACCCAGAGAGGAAACAAGAAGGGAACCCCAAGATCCCAGAATAAGGACAGAAGGGTGAAGGGTTGGCGGACAAGGGTACCGGAACCCAAGCTGGTGGAGGCCACTAATCCTCAGCCAGAGACCGGAGGTCGTGGTCAAGATTTGCCACGACCCTCACCAAATCCACTAGAAAGGCACACCAAGTATAGGGTCAGGGAACCCAGAAGAGGTTTGACCACCAAGAGACCCGAGGGAGCCGGCCAAAAGTGGATCCCTGGTGGGAACGGCCAGAGAAAGGGAGAGTCAGAAAGGAGCTCAGGACCACGCTCCAGAATTGCTTGGGGGTTGGCCGAGTCCAGGACCTGGTGGACGCAGCACGGCTCGGGTGGTCACTCAAGGCCAGAGTGACCGAGGAACACCCGTAAGTAAAAACCCCTAAACTGCATCTCCTGACTTTGACTCTTCTTACTGCACCGTCACAACTCCCATCATCTACACCTGCTGCCCTGAGGCCATACCCCTCCCGTTGGGGGTTATACCATCACTGCTGCACACATACCACCGGCCTCAGCGGACTGTTCTGCAGCGGCGGCTTCAAAGCCGCACTCAACGGGTGGCGTAGTCGACAATCAAATTAACATCTACTGCTATAGACTGCCACTTAGTTTGACACCCTGGGCACGGACCGGGTCACCGCCACAAGGACTACTACCCCCATCGAGATCCGGCTCCGGGTATCCCCTGCACATGGCCCAGGGGGCGCGTCACATTCCCCCCCTTTTGAGTGACCGCCCTGGGCCACGGACCGGGCCAGCCACCTTGATATCCCCCGGCAACCAGAGGCCTGGCTGCCGAGTGCCCTACGGCCCTGGGGGCGAGTCACTATGCACAGTGGTTCATGAATTAATATTCACAGTGACCCTCCATCCTGTGATTAAAAGGGTCCGTACATTTGACACCTCCGTCTGACTCCCACAGTCTCCTCCGCACAGATCGATATTAAGATGGTCACCGCAATGACATGGGGAGTGCAGCGGTGAGTCCAGAGCGCAGCTCCTCGCTCTAAAATGCCCATCAGAAAGAAGAGGTCAGACATTTATTTTCTATGAGCGCTCTATTATCCAATTTATCAAACATCAGCACTACAAGAATCCGTCCTGAGCCGTGCTGGGATCTTTGAACGTGGGCCCCCGGGAGGATCGGGCCCCTGATGGTGGAGCAGATCACACTCATTATAATCCATCACTGATAGAAGATACATAAACAACAACACAGGATGATTGTAAAACAGTGAGGCAATATTTTATTGAGCCACCAAACACACAATAAACATATCGAACAGTCCCAGCAAATACCTAATATGGTGCAAATTACAGAGTCTCACCCTTCCGCTGACTCGCCGGGATTAAAGCAGCTGCCAATCTGAGGGGCTTATGGGGCTGACTACCCCCACCAATGGCACCCCCACCAAAGAGCACCCACAAAGAGGAGGTAACAACAAGCTTAGAAAGCTGACAGTCCATTGAGGTACGTGGCCAGGAGACCAGAAAGTTCCAATCTGGCTTCTCCAAACATATCCATGGAACTAGGTGACCGGAAGGTCCCGACTTGGCTTTTTCCGAGCATATTCACGAGTTCCAGGTGGCCGGAGTGTCCCAACCTGGCTACTCCAAACATCTCCATGGGACCAGGTGACTGGTGGGTCCCAACCTGGTTTTCCCAGATGTATCCATGGGTTCTATAGTAGTCAATAGAGCAGATTTGTATTCCTCCAGCCAGGGCTGTGGTCCCTTAAGCTGGCATCCTGTAGAAACCAAATCTGTGTCCCTCTTAATGGATTCATGGTGTTCTGTAGAGCTGTCCCATAGAGTGTTCCTGGCAGTGGTTTTGTAAAAAGACTCCTTTATGTAGTTCACAACTGTCCTTCTTCATGACTTCATCCACAGGTCAAGAGAAAGGGCTGGTGTTACTAATTCCCATTACTGGAGCATCCACAGTTCATCCCCCAATGTTGACTTGCAAACATTGCAAACATTGAAGGATAAACTATAAATTCCGAAACAATGCAAGTCAACAAATTGCATGGACTTATAAAATGGTAATCAACATATTTAGCAAACATCCATTGTTCAAAGAGCCTGCGTCCCTGTATTGCAAAGATAACAGTACAATAAACCAGAAGAGTTGATATAAGAGGTAAATAACCATTTATCAATGAACAAATATCACCTCAACCTACAAGATGAGTCAACATTCAGACTCATGACAAAAGATCATGTGCGTTGACCAACCGAAGAAAGAAACACATAAATTCAATAGTTAATAATTCAGGCAATAGTCTATCATTCTGGGCCTATGGAATTTACATCTGGATAATTACGATTAAATGCTGTGTCGTCACAGGCCCCTTTAGTTTTAGGGACTGGCAGGGGTCCTTTACAGTTGCTCTCCCACTAGTTCATCCTTCTTTCCTTTACTCCGTTTCAATAAAATATTTGGAAATATACAAAGTAAAAACTCAAATATAATTTTTTTTCTTACATTAAAACTTGATTTTATTAAAATAAACCCCCAAAAAACAAGAACAAAAAAACTAAACCTGATTAACATCGCAGAGAACAACAACCTAAACTGTACAACGATCACATGATTTATCCGGCACGAAAAACAGCATCAAGAATAAAATAGTAATAATTAATGGCAAAATTGTAGCTTTTGTTCATTTTGTCTCTATACTGCACGATAAACGCTGGAAAGAAAAAATATAAGAACCATTCCTGGGGTTTTGCCATTGAATGCTGGAAAAAATAAAAAAACATCAGCAGAATTGTTTTTTTATTAATCTCACGCAAAAGAAAAATGGAATAAAAATTATAAAAACGTCTGTTCCCCAAAATGTTACCAGTGAATCCTATAGCAGCTCCGCATGGACCCAAACTGGTAAACTAAAAACTCCTGCATGCCCCGTGTGTGTGTGTATGTGTGTATATGTATATATATATATATACATACACATATATATATACTCCTCTGTACTATATACACGGCAGAGCTCACACACCACAACACGCTCCGCTGCGGCGCCACAAAAAGAGCGGACCTGGCTGCACACACACCTGCTCCTGTCACCTGTATACACAGTTGAAACCAGAAATTTACATACACTATATAAATGTTAGAACCCTCCTGTTTGTTTTTCCATCTTGTGTTTTGTGGTCACAAGACCATCTGCCTTTATATTCCAGCTCCGCCCTTTTGGCTGTGTTGGACTTCGGTGTTGTTTGACTGCTTTGCTAGCCAGGTGCTTCTGTGCCTTTCTCTGTCAGTTCGCTTGGTCCTTCTGGGACCTCTAGTACCTTTTTGTCAGTTTATCTTTTTGTGTTCTGTAACAACTTCTCTGTTTAGGAGATGTCCCATTTTTGTTCCAGTCCTTAGTTCTTTTAGGGACCCCTCTCCTTTATGCTATAGGTCTTCGTTCAGACTAGCCGAGGACTAAGGCGGGTCTGTTCGCTAGAAACAGGCAGCCCGCTACATTGTAGGGATTCAGCTTAGTCTTACTGTAGGGATAGCTTTCTCCTTTCTTTCCTTAGTACTTGTTGCAGATCATAACAATAAAAAGACACATCTGCATGTTTTTGTCAATATCTGACATGAAATCAGAATAAACCTTCACGTTTTAGGTCAATTAGGATTACCATAATTTTTAAGATTTGCCAAATGCCAGAATAATAAGAGAGAGAGAGAATGTTTTAAAGCATTTTTATTACTTACTGCAAAGTCATAAGTTTACATACACTAATATTGCTATACCTTTAAAAAATTCTGGACTGCCCATATGATGATGTCATGTGTTTGGAAACTTCTGATAGTTTTTTTGGCAACATCTCAGTTAATTAGAGACACACCTGTGGATGTATTTTAATGCACACCTGAAACACACTGCTTCTATGTGTAGCATCATGGGAAAGTCTAAAGAAATCAACCAAGATATCAGGAAGAGAATTGTGGACTTGCACAAGTCTGGCTCATCCTTGGGTACAATTTCAAGATACCTGAAGGTGTCTCGTTAATCTGTACAAACAATTATATGCAAGTACAAACAAGATGGGACTGTCCAGCCATCATACCGCTCAGGAAGGAGACGGGTTCTGTGTCCCAGACATGAACGTGCTTTGGTCCGATATGTGCATATCAAGGACAAAAGCAAAAGATCTTGTGAAGATGATAGGGGAAGCTGATAAGATTGTGTCTATATCCACAGTGAAATGAGTACTGTATCAATATAGGATGAAAGGCCACTGTGCCAGGAAGAAGCCATTACTCCAAAAGAAAGATAAAAAAGCCAGATTAATGTTTGCAAATGCACACAGGAACAAAGACATTAATTTTTGGAGACATGTCCCGTGGTCTGATAAAACTAAAATTGAACTTTTTGGGCATAGTGACCATCGTTACTTTTGGAAGAAAAAAGGAGAAGCTTGGAAGCCTAAGAACACCATCCCAACTGTGAAACACGGGGGAGGCAGCATCATGTGGGGTTGATTTCCTGTAGGAGGGACTGGCGATAGCGCCACTCACAGGCATCACGTGACCCCCCGGCAGCAGCCGGCTCTTTCTTCCGCTGATGTCACGTCAAATGATGCGTGACATTAGTGTCGCGGACCCCGCGGTGGATGCTGGGCTGTGGGCGGGGGTTACCCCGCGCGTCCCACCCAGCATCCTCCGCGCCCCACTCCCAATGAATGAGGAGAGGGAAAGAGGGAAACTTTTGACTTAGCAGTAAGTAATAAAAATGTCCTAAAACATTCTCTCTCTCTCATTATTCTGGCATTTGGCAAATATTAAAAATGATGGTAATCCTAATTGACCTAAAAAGGGAAAGGTTTATTCTGATTTCATGTCAGATATTGAGAAAAACCTGCAGATGTGTCTATTTATACAGTGTATGGAAACTTCTGATTTCAACTGTATATATATATATATATATATATATATATATATATATATATGTGTGTGTATATTATATACACGGCGAAGCTCACACACCACAACACCCACAGCAGAGGAACGGGCTGCACACACACCTGCTCCTGTCAGTGCTGTGAGCGCCCCTCATATCGCTGCTGGCTGCGCCCCTCATATTGCTGCTGGCTCCGCCCCTCACATCGCTGCTGGCTCCGCCCCTCATGTCGCTGCTGGCGCTCCGCCCCTCATATCGCTGCTGGCTCCGCCCCTCATATCGCTGCTGGCTCCGCCCCTCATATCGCTGCTGGCTCCGCCCCTCATATCGCTGCTGGCTCCGCCCCTCATGTCGCTGCTGGCGCTCCGCCCCTCATATCGCTGCTGGCTCCGCCCCTCACATCGCTGCTGGCTCCGCCCATCAGCCGCTCACAGTCCTCAGCAATATGGAGACATCCGCACTGATCAGAATCCTCGGGGGCGTGGCCTGTCACTGTAGTCACACAAGGGTTGTCATGGAGATCTCAAGGGAAGGCAGGTGGGCGGGGCTTAGAGCAGGAAGTAGAAGCCGTGCAGTGTGATTGGCTCCTTACCTTCTGCCAGTAATGGAGCAGATATATGGCTCCTATATAATGGAGGGGGCTCAGGAGGGGTTCCCCACCCAAAAGGTCAGGGGATAAATAATACTGGACATGAGCGAGGGCAGGAGGACATTATTCTATATTGTAAGAAATCTGATTTCTTCTTTCCTCACAGTTTTTCCTGTGCAAGGCCACACGTATTGTGCGATAATCTGTGAATATGGGGGGATCTGCTCCTCACATCCACATCAATCCCCCCACGTCTGAGCTCTCCCTTACAGGGGTCTTCTGCTCTGCACATTGATGCCGTATCCATGGAGATGACATCATGGCCGGTACATGCGGATCTCCCCGATGGGACCCTCATGTATCTGGAGGACGAGGCACTGCTGCTCCTCGGGGAGAGGGGGCACAATTCCTGTACACATGATACAGGGGCTTCTGCCATCTCTGGGCTGAGAATAATGCTGGCAGCGCGCAGTCTACATGATGTGAGGATTACAAGTCTGCAGTCACAGAGAGTCACACAGATGACTGCAGGCCTTCAGCTTCACACCGGACAATCCCTTTAAATACATGTATATTGGTCTAAAAAGACTTTTTACTATTTTGCTTCATGTAACATTTGCTCTGTTCGGCCTTTACCAGCTTTTTGTTTCCCAGCAGAACATTGATGGCTGCAGAATGAGTTAACTTGAGATTCAGTCAGTGAGCTCCTTATGATGTGGAGTTTCCAGCTCTTTTATTTCTGCGATGATTTATGACTGAATCAGAGATCAGCCCAACTTTCATGCTGGTCTGTGAACATAATCAGCACAGAGAAGGTCAGAATGAGCTCACTGATAAATTCTCAGTGAGCTCAATCTGCAACTAGCAATGCAAAGGAAATAAAAAAGCCAAATTGTTTATGAAACGTTATTGAAAAAATATTTCATAGAATCATAGAATCATAGAATGGTAGAGTTGGAAGGGACCTCCTGGGTCATCTGGTCCAACCCCCTGCTCAAAGCAGGATTCACTAGATCATCTCAGACAGATGTCTGTCCAGCCTCTGTTTGAAGACGTCCATTGAAGGGGAACTCACCACCTCTCGTGGCAGCCTGTTCCACTCATTAATCACCCTAACTGTCAAAAAGTTTTTTCTAATATCTAATCTGTGTCTCCTCCCATTTAGTTTCATCCCATTGCTTCTAGTCTTTCCTTGTGCAAATGAGAATAAAGATGATCCTTCTACAATGTGACAGCCCTTGACATATTTGTAGACAGCTATTAAGTCTCCTCTCAGTCTTCTTTTTTGCAAGCTAAACATTCCCAAATCCTGCAACCGTTCCTCATAGGACATGGTTTGCAGACCAGTCACCATTCTGGACGCTCTTCTCTGAACTTGCTCCAGTTTGTCTATGTCTTTTTTAAAATGTGGTGCCCAAAACTGTACACAGTATTCCAGATGAGGTCTGACCAAAGAGGAGTAAAGACCGATAATGACTTCACGTGATCTAGACTGTATGCTTCTGTTAATACATCCCAGAATTGTATTTGCCTTTTTTGCTGCTGCATCACACTGTTGACTCATGTTCAGTCTATGATCTATTAGTATACCTAAGTCTTTTTCACATGTACTGTTGCTTAGCTCTATTCCTCCCATTCTGTATATGCTTTTTTCATTTTTATTGCCCAGATGTAGTACTTTGCATTTTTCCCTGTTAAAAACCATTCTGTTGGTTGCTGCCCACTGCTCCAGTTTATTTAGGTCTTTTTGAATCCTCTCTCTCTCTTCTCTAGTATTAGCTATCCCTCCTAGCTTTGTGTCATCAGCAAATTTAATCAGTTTACCCTCAATTCCTTCATCTAAATCATTGATAAAGATGTTGAACAATACAGGTCCCAGGACGGAGCCCTGTGGTACCCCACTTGAGACATTCATCCAGCTCGATGTGAAGCCATTTACAACCACCCTTTGAGTCCGATCACTAAGCCAGTTATGAATCCACCTAACAGTTGCCTGGTCCATTGCATACTTGGTCATTTTTTCAATAAGGATGATGTGAGATACTTTGTCAAATGCTTTGCTGAAGTCAAGATATACTATATCTACAGCATTTCCCTGATCCACCCAGTCAGTGATTCTGTCATAGAAGGAAATTAAGTTAGTCTGACATGACTTGTTAGTTACAAACCCATGCTGACTCTGGTTAATCACTTCATTCTTATCCATGTACTTACATACATGTTGTTTAATAATTTGTTCAAAGATCTTTCCTGGTATAGAAGTCAGACTCACCGGCCTATAGTTCCCTGGGTCCACCTTCTTCCCCTTTTTGAAGATAGGAACAACATTTGCTCTTCTCCAGTCTTCTGGGACTTCTCCTGTTCTCCAAGAATTTTCAAAGATTATGGAGAGTGGTTCTAAAATTTCTTCTACAATCTCCTTCAGTACTCTGGGGTGTAATTCATCTGGACCTGGAGACTTGAACTCATTTATGTTAGCTAAATATTCCCTCACAATCTTTCTGTTTACTGATAACTTGGATTCCTCTATTCCTCTATTCCTTTAAAAGGACAGTGAACATCAGTTGATGTTACATTTTCTTTCTGAGAGAAAACAGATGCAAAATAGGAATTAAAAAGTTGTAAAAATCCTATAGCATCTTTGACTTTTCTTTTACTTTTGACATACCCCCAAAATCCTTTTTTATTGCTTTTGACATCTCTTGCAAGCCTTAATTCATTGTCAGCTTTAGCTAACCTGATACGTGCCCTGCAGGATCTGCAGACTGCATTATAATCTTCTTTAGATATGCCTCCCTCTTTCCATTTAATAAACATTTCTTTCTTTCTTTTTAGCATGTGTTTAAGTTCTGTGTTCATCCATCCTGGTTTCCTTAAATGCTTCCCATTCTTCCTACTTTTCGGGATTGTTAACGATTGTGCTTTGAGAATCTCATTTTTAAAAATTTCCCATCCTTCCTGGACATTTTTGTCCTTAAGGACATCCAGCCATTGGATCCCTCCTATTCTCTTTCTGAGTCTCTTAAAATCTGCCTTTCTAAAATCTAACCTTGAAGTTTGAGTCTTCACATGTCTTCCTCCTCTAGTTATCCAAAATTCTATAATAGCATGATCGCTGCCTCCTAGGGTCCCAGCCACCTTTACCTCCTCAACCATTTCCTCCCTGTTTATAAGAATTAGATCCAAAGTAGCAGATCCCCTTGTTTTCTCCCCTACCTTTTGGAAGATAAAGTTGTCAGCAAGAGAGGATAAGAATTTGCTTGACCTGTTAGTTTTACTTGAGAGAGATTCCCAACAAATGTCTGGATAGTTGAAATCTCCCATGACCACTACGTCATATTTTTTGGAGAACTTGGTCATTTGATACATAAAGAGTTCATCCATATATTCAGCTTGCCCAGGTGGCCTGTAGTAAATGCCTACAATGGTGTCCTTTCCGTTGTTCTCTCCTTGTATTCTTACCCAAACAGTTTCCACAGAACTCCCAGTCTCTGAAGCTTCAATCTCTGTGCAGATATACGCTTTTCTAATATACAATGCAACACCTCCTCCTCGTTTATCAAGTCTGTTTCTTGCAAATAAGTTGTATCCTTTTAGCCTTTTATTCCAATCATGTGTATCGTCCCACCAAGTTTCAGTGATTCCAATGACATCATATTCCTTTTCCTGCATTAGTAGTTCCAATTCTCCTTGTTTGTTGCCCATGCTTTGTGCATTTGTATAAAAACATTTTAGTTTGTGATTGGTTTCTCTTCCTCCCATATTTTTATTATTTAGATTTTTTTGTCTTTGTTCTTCTTTTCCACTTCCAGTAGCAGAGATCTCAATAGTATTTGTCAGCTGTATGGCTTTTTCTGGCCTTTTGCTTCCCTTCCCACATTGTTCTAGTTTAAAGCTCTTCTGATGAGTGTAGCAAGGCGACTTCCAAATACATGTTTTCCAGTCTTCGTAAGGTGCACCCCATCTCTAGCAAGTAGTCCATCGTATAGGTAATTCATTCCGTGATCCAGAAATCCAAATCCTTGTTGACGGCACCATCGACGTAGCCAGTTGTTCACCTGTAGAATCTTATTCCACCTCATTGTTCCATGGCCATCCACTGGGAGGATGGATGAGAAGACCACCTGCGCTCCCAATTCTTTCACTTTCTTGCCTAAGTCTTCAAAGTCACTGCAGATGGTTTCCAGGTCCTTTCTTGCGGTGTCATTTGTCCCCACATGTATTAGCAGGAATGGGTAGTGATCTGTAGGTCTGAAGAGTCTTGATATCCTGTCAGACACATCTTTAATTTTTGCTCCTGGAAGACAGCACATTTCTCTTGAGGTTATGTCTGGTCTGCAGATAGCGGCCTCTGTTCCTCTTAACAGGGAATCCCCCATGACCACCACTCTCCGTTTTTTCTTCACAACATTCTTCTTTCTCCATCCAGGAGGATTCTGAGGGCTTACAAGGTTATTCATTGCTGGCAAAGTCTTATCTTGCTGTATTTCTTCATGGTTCTCCTGCGTGAGAGCCTGGTACTGGTTCCTGAGCAGTATGGGTGCTGACTGCCTCTCGATCCTCCTGCTTCTCTGGGTCACATGCTTCCATTCCTCTGTTTCATCAGGTGCAGTTCGAATTTCTTCTCTTTCTGAATCATGAAGAGATAATTCTGCTCTGTCTAAGAACTCTTCACCTTCCTTAATGATTTTCAAGGTAGTTAACCTCTCTTCTAGATTTCGCAACTTTTCCTCCAACAGGGACACAAGCTTGCATTTCTGGCATGTGAAGTTTGGCTTTTCCACTGGCAAGCCTGTGAACATGTAGCAGGATATGCAGCTCACCAAATGGCTCCTGGACTCTTCCATGTTCTTATTGTTAATGTTCTGAAAACAGTGAAAAAAGCTTAAAAAAAAAGCTTCAAAATGCGCGCTCCTACCGGCGCGCGGTTTACCGATGTCCTCTTTTCAGCTCCAACAGCCAAAATCCAGTGTTCTTTGAGCTCGCGGAGACTCTTCACTTACCCCAAAATGCAGTGGGAATATGCAAATTATCTCCTCAGGACTCCTCCCCTGGTTTACCGATGTCCTCTTTTCAGCTCCAACAGCCAAAATCCAGTGTTCTTTGAGCTCGCGGAGACTCTTCACTTACCCCAAAATGCAGTGGGAATATGCAAATTATCTCCTCAGGACTCCTCCCCTGGTTTACCGATGTCCTCTTTTCAGCTCCAACAGCCAAAATCCAGTGTTCTTTGAGCTCGTGGAGACTCTTCACTTACCCCAAAATGCAGTGGGAATATGCAAATTATCTCCTCAGGACTCCTCCCCTGGTTTACCGATGTCCTCTTTTCAGCTCCAACAGCCAAAATCCAGTGTTCTTTGAGCTCGCGGAGACTCTTCACTTACCCCAAAATGCAGTGGGAATATGCAAATTATCTCCTCAGGACTCCTCCCCTGGTTTACCGATGTCCTCTTTTCAGCTCCAACAGCCAAAATCCAGTGTTCTTTGAGCTCGCGGAGACTCTTCACTTACCCCAAAATGCAGTGGGAATATGCAAATTATCTCCTCAGGACTCCTCCCCTGGTTTACCGATGTCCTCTTTTCAGCTCCAACAGCCAAAATCCAGTGTTCTTTGAGCTCGTGGAGACTCTTCACTTACCCCAAAATGCAGTGGGAATATGCAAATTATCTCCTCAGGACTCCTCCCCTGGTTTACCGATGTCCTCTTTTCAGCTCCAACAGCCAAAATCCAGTGTTCTTTGAGCTCGCGGAGACTCTTCACTTACCCCAAAATGCAGTGGGAATATGCAAATTATCTCCTCAGGACTCCTCCCCTGGTTTACCGATGTCCTCTTTTCAGCTCCAACAGCCAAAATCCAGTGTTCTTTGAGCTCGTGGAGACTCTTCACTTACCCCAAAATGCAGTGGGAATATGCAAATTATCTCCTCAGGACTCCTCCCCTGGTTTACCGATGTCCTCTTTTCAGCTCCAACAGCCAAAATCCAGTGTTCTTTGAGCTCGCGGAGACTCTTCACTTACCCCAAAATGCAGTGGGAATATGCAAATTATCTCCTCAGGACTCCTCCCCTGGTTTACCGATGTCCTCTTTTCAGCTCCAACAGCCAAAATCCAGTGTTCTTTGAGCTCGCGGAGACTCTTCACTTACCCCAAAATGCAGTGGGAATATGCAAATTATCTCCTCAGGACTCCTCCCCTGGTTTTTTTGTATGTATATATTTTGCCCAAAATGTCTGAGTGTCCATATCCTTAGTACCAGCACAGCTGAGGATTTGGTACAATCAGGGGCGTACATAGGAATCATGGGGCCCCATAGCAGAAGTTCTAATTGGGCCCCCCCCCCAACAAAAAATTGTAAAAATGTAAATAATTGTCGGGGTCACAGAAGAGCAGATGTCACAACCTTCCAACCTTTACATAGTAATTTTCCTCCTGCTGAAGTCCTAGATCCCTTTTTCATTGCCCATAAAGTGTGGTGCCAACAAAAGTGCCCCCCAAACACGGTATGATACCCCCATGGTGAATTCCTCCATATGCACAGTATAATGACCCTACTGTACCCCACCTCAACTCCCAGGGTAAAGTATGATGACACCAACACAGTATGATCCCCCAACTGCCCCACACCTCTCCATACTCCATAGAGTACAATGCACTCGCCATGGTCCTCCACACAGTATAAGACTCTCGCCATGGTCCTCCACGCAGTATAATGCACTCCCTCGTGGTCCTCCACACAGTATAATGCACTGCTTCGTGGTCCTCCACGCAGTATAATGCACTCTCTCGTGGTCCTCCACGCAGTATAATGCACTCCCACGTGGTCCTCCACACAGTACAATGCACTCCCCGTGGTCCTCCACACAGTATAATGCACTCCCCCATGGTCCTCCACACAGTATAATGCACTCCCCCATGGTCCTCCACACAGTACAATGCACTCCCCCATGGCCCTCCACACAGTACAATGCACTCCCCCATGGTCCTCCACACAGTACAATGCACTCCCCCATGGTCCTCCACACAGTACAATGCATTCCCTCATGGTCCTCCACACAGTATAAGACTCTCGCCATGGTCCTCCACACAGTATAAGGCACTCGCCATGGTCCTCCACGCAGTATAATACAGTCCCCATGGTCCTCCACGCAGTATAATGCACTCCCTCGTGGTCCTCCACGCTGTATAATGCACTCCCTCGTGGTCCTCCACGCTGTATAATGCACTCCCACGTGGTCCTCCACACAGTACAATGCACTCCCCGTGGTCCTCCACACAGTATAATGCACTCCCCCATGGTCCTCCACACAGTACAATGCACTCCCCCATGGTCCTCCACACAGTACAATGCACTCCCCCATGGTCCTCCACACAGTATAAGACACTCGCCATGGTTCTCCACTCAGTATAATGCATTCCCCCATGATCCTGTACGCAGTATAATGCAGCCCCCCATAGGGTAAAATGCAGCCCCCCCCCCCCACTGTAGGGTAAAATGCAGCCCCAGTCCTCCAGTATTATCAGTACACACTGATTTAAAAATAAATACATACTTACCGCTCCTCGTTCCCCGCTGCTTCAGTCTCTGCAGCTGATCACCTCAGCAGCTGCCAGCTCCACTGTCTGACACAGCGTGGCGCGTCATCATGCTGCTGCGTCAGACGCAGAGGAGGAATGATGGGAGAGGGAGTGTCACATGATGCTCCCTCCTCCAGGTTTTCGTGGGTCCCGGGCGAAAGAGTCTCAGTGGCCCCTTTAACACATCCAACCATTCATGATGCACAGATACAGCAGAGAAATTATAGATATAGATATAGTACAATGCCAAACATTTCACTGACTTCTTACATTTCATGAGTGATATCTATTGTAAATTCTACAATAGCTCAGAAACCGGTGAATCCTCACAGCGCACAGTGCAGACCGGACAGTATAGTCCTCCATACAGTGTTATGGCACCACTATGTCCTCCATACAATATTATGGGCACCACATAGTCCTCCATACAGTATTATGAGCCCCATATAATGCTCCACACAAAATACTGGATCCCATATAATTCACCGTAGAGAATACTGCCTGGTCCCCATGTAATGCCATATGCAGGCTGGACCCCATACAGAGGCCCCACAAGCCCGCTGCATCCCACCCGGGGCCCCCACAAGCCTTCTGCTTCCCCCCGGGGCCCCCACAAGCCTGCAGCACCCCCCCCCCGCAGAGGACCCAGAAGCCTGCAGCATCCCCCCCAGAGCCCCCACAAGCCCACAGCATCCCCCCCAGAGCACCCACAAGCCTGCAGCATCCCCCCAGAGCACCCACAAGCCCACAGCATCCCCCCCCAGGGCCCCACAAGCAAGCAGCATCCCCCCCAGAGCACCCACAAGCCCACAGTATCCCCCCAAGGGCCCCCACAAACCCACAGCATCCCCCCCAGGGCCCCAGAAGCCCACAGCATCCCCCCCAGGGCCCCCACACACCCACAGCACCCCTTCAGGGCCCCACAAGCCCGCAGCATCCCCCCCAGAGCACCCACAAGCCCACAGCATCCCCCCCAGGGCCCCACAAGCCCGCAGCATCTCCCCCAGGGCCCCACAAGCTCGCAGCATCCCCCCCAGAGCCCCCACAAGACCGCAAAATCCCCCTTAGGGCCCACACAAGCCCGCAGCATCCCCCCCAGAGCCCTCACAAGCCCACAGCATCCCCTTAGGGCCCCCACAAGCACACATTATCCCTGCATTATTCCCCAGAGCCCCCTAAGATCTCCACAAGCATTAACCCCACCAGACTGCCCTCCAGCATTAACCCCCCCCAAATCCCTCACTCGCAAGTATCAAGCCCCCTCATCCCAAAAACAACAAGAAGAAAAGACATCAGACCAGCAATTAATAGAACAATCTCCTGTTTCTCAGCTTAGGATACTGACCTCCTCCTGCAGCTTCACCGGCAGCTCTGTCTCTGCATGAGACTCTGGCGTCTGGTGCTGAACTAGAACACGCCCCCGGAAATGACATCATACCTGGAAAGATCCCATACATTCTAGCGTCTAGGGCACGGGAAGAGGTAAGTATTGTGCCGGCAGGGGCCCTGAGCAGGCGGGGGGCCCATAGCGCGCCGGGATGCCCGACGACGAGTAAGCCCCCCCGCCTGCTCGGGGCCCCGCCGCTTGCCTGGGTGCAGGAGAGGGACCCGATGCGGGGGTACACAGTGCAGGCGACTGCTATGGGGCCCCCCCAGCTCACGGGTCCCATAGCAGTCGCGTGGCCTGCCGCCATTGGCGGGACGCCACTGGGTACAATGGTGTCTGGCCTGGACAATCCTCTGTAAGGGAAACCAAGTCCGAACTGATAGATTTTCCCTGCACTGATACATTGTAGCAAACGGTCAGGACAGGAGGGGGATCGTCTAGACTGAATACCATTGTAATAAGTGCTCCGCTGCTGTCAGGATTAGATTTTTTTCAGGTTCTGGATATTAACAAGAATGATTTTATTCTCAGACAACAAGCAGAGATCTTACAAATGGCAGAACAGTGGAATAATCCTTCATTGCAGAGAGGAGAACTTTCCTCCTGTATCCGGCGGATCGTCCTGTGGCTGAGAACAGTCTTTGCGGAGCGATTCCTCCCTATGAGGGGAACGTCGGCGCGGTGGAGCTGCTGTATCAGCCACGGAGGGGAATGAAGAGCAAGAAAGATTTATCCCTCATCCTGGAGGATCCGGAACTGAAGACTGCGGAGATCAAAGCTGAAGGTGAAGCCACATGTGATCTGTATACATCGGCAGAGGGGTCGTCACATGAGGAAATCCCCCCATATCTATGGAGATGGCGATCTGTGGGGGCCGGACACAGAATGGGTGTGTGGTGTAACCAAAGAGAACACTAAGTCAGCACAGGAGCTGTGTACACAAAACGGAAGCATTCTGCAAAGTTACTTTATTCTCTTTATCCCCTTCCCGACATCCGCAGAATTTAAGTGTCGCAATTCCAATGAGTTGTGGATTTTTGGTTCAAGTTGCCCAATGGGACCAAAAAATAATGTGATAGAAAAGGATTAAAATTGAAATTTATAAATAAAAAAAAAATCCTTTTAAATTTCCCACCTCCATTTGTCAATACAAAGCAACACTAAAAGATTATATATATATATTTATTTATTTAGTATTGACACACTGACAAAAAGTCCATCTATCAAATCATAAATATATTAACCCCAACAGCAAATGCCCAACAGCAAAGATAATCTAAACACCCCAGTTTTTTTTTTTCTTTTTGGGTAATTTTACCTTCCAAAAAATGCATCAAAAAGAGATGAAAAGTTTGTAGACGGCAGAGAATGGCATCAATAACCCCCGCAGGTCGGCGAGCAGAAAGCGAACCTCGCCCAGATTCATCAGCAGAAGCATGGAACAAATGCCGGGTCTCACAAAATGGTGACACAATACCGGGTTATTAATTACTGTTTGGTGACACCATAATACGGCAATTCTGGCTTCTTAATTTATTTTTCCGCTATTTAACGTGCGGTTTAAATAATTTGGGCTTTGATAGGTCGGACTTTTACAGACATGACAATATAAAATGTTTCTTTTTTAATTTATTTTTTTTTACCTCGGGAAAAAGAGGTGATTTAACATTTTTGTTTATTTTTTTTCCTTTGTAAAACTTTTTTCTTTTTTTTCCATTTTTACTTTCTTTTTTTATGTCCCCTTAGGGCACTTGAACCTGCGATCTCTTGACTGCTTATTCTATATACAGTAATCCTCTAGTAATGCAGTATACAGTTTATAAGATTAAGTTCAGACTGTGGATGAACTTCACAGGAGTACCAAGATGGCAGCCATGCAGGCCTTCACCATTCCCCTGACTGCCATTGTCATCCATTTCCTGGCGATAGCACAATATAAATGCCGCTGTTGGCTCAGGTGGCCACAGTCTACTCAAGTCGCTGCTGTCGGCTCAGGTCACCGCCGTTCTGGGCTGGCTGGCAAATTGCACACAGTAGCAACCCATCCTTATTGAGTTTTATCTGTGGCTGATTCATAAAGTGAGTAAAGGTTACAAAGCTTTAAAAAGATAAAGCCGGTGTTATGATGTAATAGTTGAGGTCAAATGCCGACTAGATTCTCATCCACTTCTATCAGTGGGCTACTCAGAGAGGTGTCTGAGACTCTAGTCAGCATGTGACCAGGCTCGGACTGGCCTGCTGGGGAATTCCCCGGTGGGCCCCACTGCAGGGCCAGCACTAACAAGAGAAGGAAGGCTCCTCCCACTCCTACCCTAGCACAGCTATGCACTTGTCTACACTGTGTTCCAAATTATTATGTAAATAATATTTTCTCAGATTTTCCCAAATTACCTATATGAATTGCAGTCATTGTAATTTTCCAGTCAAATAACTATTAGAGTACAATTGAAAGGTTTTTGTACAAACTGCCTATGATAACAGTATATTTTTAAAAAAATAAAAACTCAAACTGCACTCAAAATGCATGTTCCAAATTATTATGCACAGCAGAGTTTTCAACCTTTTCATTTTAATAAAGAACAAAAAAATGGTCATTTTTGAAATTATAAGCATTAGCAGGTTATTACAAAGTGAAATCAAACAGTTTTCAACTCAAAACTTTATTCGAGGTGATGTTACATTTGCACATAGGACCCCTTGTTCGAAAGGAGCTTCTGAACTCTCTCGTCCATTGAATTTGTCAGGTTTTGGATGGTTTCTGCTTCAATTGTTTTCCATGAGGACAGAATACCCTCCCAGAGCTGTTGCTTAGATGTGAACTGCCTCCCGCCATCATAGACACTCCTTTTGATGATGCTCAATGGGGTTGAGGTCAGGGGAGCATGGGGGCCACACCATAAGTTTGTCCCCTTTTATGCCCATAGCAGCCAGAGATGCAGATGTGTTATGTGCAGCATGAGACCGGGTATGCTGTGTGTGGGGGACTTGTCTATATACTGTATGCTGTGTGTGGGGGACTTGTCTATATACTGTATGCTGTGTGTGGGGGACTTGTCTATATACCGTATGCTGTGTGTGGGGGACTTGTCTATATACCGTATGCTGTGTGTGGGGGACTTGTCTATATACCGTATGCTGTGTGGGGGGGACTTGTCTATATACTGTATGCTGTATGGGGGACTTGTCTATATACCGTATGCTGTGTGTGTGGGGGACTTGTCTATATACTGTATGCTGTGTGTGGGGGACTTGTCTATATACTGTGTGTGGGGGACTTGTCTATATACCGTATGCTGTGTGGGGGACTTGTCTATATACCGTATGCTGTGTGTTGGGGACTTGTCTATATACTGTATGATGTGTGGTGGGGGACTTGTCTATATACTGTATGCTGTGTGGGGGGGACTTGTCTATATACCGTATGCTGTGTGTGTGGGGGACTTGTCTATATACCGTATGCTGTGTGTGGGGGACTTGTCTATATACCGTATGCTGTGTGTGGGGGGGACTTGTCTATATACCGTATGCTGTGTGGGGGGACTTGTCTATATACCTTATGCTGTGTGTGGGGGACTTGTCTATATACCGTATGCTGTGTGTGGGGGGGACTTGTCTATATACCGTATGCTGTGTGAGGGGGACTTGTCTATATACTGTATGATGTGTGGTGGGGGACTTGTCTATATACTGTATGCTGTGTGTGGGGCACTTGTCTATATACTGTATGCTGTATGGGGGACTTGTCTATATACCGTATGCTGTGTGTGTGGGGGACTTGTCTATATACCGTATGCTGTGTGTGGGGGACTTGTCTATATACCGTATGCTGTGTGGGGGGGACTTGTCTATATACTGTATGCTGTATGGGGGACTTGTCTATATACCGTATGCTGTGTGTGGGGGACTTGTCTATATACCGTATGCTGTGTGTGGGGGACTAGTCTATATACCGTATGCTGTGTGGGGGACTTGTCTATATACCGTATGCTGTGTGTGGGGGACTTGTCTATATACTGTATGCTGTGTGGGGGGGACTTGTCTATATACTGTATGTTGTGTGTGGGGGACTTGTCTATATACCGTATGCTGTGTGTGTGGGGGACTTGTCTATATACTGTATGCTGTGTGTGGGGGACTAGTCTATATACCGTATGCTGTGTGGGGGACTTCTCTGTATACCTTATGCTGTGTGTGGGGGACTTGTCTATATACTGTATGCTGTCTGTGGGGGACTTGTCTATATACCGTATGCTGTGTGTGGGGGACTTGTCTATATACCATATGCTGTGTGTGGGGGACTTGTCTATATACTGTATGCTGTGTGGGGGACTTGTCTATATACTGTATGCTGTGTGGGGGGGACTTGTCTATATACTGTATGTTGTGTGTGGGGGGACTTGTCTATATACTGTGTGCTGTGTGTGGGGGACTTGTCTATATACTGTATGCTGTGTGTGGGGGACTTGTCTATATACCGTATGCTGTGTGTGGGGGACTTGTCTATATACCGTATGCCCGTATGCTGTGAGGGGGACTTGTCTATATACTGTATGCTGTGTGTGGGGACTTCTCTATATACCGTATGCTGTGTGTGGGGGACTTGTCTATATACCGTATGCTGTGTGTGGGGGACTTGTCTATATACTGTATGCTGTGTGTGGGGACTTCTCTATATACCGTATGCTGTATGTGGGGGACTTGTCTATATACCATATGCTGTGTGTGGGGGACTTGTCTATATATCGTATGCTGTGTGTGGGGCACTTGTCTATATACTGTATGCTGTGTGTGGGGGACTTGTCTATATACCGTATGCTGTGTGTGGTTTGACTTCTCTATATACCGCATACTGTGTGTGTGTGTGGGGGGGCTTGTCTATATACCGTATGCTGTGTGGGGGACTTGTGTATATACCGTATGCTGTGTGTGGGGGACTTGTCTATATACCGTATGCTGTGTGTGGGGGACTTGTCTATATACCGTATGCTGTGTGGGGGACTTGTCTATATACCGTATGCTGTGTGTGGGGCACTTGTCTATATACCGTATGCTGTGTGGGGGACTTGTCTATATACCGTATGCTGTGTGTGGTTTGACTTCTCTATATACCGCATACTGTGTGTGTGTGTGGGGGGGCTTGTCTATATACCGTATGCTGTGTGGGGGACTTGTGTATATACCGTATGCTGTGTGTGGGGGACTTGTCTATATACCGTATGCTGTGTGTGGGGGACTTGTCTATATACCGTATGCTGTGTGGGGGACTTGTCTATATACCGTATGCTGTGTGTGGGGGACTTGTCTATATACCGTATGCTGTGTGGGGGACTTGTCTATATACCGTATGCTGTGTGTGGGGCACTTGTCTATATACCATATGCTGTGTGGGGGGGGACTTGTCTATATACCGTATGCTGTGTGGGGGGGACTTGTCTATATACCGTATGCTGTGTGTGGGGGACTTGTCTATATACCGTATGCTGTGTGTGGGGGACTTGTCTATATAACGTATGCTGTGTGTGGGGGACTTGTCTATATACCGTATGCTGTGTGTGGGGGACTTGTCTATATACCGTATGCTGTGTGTGGGGGACTTGTCTATATACCTTATGCTGTGTGTGGGGGACTTGTCTATATACTGTATGCTGTGTGTGGGGGACTTGTCTATATACTGTATGCTGTGTGTGGGGGACTTGTCTATATACTGTATGCTGTGTGTGGGGGACTTGTCTATATACCGTATGCTGTGTGTGGGGGACTTGTCTATATACCGTATGCTGTGTGGGGGGGACTTGTCTATATGCCGTATACTGTGTGTGGGGGACTTGTCTATATACCGTATGCTGTGTATGTGGGACTTGTCTATATACTGTATGCTGTGTGTGGGGGACTTGTTTATATACTGTATGCTGTGTGTGGGGGACTTGTCTATATACCGTATACTGTGTGTGGGGGACTTGTCTATATACCGTATTGTAGTGCCGGCGTCCCTGCCCTCTGCTAGGCAGGGACGCTGTTCCCCTCACCGCTCTGCTCCGTGCCCGGCGTCCCTCTCCCGCTCTGCTGGCAGCGCGCGCTCCTTCCCGGCCACTGTGCTTAGGGCGCGCGCGCGCGCCCTCCCTCCCTCTTAAAGGGGCCGCGCGCGCCGTCCTAAGTAGTCCCCGGCCAATGGCCGGAGGACTTTACCATATATAAGGCACCTCCTCCAAGATGGAGGTGCCCGAGCAATGTTGTTTGCACCTGTGTCTCACCTGTGCTTCAGCCCTCAGGTCCCTTTGCCAGTTACCTGCCAGTTACCTGCCAGATTCCTGCCTGATTACTTGCTACCTGCCTGCTAGTCTGAGGTCCGACGGTCTGCCTTACTAATCCTGTCAGTCTGTCTAAGGACCAGCCTGCCCGCTCACCTGGGAGCGCACTTCAGCTACCTGCCTGCTTGCCTGAGGTCCGACGGTCTGCCTTCCAACTCCTGTCAGTCTGTCTATGGACCAGCTTGCCCGCTCACCTGGGAGAGCACATCTGCTACCTGCCTACTAGCCTACCTGGAGGCTCCGCCGTCACGTGCTGTGACCACCTGCCTGTCCAGTGACTCCTGCCCGCTCACCTGGGAGCGCTCATCTGCTACCTGTCTGCTAGCCTACCTGGAGGCTCCGCCGTCACGTGCTGTGACCATCTGCCTGTCCAGTGACTCCTGCCCGCTCACCTGGGAGCGCTCATCTGCTACCTGTCTGCTTGCCTACCCGGAGGCTCTGCCGTCACGTGCTGTGACCACCCGCCTGTCCAGAGACTTCTGCCCGCTCACCTGGGAGCGATCATCTGCCGCCTGTCTGTTGGTCTTCCTGGAGGCTCCGCCGTCACATGCTGTGACCACCCGTTCATCCAGAGACTCTCGCCTGCTCACTTGGGAGCTCACGTCTATCTTCAGCCGCCACAGGTCGTACCAACCCTATACCTAGAGACTGCCCCGGTCACTTGCCGTGACCACCAGCCCGTTCATCCAGAGACTGCCTCGGTCACTTGCCGTGACCTCCAGCCCGTTCACTCAGAGACTGTCCCGTTCACTCAGAGACTGTCCCGTTCACCTGCTGAGACTTCCAGCCCGTCCTCCCTGGTTGCCACCCGCTCCCTTACAAGGACCGGCCCCTTGTATAGTAGCTCAGAGGTTCCGCCTCCCAGACCCGTTACAGTTTGCTCGGGCCATGGAACCCGGTGGTACCCAAGCTCCCTCGCTCTCGGACCTGTGTCATGAACTGTCCCGTCAAAGGTCCCAACAGGAGTCCATTCTGGGTCACCTGCGGAATGTCAATACTCGCCTGGACACTCTGACTGCTCCACCAGCAACCTCCGCCAGTGCCATGTCTCGCAATCCGGCAGCTCCACTGCCCACTAATACCATGGTATCTTACCCCGGACCCCGGCTTTCTGCACCTCCTCGCTTCGGAGGCGACTCCGCCCAGGCTCGGGGCTTCATAAATCAGTGCACCCTGCACTTTGAACTATTATCTCACCAGTTTAACTCCGACCGGGCCAAAATTGCATTCATCATGTCCCATCTCACCGGGGAGGCCCTGGCCTGGCTAAATCCTCTATGGGAGAGAGGAGACCCCCTGGTATCCAACTTGCCTGCTTTTCTCACGGCTTTCCGGAAAGTCTTCGACGAACCCGGACGGAAGACCTCATCCGCATCATCGTTGCTACGCCTCCGTCAGGAAAGTCTCACCGTGGGCCAATATGCCATACGGTTCCGTACCCTTGCCTCGGAGCTGGCCTGGGATAACGACGCTCTGGTTTCCGTCTTCTGGGAGGGTCTGTCCGGCCGTATTAAAGATGAACTTGCCGGTCGGGACATTCCTACCACTCTCGATGACTTAATAACTCTTGCCACCCGGATTGACCTACGGTTCCAGGAGCGTGCCAGAGAGGTCACCCGTGAGAGGAGGTTACCACGTCTAGCTCCTACTTTTCAGAAACCCGTCACTCCTTCTGTCTCTAACCAGGTACACCCTCCTGAGCCTATGCAGGTCGACCAGACCAAGATGGTCAAGACCCGTCAGGACTTACGCCGTGCCGAGGGGACCTGATTCTACTGTGGCAGTAAGGAGCACCGGATCCGTGCCTGCCCGGATAGGTCGGGAGACGCCTGTGTCTAGGTTCGCTCAGAGAGGTCCACCTAGACAAGAATAAATCCTCTCCATCCCTGCTGTTGTCAGTTTCAATCGTCTACGGGGAGAACCGTTATTTCGAACTAGCCCAACTGGACTCTGGAGCAGCCGGGAATCTTATTTCACAGTCCCTGGTAGAGAGATACCGCATCCCCACCAAACCTCTGGCTGTACCCTTGTCTGTTGCTGCCGTGGATGGGGGGCTCTTACCACGCCCCATCCAACTCATCACCGAATCCATTACTCTGCAGGTGGGAATGTTGCATTCTGAAAGTATCTCCTTCCATGTTCTGCCTGGACTCTCTCACGCCCTCTTGCTAGGCCTACCTTGGCTCCAGAAACATGCACCCGTTCTTGACTGGCAGACTGGAGAAGTCCTTCGCTGGGGACAGGGCTGCCATAAGACCTGTCTGGTTCCCGTTCATCCCGTCCGTCCTTCTCCTACCCCAGCTAATCTACCTGGACTTCCGATTCCTTATTGGTCTTATGCTGATGTCTTTAATAAAAAGGAGGCAGAGACACTACCCCCTCATAGACCATACGACTGCCCTATCGACCTGTTACCTGGTACTTCTCCTCCCCGTGGGCGTATTTATCCATTATCCGCCGCTGAGACCCGGTCGATGTCCGAATATATTGAGGAGAATCTGGCCAGGGGATTCATCCGGAAATCTACCTCCCCGGCGGGAGCAGGCTTCTTTTTCGTCAAAAAGAAGGACGGCTCTCTCCGTCCCTGTATAGACTATAGAGGCCTTAACCAGATCACGGTGAAGAATAAGTACCCCCTTCCGCTCATTCCGGAGTTATTTGATCGTCTGAGGGGGGCTAGAATCTTCACCAAACTGGACCTCCGTGGGGCGTACAACCTGGTTCGTATCCGTCAGGGGGATGAATGGAAGACGGCATTCAACACCCGGGACGGCCACTATGAATATCTGGCAATGCCCTTTGGTCTCTGTAACGCTCCTGCCGTCTTTCAAGAGTTGGTCAATGACATCTTCCGGGACCTTCTCTACTCCTGCGTAGTGGTGTACCTGGACGACATCTTGGTCTTCTCTCCGGATCTCCTGACTCACCGGAGGGATGTTCGTCAGGTCCTGCTCAGGCTCAGGCAGAACCACCTCTACGCTAAATATGAGAAGTGCCTCTTTGAGCAGACCTCGCTTCCGTTTCTGGGCTACATTATCTCTCAGACCGGCCTACAAATGGATCCTGAGAAACTGTCTGCCATCGAGAAATGGCCCCGACCAGAGGGGTTGAAGGCTATTCAACGGTTCCTGGGCTTCGCCAACTATTACCGCCTCTTCATCCCGCACTTCTCTTCCCGGACTGCCCCAATTTCCGCGCTCACCCGTAAGGGTACTAATCCCAAAGAGTGGCTGCCCGAAGCAGAGGAGGCCTTTCTTTCCCTAAAACAGGCCTTCTCTTCCGCCCCAGTGCTGCATCGCCCGGACGGCAACAAGCAGTTCTTCCTGGAAGTTGACGCCTCCTCCTCTGGAGCCGGAGCGGTACTTACTCAAAAATCATCTTCCGGGAGAATGGTAACTTGTGGCTTCTTCTCCAAACTCTTCTCATCTTCTGAGCGCAACTATTCCATAGGAGACCGAGAGTTATTGGCCATCAAGCTGGCGTTGGAGGAGTGGCGTTACCTACTCGAGGGGGCTCTTCATCCGGTAATAATTTACACTGACCACAAGAACTTGGCTTACCTCCAGCATGCCCAGAGACTTAACCCGCGCCAAGCCCGGTGGTCCTTGTTTTTTGCTCGCTTTGATTTTGTTCTTCATTTTCGCCCGGCTGACAAAAACGTCAAAGCAGACGCCTTGTCCCGATCCTTTCTGGTGTCCGATCTCGAGGAAGAACCTAAACATATCATCGATTCCGCCAGAGTAATGCAGGTGGCTCCCGTGAGTCTAAATCGTCTCCCTCCCGGTAAGACGTTTGTTTCAGTACCTGATCGGGAGAAGATCCTACACTGGGGCCATTCGTCTAAACTAGCTGGCCACGCCGGTCAGAAAAAGACCCTCCAGCTTATTGCCCGGCACTATTGGTGGCCTACCCTGCACAAGGACATAATAGACTTTGTTTCTGCCTGTGTGTCCTGCGCCCGCAACAAAGTCCCGAGACATCTGCCAGCCGGACGCCTCCTTCCGCTTCCTGTACCTGCTGCCCCCTGGCAGCATATAGCAATGGACTTTATAACTGATCTCCCCGTCTCTGCCGGTTGTACGGTCATTTGGGTGGTCGCTGACCGCTTTTCCAAGATGGCTCACTTTATTCCCCTGCCAGGCCTTCCGTCTGCACCCGAGCTGGCTAAAGACTTTATCCGCCACATCTTCCGTCTTCATGGCCTGCCCATCCACATCGTGTCGGATCGTGGGGTACAGTTCACCTCACGTTTCTGGAGAGCCATTTGTAAACTACTAGACGTCACCCTGGACTTCTCTTCCGCTTACCACCCACAGTCCAATGGTCAAGTGGAGCGGATCAATCAGAACCTGACCAGTTACCTCCGGCACTTCGTTAATGCCCACCATTCTGACTGGGTGGATCTCCTACCATGGGCCGAGTTCTCTTATAATAATCACGAGAGCGAATCCTCCTCCAAATCCCCGTTTTTTGTAGTCTTTGGTCAGCATCCTCGGATTCCTTTTCCTGTCTCCACCTCTGTGGACAACCCGGCTGTGGAATCTCTCGTTAGCAAATTTTCCTCCATATGGGAGAGTACCCGGTCCGCACTCCTTCTGTCATCCGAGCGTATGAAAAGACACGCTGACAAAAAACGCCTGGATCCTCCACAATTTCGTCCAGGAGATAAAGTCTGGCTCTCATCTAAATATGTTCGACTCAAGATACCTTCTTACAAGTTAGGGCCTCGGTTCATCGGTCCTCTGGAGGTCATCAGTCAGATCAACCCGGTGGCCTATAAATTGAAACTCCCGGCCAACTTACGGATCCCTAACTCCTTCCATGTATCTCTCCTCAAACCCGTGGTGCTTAACTCTTTTTCCAAGTCTACAGGTACGCCTCCTGCTCCGGTTTCTGCTGAGGACGAGTTTGAGGTAGAGAACATTCTTGCCGCCAAAAGGGTAAGAGGAAAGACCTTTTTTCTGGTAGATTGGAAGGGGTTTGGTCCTGAGGAGAGAACGTGGGAGCCCCGGGAGAACATCCATGCCCCTCTCATCCTAGCTAAATTTCTATCTGGCCTAAAAAAGGGGGGGCCTAAAGGGGGGGGTACTGTAGTGCCGGCGTCCCTGCCCTCTGCTAGGCAGGGACGCTGTTCCCCTCACCGCTCTGCTCCGTGCCCGGCGTCCCTCTCCCGCTCTGCTGGCAGCGCGCGCTCCTTCCCGGCCACTGTGCTTAGGGCGCGCGCCCTCCCTCCCTCTTAAAGGGGCCGCGCGCGCCGTCCTAAGGAGTCCCCGGCCAATGGCCGGAGGACTTTACCATATATAAGGCACCTCCTCCAAAATGGAGGTGCCCGAGCAATGTTGTTGCACCGTTCTACTCTGCTTCAGCCCTCAGGTCCCGTTGCCAGTTACTTGCCAGTTACCTGCCAGTTACCTGCCAGATTCCTGCCAGCTTGCTGTCCTAATCCTGCCGGATTTCCTGTTACCTGCCTGCCTGCCTGAGGTCCGACGGTCTGCCTTACAACTCCGGTCAGTCTGTCTAAGGACCAACTTGCCCGCTCACCTGGGAGCGCACATCAGCTACCTGCCTGCTTGCCTGAGGTCCGACGGTCTGCCTTACAACTCCGGTCAGTCTGTCTATGGACCAGCTATTCCAGACTCTTGCCCGCTCACCTGGGAGCGCTTCTCCGCTACCTGCCTGCTTGCCTGCCCGGAGGCTCCGCTGTCACGTGCTGTGACCACCAGCTATTCCAGAGACTCTTGCCCGCTCACCTGGGAGCGCTTCTCCGCTACCTGCCTGCTTGCCTACCTGGAGGCTCCGCCGTCACGTGCTGTGACCACCTGCTATTCCAGAGACTCTCGCTTGCTCACCTGGGAGCACACATCCTCCATCTGCCTTGCTAGCCTACCTGGAGGTTCAGCCATCACAGGTCGTACCTACCCTTTACCTAGAGACTGCCCCGGTCACTTGCCGTGACCTCCAGCCCGTTCTTCCAGAGACTGCCCGGTCACTTGCCGTGACCTCCAGCCCGTTCTTCCAGAGACTGCCCCGGTCACTTGCCGTGACCTCCAGCCCGTTCTTCCAGAGACTGCCTCGATCACTTGCCGTGACCTCCTGCCCGTACACCCAGAGATTGTCCCGGTCACCTGCTGTGACTGCCTGCCTGGTCGCCACCCGCTCCCTTACAAGGACCGCCCCCTTGTATAGTAGCCCAGAGGTTCCGCCTCCCAGACCCGTTACAAAATAAATGAATGCTTTTTTCCTAAATGTCGAAATTTGTTTAAATCCATTAGCTCAAAAAGGCTTTCTCGGACAGATTTGACGCAAGCTACTCCATTCTGCAGATCCCAAGGGAACCCTGGCCTTTACCATTACACCCCTATACAGGGATAGATACTTACCAAAGGCCCAGGGCTGCATCTACAGAGTAGCTGCTGGCCGGAGGAGCGAGCTTGAGGCTATAGTGGTTGATTCAACTCTAACTAAAGCTTTTTTTTTCCCTAAATACTGGGATCTGTTTAAGGCTGTTGGCTCAAACAGACTTCCTCTGACAGACTTGGCGCAATCTACTCCATTCTGCAGATCCCAAGGGAACCCTGGCTTTTACCATTACACCCCTGTACAGGGATAGATATTTACCATAGGCCCAGGTTTGCATCTACAGAGCAGCTGCTGTCCGGAGGAGTGCGCTTGAGGCTTGAGTAGTTGAATCAATCCTAACTAAAGAAAAACCTATGTAATGCCACTTTCTTGTTAGGACCTACCTGAGGCCTATGTCTCAAAAAAGCTTCTTTGGAAAGACTTGGCAAAAGCCAGTCTATCCTACAGGTTCCAAAGGAACTCTTGCCTTCACTCTTACAGCCCTGTACAGTGATAAAGACTTATTACAGGGCCTTGATTGCATCTACATAGTAGATGCTGACTAGAGGGGCAGACTTAAGGCTAGAATGGTTCAGCCAACCCTAACTATTGCTACTTTCTTAAATGTTAGGATATTTCTGAGGCCGATGGCTCAAACAGGCTTCCTTGGACAGACTGGGCGCCAAACACACCATTTTACTTTTGGCAGTGTGGACATTGGCCAAGTCCTGCTGGAAAATGACATTTCCATCTCCAAAAAGCTTGTCGGCAGAGGGAAGCATGAAGTGCTCTACAATGTCCTGGTAGACGGGTGAGCTGACTTTGGTCTTGATAAAGCACAGTCGACCTACATCAGCAGATGACATGGCTCCCCAAACCATCACTGATTGTGGAAACTTCACACGAGACCTCAAGCAGCTTGGATTGTGGCCTCTCCACTCTTCCTCCAGACTCTGGGACCTTGATTTCCAAATTAAATGCAAAATTTACTTTCATCGGAAAACAACACCTTGGACCACTGAGCAACAGTCCAGGTGTTTTTCTCCTTGGCCCAGGTAAGATGCTTCTGGCGTTGTCTATTGGTGATGAGTGGCTTGACACAAGGAATGTGACACTTGTAGCCCATGTCTTGGATACGTCTGTGTGTGGTGGCTCTTGAAGCAATGACTCCAGCAGCAGTCCACTCCTTGTGAATCTTCCCCAAATGTTTGAATGGCCCTTCCTTAATAATCTTTTCAAGGCTGCGGTTATCCCGGTTGCTTGTGCACCTCTTCCTACCACACTTTTTCTTTCCACTCAACTTTCCATAAATATGCTTGGATACAGCACTCTGTTAACAGACAGCTTCTTTAGCAATGACCTTTTGTGGTTTACACTCCTTGTGGAGTGCGTCAATGACTGCCTTCTGGACATCTGTCAAGTCAGCAGTCTTCCCCATGATTGTGGAGCCTACTGAAACAGACAAAGGGACCTTTTTAAATGCGTAAGAAGCCTTTGCAGGTGTTTTTTGCTAATTATTCTAATTTACTGAGATAATGACTTTGTGTTTTCATTGGCTGTAAGCCATCATTATCAACATTAACAGAAATAAACACTTAAAATAGATCACTCTGTAATGACTCTGTATAATATATGAGTTTCACTTTTTGGATTGAAGAACTGAAATAAATTAACTTTTTGATGATATTCTAATTTTGTGAGAAGCACCTGTATGTTTGATGCATCTCATTAGCTAAGCTCAACCTCTTCCTTGCTTCACCTCAATTTGAGCCATAAATTGTGATATTTCATTTTGGTGCATTTTATGACTCCTCTTTGTCACACTTTTCTCATAACTATTTTTTTTATAACTGAGGGAAATTAACAAAATCTTATTTGTTGTACTCAAGTTTTCACAGAAACATCTGATAAAGTGTTGACTTATTTTTCTGAGTTAAACTCTTCCTTTTGGCCCTCTATATATTTGAGTTTGACAGCCCTGATGTAGATGGATGATGATGTGGCAAGAAGGGGCAGAGGGGCAGAGCCTCCTGGCTCTCAGCTTCGCTCTCCACTGCTCACAGGAGACAGCAGTTACTTCACAAATGTAACTGATAGAAAAGATGTCACGTAAGAGGGGGTCAGGGGAGCGATGTGCTGCAGGAGGGGGAAGATTAGCCAGGGGAGTGGTGTGCTGCAGGGAGAGGAGGATTATGCAGGGGAGTGATGTAATGCAGGAGGAGAGGATTAGGCAGGGAGCGCTGTGCTTATGCGGGGGAGCGATGTGCTGCAGGAAGAGCAATATTAGGCAGGGTAGTGATGTAATGCAGGAGGAGAGGATTAGGCAGGGAGGGATGTGTTGCCGGGGGGAGGGGAGTAATATGCTGCAGAAGAAGGAGGATTAGGCAGGGGAGTGATATAATGCAGGAGGAGGAGAATTAGGTGGGGATGGAGAGGTGTGCTGCAGGAAGGTGAGGAGATTAGGCAGGGGTGCGAGGTGCTGCAGAAAGGGGAGGGGATTAGGCAGGGGTGCAATGTGCTGCAGAAAGGTGAGGTGATTAGGCAGGGGTGCGATGTGCTGCAGGAAGGGGAGGGGATTACGCAGGGGTGCAATGTGCTGCAGGAGCGGGAGGCTTAGGCAGGGGAGCGATGTGCTGCAAGAAGAGGTGGCTTATGCAGGGGAGTGATGTAATGCAAGAGGAGGGGATTAGGCAGGGAGTGCTGTGCTTAAGCGGGGGAACGATGTGCTGCAGGAAGAGCAATATTAGGCAGCGGAGTGATGTAATGCAGGAGGAGAGGACTAGGCAGGGAGAGATGTGTTGCCGGAGGGAGGGGAGTAATATGCTGCAGAAGAAGGAGGATTAGGCAGGGGAGTGATATAATGCAGGAAGGGGAGAATTAGGCGGGGATGGAGAGATGTGCTGCAGGAAGGTGAGGGGATTAGGCAGGGGTGCGATGTGCTGCAGAAAGGGGAGGGGATTAGGCAGGGGTGCAATGTGCTGCAGAATGGTGAGGGGATTAGGCAGGGGTGCGATGTGCTGCAGGAAGGGGAGGGGATTAGGCAGGGGTGCAATGTGCTGCAGGAGGGGGAGGCTTAGGCAGGGGAGCGATGTGCTGCAAGAAAAGGAGGATTAGGCAGGGGACTGATGAAATGCAGGAGAGAGGGGATTAGGCAGGAAGCGATGTGCTACAGGAGAGGGAGAATTAGGCAGGGTAGCAATGTGATGCAGGAGGAGGATTAAGCAGTTAGAGATGTGCTGCAGAAATAACCAGTATATAGATGAGTGGAGCGATGTACTGCAGCACGGTGCTGAGAGGAGTGATATACTGCAGTCAGTGGCTGTATAGGCAGACAGCGAAATGTTGCTGGAGGGGATTAGACAGGAGAGCGATGTGCTCCATGAGGAGAAGGCTTAGGCAGGAGATGGATGAGCTGCAGGAGGTGGAGGATTAGGCAGTGAGCGATGTGCTGCAGGAGGGGGAGGATTAGGCAGGTGAGCGATGTGCTGCAGGAGGGGGAGGATTAGGCAGGGAGCGATATGCTGCAGGAGATGGAGGATTTGGCAGTGGGCGATGTGGTGCAAGAGGGGATTTGGCCGTGGGCGATGTGGTGCAGGAAGGGGAAGATTTAGAAAAGGCATAATGTGCTGCAAGGAGGGGAGGATTAGAGGGGAGGATTAGACGGGAGCAATGTGCCGCAAGAGGGGGAGGTTTAGACAGTGGAGCGATGTGCTGCAGTAGGTGGAGGATTTGGCTGTGGGCGATGTGGTGTAAGAGGGGATTTTGCAGTGGGCAATGTGGTGCAGGAAGGGGGAGATTTAGAAAGGGAACAATGTGCTGCAAGGAGGGGAGGATTAGACGGGACCAATGTGCCGCAAGAGGGGGAGGTTTAGACAGGGGAGCGATCTGCTGCAGGAGTGGGAGAATTAAGCGGTGAGAAATATGCTGCAGGACGGGGAGGGTTAGGCAGGGGAGCAATGTGCTGCAGGTGAAAGCAGAATCTGTGACTACAGCCCAGTGTTTAAGGTTTATTGGAGCCTGTCTTTTATATATTTTATTGTTTTTTTTTCTGACAAAACTGCATAACATCTGACATGAAGTCCGCTTAGCAGTCACAGTCCCTGTAGATTGTTACTGTCCAGGTTCACCGCTGTCTCTTTTTGTTTTTAGTGCCAATCTGACAGCAGTGAAGGTTCCGCTGATAATGGCGGTCGGGTTCCGAATAGAATGTTCATGTCTGTTCTCATTGTAGTAACATCACGGAATATGCTAATTTCTTCTGACCACACCCGATGACTGAATAAAGGCGCCTCACCCACTTGTCTATGTCATCACTTTGTGGTGTCACAATGATCTAAGGGGATAAAAAAAACGCTCCTGGCAGCTTTACAGTCGTCCCTTCGTGTTAAAGGAGCAGGATGATAGAGCCGCACCATGCCAGCCAGAAGAAAAGAAAGTGGAGCCCTTCAAGATGATGAAGCAAGAAAGCAGACTGTGGAAGGCCATCCAGGACCAAGAGCATCATGAGGGCCTGGTAACGTATACTACACAACTGTTCTGTATATGCTCATGCCATGTAAACCTATGGTGGCCGATTCATCAAGGCTGGTGGATTTCTATACCAGCATTCATGAAGCGCCTATTGGAGGAACGTGCACCAAATTCATTAAAAAGACTAAACCTCTTAATGAACTTGACTCATCCTTAAAGGGGTTGTTCCCTTTCAATAAATGAATGTCCCTAGCTGCAGGTCATTTAATTAAAAAAAAGAGGTTCCACCATCTCAGAGCTGCAGCAGCTCAGTGCGCTCAGCTGGGCAGTCCGTCTGATTACATTTGTTGGCTGCAGCAGTATTGAGGTGATGTCAGTGCCATACACAATCCCAGGAATGGGTCAGGACAGCACAGTTTGATTCTTTATACCTGCAGCCAGGGTCATTCATTTATTGAAATATCCCCTTAAAGCTGACGTACTACACCTCAAGAAATGTACTCCAGTCAAAAGATGGAGTCAATTTCAGTCCTAATTTACACCACTTTTCCAGCCTAATTTGTAATAAGTTTTCAGGTAAAGCTAAGCCACAAGCGGTCCAGATAAGCTCTGTTCACTATTTAAGAAGTTAAAAGAGTGGGTGTAAAAAGGTCAGAGTATTCAAATGTAAGTTGTGCAGGAATTTACTGAGATTCAAACAGTTGTGCAACACATTTCCGGAGAAAACTGCTTGATGAAAAATGTTCCTTGAATAATATAACATTTCAGGTTAGTGGTAATAGATTTTATTATGGGACGTTGATCCAGGGAACTAGTCTGATTGCCATATGTGGAGTCGGGAAGGAATTTTTCCCCTAATATGGGGCAATTAGCATCTGCCTCATGGGGTTTTTGCCTTCCTCTGGATCAACACATTAGCTTTTAGGTTGAACTTGATGGACTTGTGTCTTTCAACCTTAAAAATATGAAACTGTCCCTGTATTGAGGTTCAAGGGTGAAGCCCAGGGTTCATTTGGAACCATCAGAAATGGCGTGTTTTGCGCCCAGTCTGTCCAAGGAAGCCTGTTTGAGCCAACGGGCCTCAGAAATATCCTAACATTTAAGAAAGTAGCAATAGTTAGGGTGGCTGAACCATTCTAGCCTTAAGTTTGCCCCTCCAGTCAGCATCTACTATGTAGATGCAATCAAGGCCCTGTAATAAGTCTTTATCGCTGTACAGGGCTGTAAGAGTGAAGGTCAGAGTTCCTTTGGAACCTGTAGGATAGACTGGCTTTTGCCAAGCCTTTCCAAAGAAGCTTTTTTGAGCCATAGGCCTCAGACAGGTCCTAACAAGAAAGTGGCATTACATAGGTTTTTCTTTAGTTAGGATTGATTCAACTACTCAAGCCTCAAGCGCACTCCTCCGGCCAGCAGCTACTCTGTAGATGCAACCCGGGGCCTATGGTAAGTATCTATCCCTGTACAGGGGTGTAATGGTAAAAACCAGGGTTCCCTTGGGATCTGCAGAATGGAGTAGCTTGCGCCAAGTCAGTCCGAGGAAGTCTGTTTGAGCCAACAGCCTTAAACAGATCCCAGTAGTTTTGAAAAAAAAAGCTTTAGTTAGAGTTGAATCAACCACTATAGCCTCAAGCTCGCTCCTCCGGCCAGCAGCTACTCTGTAGATGCAGCCCTGGGCCTATGGTAAGTATCTATCCCTGTACAGGGGTGTAATGGTAAAGGCCAGGGTTCCCTTGGGATCTGCAGAATGGAGTAGCTTGCGCCAAGTCTGTCCGAGAAAGCCTTTTTGAGCTGATGGATTTAAACAAATTTCAACATTTAGGAAAAAAGCATTAATCTATTTCAGTTAGAGTTAATTCAATTACTCTAGCATAAAGATCCTAATTCACTTTGTCTAAAGGAAGTTAGTTGGCAAATTTTTATTTTGTGAGCAATGAGGTTATGAAACTCTCTACCACATGAACTTGAAATACTTAATTTTCTAAAAAAAATTCAAGGAGGGTATGTGTGTGCCTTTCTTGAATAATATAAAATTTCAGGTTATCCGTACTAGATTTTGTTATGGGACGTTGATCCAGGGAACTAGTCTGATTGCCATATGTGCAGTCGGGAAGGAATTTTTCCCCTAATATGGGGCAATTAGCATCTGCCTCATGGGGTTTTTGCCTTCCTCTGGATCAACACATTAGCTTTTAGGTTGAACTTGATGGACTTGTGTCTTTCAACCTTAAAACTATGAAACTGTCCATGTATTGAGGTTCAAGGGTGAAGCCCGGGGTTCATTTGGAACCATCAGAAATGGTGTGTTTTGCGTCCAGTCTGTCCAAGGAAGCCTGTTTGAGCCAACGGCCTCAGAAATATCCTAACATTTAAGAAAGTAGCAATAGTTAGGGTTGGCTGAACCATTCTAGCCTTAAGTTTGCCCCTCCAGTCAGCATCTACTATGTAGATGCAATCAAGGTCCTGTAATAAGTCTTTATCGCTGTACAGGGCTGTAAGAGTGAAGGTCAGAGTTCCTTTGGAACCTGTAGGATAGACTGGCATTTGCCAAGCCTTTCCAAAGAAGCTTTTTAGAGCCATAGGCCTCAGACAGGTCCTAACAAGAAAGTGGCATTACATAGGTTTTTCTTTAGTTAGGATTGATTCAACTACTCAAGCCTCAAGCGCACTCCTCCGGCCAGCAGCTACTCTGTAGATGCAACCCTGGGCCTATGGTAAGTATCTATCCCTGTACAGGGGTGTAATGGTAAAAACCAGGGTTCCCTTGGGATCTGCAGAATGGAGTAGCTTGCGCCAAGTCTGTCCGAGGAAGTCTGTTTGAGCCAACAGCCTTAAACAGATCCCAGTATTTAGGAAAAAAAAGCTTTAGTTAGAGTGGAATCAACCACAATAGCCTCAAGCTCGCTCCTCCGGCCAGCAGCTACTCTGTAGATGCAGCCCTGGGCCTATGGTAAGTATCTATCCCTGTACAGGGGTGTAATGTTAAAGGCCAGGGTTCCCTTGGGATCTGCAGAATGGAGTAGCTTGCGCCAAGTCTGTCCGAGAAAGCCTTTTTGAGCTGATGGATTTAAACAAATTTCAACATTTAGGAAAAAAGCATTAATCTATTTCAGTTAGAGTTAATTCAATTACTCTAGCACAAAGATCCTAATTCACTTTGTCTAAAGGAAGTTAGTTGGCAAATTTTTATTGTGTGAGCAATGAGGTTATGAAACTCTCTACCACATGAACTTGAAATACTTAATTTTCTAAAAAAAATTCAAGGAGGGCATGTGTGTGCCTTTCTTGAATAATATAAAATTGCAGGTTATCTGTACTAGATTTTGTTATGGGACGTTGATCCAGGGAACTAGTCTGATTGCCATATGTGGAGTCGGGAAGGAATTTTTCCCCTAATATGGGGCAATTAGCATCTGCCTCATGGGGTTTTTGCCTTCCTCTGGATCAATACATTAGCTTTTAGGTTGAACTTGATGGACTTGTGTCTTTCAACCTTAAAACTATGAAACTGTCCCTGTATTGAGGTTCAAGGGTGAAGCCCAGGGTTCATTTGGAACCATCAGAAATGGTGTGTTTTGCGCCCAGTCTGTCCGAGGAAGCCTGTTTGAGCCAATGGCCTCAGAATTATCCTAACATTTAAGAAAGTAGCAATAGTTAGGGTTGGCTGAACCATTCTAGCCTTAAGTTTGCCCCTCCAGTCAGCATCTACTATGTAGATGCAATCAAGGCCCTGTAATAAGTCTTTATCGCTGTACAGGGCTGTAAGAGTGAAGGCCAGAGTTCCTTTGGAACCTGTAGGATAGACTGGCTTTTGCCAAGTCTTTCCAAAGAAGCTTTTTTAAGCCATAGGCCTCAGACAGGTCCTAACAAGAAAGTGGCATTACTTAGGTTTTTCTTTAGTTAGGATTGATTCAACTACTCAAGCCTCAAGCGCACTCCTCCGGCCAGCAGCTACTCTGTAGATGCAACCCGGGGCCTATGGTAAGTATCTATCCCTGTACAGGAGTGTAATGGTAAAAACCAGGGTTCCCGTGGGATCTGCAGAATGGAGTAGCTTGCACCAAGTCTGACCGAGGAAGTCTGTTTGAGCCAACAGCCTTAAACAGATCCCAGTATTTAGGAAAAAAAAGCTTTAGTTAGAGTTGAATCAACCACTATAGCCTCAAGCTCGCTTCTCCGGCCAGCAGCTACTCTGTAGATGCAGCCCTGGGCCTATGGTAAGTATCTATCCATGTACAGGCGTGTAATGGTAAAGGCCAGGGTTCCCTTGGGATCTGCAGAATGGAGTAGCTTGCGCCAAGTCTGTCCGAGAAAGCCTTTTTGAGCTGATGGATTTAAACAAATTTCAACATTTAGGAAAAAAACATTAATCTATTTCAGTTAGAGTTAATTCAATTACTCTAGCATAAAGATCCTAATTCACTTTGTCTAAAGGAAGTTAGTTGGCAAATTTTTATTGTGTGAGCAATGAGGTTATGAAACTGTCTACCACATGAACTTGAAATACTTAATTTTCTAAAAAAAAATTCAAGGAGGGCATGTGTGTGCCTTTCTTGAATAATATAAAATTGCAGGTTATCCGTACTAGATTTTGTTATGGGACGTTGATCCAGGGACCTAGTCTGATTGCCATATGTGGAGTCGGGAAGGAATTTTTCCCCTAATATGGAGCAATTAGCATCTGCCTCATGGGGTTTTTGCCTTCCTCTGGATCAACACATTAGCTTTAAGGTTGAACTTGATGGACTTGTGTCTTTCAACCTTAAAACTATGAAACTGTCCCTGTATTGAGGTTCAAGGGTGAAGCCCAGGGTTCATTTGGAACCATCAGAAATGGTGTGTTTTGCGCCAAGTCTGTCCAAGGAAGCCTGTTTGAGCCAACGGCCTTAGACAGAACCCATCATTTGGTAATAAAAAAGCTTTAGTTAAAGTTATAGCCTCAAGCTCGCTCCTCTGGCCAGCAGCTACTCTGTAGATGCAACCCTGAGCATGTAGTAAGTCTCCATTCCAGTACAGGGGTGTAATGGTAAAAGTCAGGGTTCCTTTTGACCTGCTTATGCCAAGTCTGTCCGAGGAAGCCTTTTTGAGCTGATGGCTCTACACAGATCCTAATGTTTAGGAAAAAAGCTTTTGTTTTTTTCAGTTAGATTAAAAGTAAAGCCAACAAAAGAGAATTTAACTTTCCCCCAAAAATCAATTATTAATATAGCATTTACCTGCCCAGATCTCCGAACTAATGCACTATTAGGATGTAGCAATCCCATATAATTTTGTGTGCAGTTTTAATACTATGTAATCACCCCCCTCCATTAATTGGTAATATGTGAGTGGTTGTCGCATCAGTATTTTGCACCTGTGTTGCTGTCATCGTTATTATATGGTATGATTAGTACTGAGACCTAGGCAGGTAAACACTGTTGCCCTTTTTTTGCTGTGATAATTCTTGAATTTTGGTGGGAATTTAAATTTGTCTTTGCTTTTAATGTTAGTGTAGGGACTCGCAAGTATGAGGACCCTTGACGCGGGTTGCGAGCTTGTGTATTTTGGCCAAAATATTTACTAATACCTCATATATATCATATATAATTTTTGCACGTTATTTTTATTCAGCGTGCAGCCAGACCCATCAATGTTGGCCTTGTAAACTAGGGTGTCTGTCTTCATGGGGTGCACTTAAAAAGTGCTCGGCAGCCCACCTAATCTAATAGTTTCGGCTTCACTAATAGGCTGTAAGCCAGAAATTGTGCACTACCTGTGTGTGACCAGTGCCCTATACAAGGCTTATTTGTGTGCAGTTTTAATACTGAGCAATCACCCGCTCCATGAATTGGTAGGTTGTGAGTGGTTGTCTCATCAATATTTTGCACCTGTGTTGCTGACTTCTTCATTATATGGGTTTGCTGCATCCTTGTAATTATTGTTGCTGTATTTGCTGTGTTAATTCTTGAATTTTGGTGGGAACTTTAATTCCTTGTTTTTGTGACTTTGCTTTTAATGTTAGTGTAGGGACTCGCAAGTATGAGGACCCTTGAGCAGGTTGCGAGCTTGTATATTTTGGCCAAAATATCGACCAATACCTCATATATATCATATATATTTTTTACATGCTATTTTTATTCAGGGTGCAGCCAAGCCCATCTACAGGTGCATCTCACAAAATTAGAATATCACCAGAAAAGTTAATTTATTTCATTTCTTCAGTACAAAAAGTGAAACTCTTATATTATATACAGCCATTACACACAGAGTGATCTATTTCACGTGTTTATTTCTGTTAATGTTGATGATTATGGCTTACAGCCAATGAAAACTCAAAAGTCATTATTTCAATTAATTAGAATACCTTATAACAACAGCTTGAAAAATGTTTTCAAAATCCAAAATGTTATCCTACTGAAATCTATGTTCAATAAATGCCCTCAATACTTGGTCGGGGATCCTTTTACATCAATTACTGCATCAATGCGGCAATGTGGCATGTAGGGATCAGCCTGTTACACTGCTGAGGGGTTATGGAAGCCCAGGTGGCTTTGATAGAAGCCTTCAGCTCGTCCTGCTGGAAAATGAAATTTCCATCTCCAAAAAGCTTGGCGTAGCTAAGGTTTTGGTTCAGGGGGCCGAAACTTCTGAGTGGGCCTCTAACCAGGTAACCCTGATTACAACTATAGCGGCGCACCCAGATAGTTGATGTAGGAAAACCTCAGCAGATGACCGCGCTGTTACTAAAAATAATCTCTATACAAAGACCAGCACTGATATTACCGCCATATGGTGACATATATTGATTGATGCCAGTCCTGCAGAACATATAAGAGATCACAGCTCAGTTTTATATAGTACCTTACAGCTGACGTTCTTTCTGATTAAATTGTTCACTTTTCCCGTCTTTTCCATCTGGCCCAGACCGACACGACAACTTCTCCAGCCAGGGCTCAGAGTCTCAGGTATGCAGAGATCACAACAAAGACACATTTGACTCCTTACATTTCAGGCACTGACCAGATCTATCCCCAACCTGCACAAACTTCTCGTCCTGCTGATACCCCAATACTGAGCCTCTGCTGCAAAATGTGTCCCTATTACTGCACCTACTGTGTGCCCTCTAGATGGTAAAACAAACCTCTAAAATAAAGTAATGCCGTGTGCAAGTGTCCTAGAAAACAGTGCCCACATTGTGCCCCCTAGAAAGTAATAGTGCCCCTTCGACAGTCACGATAACCTGAGTTCCCCTATAACAATAAGTGCCCACCTAAGATTTAATAATGTCCTGAGTCTCCCCCCATGTAGAGCTCCGCTCTAACCAGTATGATGTTCTCCTATTCACGATATAATTCCCCCTCACTGTATAGTACCCCCAAACAGTATACTGACCCCTTAGTAGCCCCCAAGCTGATGGCTCCAACACTGTATGATGGCCTCCACACTATACAAAGACCCCACATTATCTCCCACACTGTATGATGGCCCCCACACTGTTCAAAGAACCCACATTATCTCCCACACTGTATAAATAGCCTACATATAGTATAATGCACCAGATAATCCTCAATATAGTATAATGCACTCCCCATAGTCCTTCATATAGTATAATGCACCCCCATAGGCAGAGTCTGTAGTATAATGCCCCCCCATTGACAGAGTCTGTAGTATAATGCTCCCCCCCCATAGGCAAAATCTGTAGTATAATGCTCCCCCCCTTCTCATAGGCAGAGTCTGTAGTATAATGCCCCCCCTCCTCATAGGCAGAATCTGTAGTATAATGCCCCCCCATCTCATAGGCAGAGTCTGTAGTATAATGTGCCCCCCCTCCTCATAGGCAGAGTCTGTAGTATAATGCCCCCCCATCTCATAGGCAGCGTCTGTAGTATAATGCCCCACCTATAGGCAGAGTCTGTAGTAAAATGCACACCCCATAGGCAGAGTCTGTAGATTAATGCTCCCCCTCTTATAGGCAGAGTCTGTAGTACAATGTCCCCCCCATAGGCAGAGTCTGTAGTATACTGCTCTCCCCTGCTCATAAACAGAGTCTGTAGTATAATGCCCCCCATAGGCAGAGTCTGTAGTATAATGCCCCCCCGTAGACAGAGTCTTTAGTATAATGCTCCCCCCTCCCCATAGACAGTCTGTAGTATAATGCCCCCCCTCCCCATAGGCAGAGTCTTTAGTATAATGCCCCCCCCTCTCTGTGGGCAGAGTCTTTAGGATAATGCTCCCCCATAGGCAGAGTCTGTAGTATAATGCACCTCCCCCTTCCCATAGGCAGAGTCTGTAATATAATGCCGCCCCCCTCCCGGCAAAAAATAAATAAACAGTACTCACCTCTCCTCCTGGTTCCCTCACTGCTCAGAGCACCCAGCCCGCACACATCTTCAGCACAGCGGGCCGGGCACCAAGTGATGATGTCAGAGACGTCAGTCACAGAAGGGACTAATGGGAGAGAGATCCGCGCTCCCTCTCATCAGTAAACTTGCGGCGGTGACGGGCGGTGGGGCCCAATGCTGGCACCAGGGGCATGCCAGATACAGTTACACTGGCATAGCCCTGGATGGGCCCCCTAAGAGCGAGGGGCCCGGGGCCACCGCCCCCTTTGCCCCCCTGGTAGCTATGATACTGTGGCGGAGGGAAGCATGAAGTGCTCTAAAATTTCCTGGTAGACGGCTGCGCTGACTTTGGTGTTGAAAAAACACAGTGGATCTAGACCAGCAGATGACACGGCTCCCCAAACCATCACTGATTGTGGAAACTTCACACTAGACCTCAAGCAGCTTGGATTGTGGCCTCTCCACTCTTCTTCCAGACTCTGGGACCTTGATTTCAAATGAAAATTGGAACTCTGGGTCCTTGTGGAGTGTGTCAATGACTGCCTTCTGGACATCTGTCAAGTCAGCAGTCTTCACCATGATTGTGGAGCCTACTGAAACAGACTAAGGGGCCTTTTTAAATGCTTAGGTAGTCTTTGCAGGTGTTTTTTGTTAATTATTTTAATTTACTAAGTTAATGACTTTTGTGTTTTCATTGGCTGTAAGCCATAATCATCAACATTAACAGAAATAAACACTAGAAATAGATTACTGTGTTTGTAATGACTCTATATAATATATGAGGTTCACTTTTTGCATTGAAGAACTGAAATAAATTAACTTTTTGATGATATTCTAATTTTGTGAGATGCACCTATATGTTATGGCCTTGTAAATTAGAGTGTCTATCTTCATGGGGTGCACTTAAATAGTGCTGGGCAGCCCGTGTTCTGGCCTCATCTGCGAATTTAGCTATCCAGGGAATCTAGTCACTTTATGTGTATATCAGTTCTGACATTATGTTGCTTGCATTTGAATCCTGTCTATTTTTTATTGTTTGATAACTGCACTGTCTGCTAGTGATTTAATGTATTTGCTCTAGTTTCAATTTGCAATGCATTATGGGAAAGTTCCAAGAGCATTGTGAGACAGTTCTTGTTGCATTGTGGTCCTGTTCTTGTCACAGTTTGGGCAGCGACCATTATTTCCTCTTCTCTTCTGATCGAGAAGTTCCCTTATCACTCATCTTGTAAAGTGGCACAGAGCGGTAGTCGTGACTGAACGTCTGTCTGATTTCGCTCTGGCACTTTACAGACAATGGGTGTCCCAGTCCCAGTGTGCTCTAGGGTGTGGGGTGCAGCACACTCTCTTGTAGGCCGCAGGCCTCCACTGCCTTCAGGCTTCTGTCCTCAGAAGCCGCCGCTCACAATTTAGGGAACACGAAGTTCTTTGTAACAGTCAAACATATACTTGACAGTTCAAGTTCATCAGGTGGGTACAGATGGGATAAGGCACAGCAATTCACATTATCCTCCTTCTTAGCATAACTCCTCTTCAGCCCTGTTGCTAGCTCATCCTGTATTTCTCGTCCACCTCTGCAGTGCACCCGGGACTGGCCTTCAACTTCCATCTATGCAGGTCCCTGTCCATCTTCCTTTGTACTTCAGAGCACACAAAGTGTCCGGCAGCTCCTATGCCAGACCTTAGGCTCTGGACGTGACTGGAGCGACTGCTCTGGATCCCAGTAATGCCTCCCACTGCCTGGAACAAGTGACACATGCTGCCCCTAGCAGCCCACCGCACCTGAACTTGACCTTCACTATGCACTTCACTAACTCTCACTGAACTCACACTATTCTGACTCCATGACTAAGCTGCAAGCATAGGGCGCTGTGAGACACCGTTTCTAGGCTGTCTCTTTACCGTACTCACACATAGTGATGTCTTCAGATAGTTTAACTCGACTGCAAGAAGCACATTGTTGAAGATTCAGAAGAAGATTTATTTTCTAGCAGAATACTCGATGATGTGCAAATGTACAGCAGGTAAAAAGACTTTTTTAGAAACGGGCTGGAAGCACATAAGCTTCTAACATGGCTGAAGATGGTGAATGAGGAAGAAGAATGGAGAAGAAGGGAGGGGTTACTGATGTGTCACCCTGGCCTGGATGCCACAAAATGTAATAAAGCTGTGTCTGAAAGCAAGGGGGAGGTTCTCTAGTCAGGGGAACATTAGCATGCAGTACCTCCTGTCTCAGGCCAGTAGGGGGAGCAGGCTGCCCCTATAAAAGCTGGTGCTGGGGGCAGGGTTAGAAAGAACTGGATGGCCTGTCTCAGCACTGAGACGTGTCCCAGAGTGGAGCAGGGACAGAAAGTTGATTGCACCTAAGAGGAAGTGTGGCAGTAGGAGAGCCACCAGCCAGAGACGAGAGGCGAAGAGAGCCTGTCTTGGCAAATCAGAGACTGACCTTACCAGACTTTGGTGTCTGAGGCTGGCAGGATTCCACATCCCCCAGCAGAGAACCAGTCCGCAAGGAACTGTATATTCCTTGGCCTAAGAAGCCTGGAGGCCCTGCCACAACCGAAGGGACCAGTAAAGCCGTACAAGGCTGGGAGCAGAAAGGAACCCACGTCGCAGGCCATACAGGCGAGAATACACGGAAAGCTCGGAAACGTGGGCTGTTACCCTATCAGGAGGAGATAGCCAGAAGGAGCGCAGAAAGCACGGTAGGCCTACACCCTCACCCTGACCAGGGCCAATTTCCCCATTGCTCTCAGACATCCAGGTCCCCCTCCTAGCTGGGACTGCTTATGGGTCAATTTACCTGTTCTAGTAAAGACCCTGGACTGCAACCTGTTGTCTGTGTGCTCCTTGCTTCTCCAGCACTATCAGCACTGGGACCCTCACTACCATCACTCCCACCATCCATTATACTGCCCTGGGGACGCACTCTTCCCGTGGGGAGTCACACTACCCTAGCTGCACACCTCATCAGCCCCAGCGGTCTGCATGCAGCGGCGGTTCCTAATAACCGCAATCCACGGGTGGCGTAGTCGGACATTATCAGCAGAACGTAGCAGACTACCATTGGCCTGACCACCCTGAGCCACGGAACCGGGTCGCCACTACTACTCCCATCGTCCCCCCTATTGCCCGGATCCGAGTGCCCCACGGCCCAGGGGGCGAGTCAGCTTTGGCGTAGTCGGCAGGATTTCGTGCCCGCAACCACCGGGTACTGCGTGCCTGAAAAAGACTTTTGTAACTTACCTGTGGCGAAGTTTCCCGCCGTCCGGTGTCGTTTCCCGCCATCCGGAGCCGATTCCCGCCATCAGACGCCATCTTGGACCGTTTCCTGCCGTCTTCTGCCATCTTCCCGCCATCCGCAGCTGTTTCCCGCCATCGGACGCCATCTTCTGGACGCCGCGCGGGAAGAAGAGGGGCGTGGACGTCAAAACCGCCCGAGATCCGAAGCTCCGCCCCACGCACCGACGCTGCGCAAGGTCCTGGAAGGGAGAGAGAGCGACGCTGACGTCATCAGGACGCGACGCCAGGTCCTCGTCCATAGCAGCAGCAGCGGAGCCGCGGCCTACAGAAGAGGATCGTCGGAAGGTAGGCCACTCTTGACTAGGGGGGAGGAAGATGTCGGACACAGAGGCGCCCACTACCACCAACGCAGCTGCAGCAGCGGTGATGCCCTATTCCCTGCCCTACATCCCTGGAGCGGCCTGGCTGCCCAAATATTCAGGGGAGCCCCATGCCCTAACTGACTTCAAGGAAAGGCTATACAGTTTTTTCCAGGTTTACCCCCTGACAGAGGAACAGAAGGTCAGCATACTAACAGGGCAGTTAACTGGCGCAGCCCAAAGGGAGGTAAAATCATGGCCCACTGAGGAGAAAAGGACTGTGAAGGGTATTCTGTCCCAGCTGCGGGGTACCTTTGACACACGTACCTCCGCTGAAATTAAAATGAGGTTCTATGGATGTAAGCAGCGGGCACAGGACAGCATCAGAGACTATGCCCTAAATCTGCAGGAAGCCTTGAGGGCTATTCAACAAACTGACCCTGGCAGTGTGCAGGAAACGGATAAGCTGCTAACAGAACAATTCATAGAAGGTCTGCTGTCTAGCGCCCACAGGGCCCAACTGAGCCTCATGTTCTTTCAGAACCCCGACTTGACCTTTGCCCAATTTAAGGACAGGGCCATAAGGGTGCTCCGTGAATCTGCAACCAGTGGCGCTATAAACCCCCGGCGCCCTGCTCTCACCAACCACCAGGAGGCGGCGCCCTCCTCTATGGATCCCGTGGGGGCTGATGCACAGGCCCTGAACCAAGCCCCGTCGAAAGACCTGCACCAAGTCCAGGAGCTGACCAGGAGCGTCGCGGCGTTGACCAGGACCGTCCAGGCGTTGCAAGTGGACCCGTCAAGACCCATCGAGCTGGCTTCAAGTCCGGAGGATGTCCCGTGGCGTCGACAGAGGAGGATCCCGTCATTCCGAGGGAGGCCCACAGACTGCTACGCAGAGGATGGACAGCCCATTTGCCGTCGATGCAATCAGCCCGGACACATTTCCAGGTACTGTAATTTAAACGGGTCCAACCTGGGGCAGAGGGCCAACCCCCAGGCATAAGATCACCAGGCCCTTACAATTGGCGTAATAAGTACGTTGGGGGGCGCCCGGTTTTACCCGTGGTGCTGGACGGTATCCCCATGAGCGCCTTGCTGGATACTGGGTCACAAGTAACCACTATCCCTTATGTACTTTTTAAGCAGTATTGGACTGATGCTGATATCACACGGTATCCAGACAGTAACTTGAGCATCATCGCCAGTAATGGCTTACCCGTGCCGCAGATGGGGTTCAAGGAGATGACCATTAAAATTGGTAAAGTTGAACTACCGGCACAGGGAGTGATTATTGTGGACATTGACCGTCGTGAAAGTCACCCTAAAATAACTGTGGGTACTAACGTAATTGAAAATTGTCTTTCAGAGGTAATTGTGATCTTACAACAGGTGGCGGTGAATGCTAGTTCCAGCCAACAGAGAGTCCTCAACAAGGAAATAAAAGCCCTGATGAGACGGCAGCAGGTAGAACTGTCTGGTGGTGAGATCGGTAGCGTAAGAATGAGTGACCCATTCCCCATTTCCATGCCTCCCAAAAGTGAAATGATGATCTGGTGTCGGACTGCAATTGGGTTGAGAGGTAGAGACTACCAAGCCATGGTAGAACCCATGTACTCAGACAGCAGGCCCACCATTTTGACAGCCCGGGGGGTGGTTGATGTCCGTCATGGGAGGGTGCCCGTCCGCATCCTCAACATTGGGGAGAGGGAAGTACACTTACCCAGGTACGCTACACTCGCCAAACTGTTTGTCGTCGAACACAAAGCTATCAGGGCCGTGGAACCCTTGCCTCCATCTCCACAGGCGGAGGGTAATGGTTCCCAGAAACAAAAGGAGGACTGGTGCCAGAAACTCCATGTGGGTGCTGACTCCACTCCCCTGCACCAAAAACAAGGAGTCTACCGGGTGGTACAGGAGTACGAGAGAGTCTTTAGTAAGCACCCGCTGGACTTCGGCAGAGTAAAGGGGATAGAACACCACATCCCCACGGGGAGCCACCCACCAATAAAAGAGAGACACAGGCCTGTACCCCCTGCAAACTACCAGAACGCAAAGGGCATGCTAAGAGAGATGAAAGAAGCTGGGGTCATTAGAGACAGCTGTAGCCCCTGGGCAGCCCCCTTGGTTCTGGTCAAAAAGAAAGACGGCACCATGAGAATGTGCGTCGACTATAGACAAATCAACCGTATCACCCACAAAGACGCATATCCGATGCCTACAATAGAGGAGTCTTTAGCCGCACTAAAATCAGCTAACTTCTTTTCTACTTTGGACCTTACTAGCGGGTACTGGCAGGTTCCTGTGGCAGAGGCTGACAAGGAGAAGACCGCCTTCACCACCCCGATGGGACTGAGTGAGTTCAACTGTATGCCTTTCGGGCTCTGCAACGCACCAGGGACCTTCCAGCGGCTGATGGAATGCTGTCTAGGGCACCGAAACTTCGAGACGGTCCTCCTTTACCTGGACGACTTGAGCGTCTATTCGAAAACCTACGAGGACCATCTAAAGCACCTGGCCGAGGTGTTCGAAGCCCTGGCAGGCTACGGCCTGAAGGTGAAACCATCGAAGTGTCACCTGCTGAAACCAAAGGTCCAGTACCTAGGGCACGTGGTAAGTGCGGAAGGAGTAGCCCCCGACCCTGACAAGGTCACGGCAATCAAGAGCTGGCCAAGCCCCTCGAACATCAAGGAGGTGAGACAGTTTCTCGGGTTGGTAGGCTACTACCGAATGTTCATCCCCGGGTCCACTAAGATGGCAGCTCCTATGCAGGACCTCCTAATCGGACAGTCTAATCCAGAAGTCAAAAGCCACCCTTCAAGTGGGATAAACCGGAAGAGGAGTCCTTCCGCCAGTTGAAGATGGCCCTCACGGGGGATGAGATCCTGGCCTACCCTGATTATGGCCAGCCTTTTATTCTCCACACGGACGCCAGTAATGTGGGACTGGGAGCTGTACTGTCCCAAAACCAACAGGGCAGAGAACGGGTGATCGCATACGCCAGCCGGAAGCTGAGGCCCACCGAGAGGAACCCAGAGAATTACAGCTCCTTCAAGCTAGAATTCTTGGCGGTAGTGTGGGCCGTGACGGAACGCTTCAAGCATTACCTGGCCTCCGCAAAGTTCACCGTGTACACGGACAACAACCCGTTGACACACCTGGACAATGCAAGACTGGGTGCCCTAGAACAGCGGTGGATGGCCCGTCTCTCCAACTATGACTTCGTGATCAAGTACCGGGCCGGCAAAACCAATGCCAATGCTGACGCCCTATCGAGGATGCCTCACTTACCTGAAGGTGACGAAGACCCAGAAGAGCTGGAGGAGGTAGAACTCCCCGCGTTTCACCGGTATGGAGCCGCTCAATACTCCCACCGTGTGAAGGAGGAGGATCTGAAAACCGTGATGATAAATCCCCTACCTCACCACAGCTGGGCCGAGACCCAAGATAGTGACCCTGCCATCCGCCTGGTGAAAGATCTGCTGACCCAGGAAGACGCCCGCATGGATCCGGATGCTCCAGAGGAAGCCAAGCAGCTGTGGAAGGAGAAGAGCAAGCTGTTCCTCTACGAAGGCAAGTTGTGCAGAAGGATTGTCAACCACCGGACGCACGAGCTGACCTGGCAAGTCGTGGTCCCAAGGCGAGATGCAGCTATGGTCCTGGGGGCTTACCATGACAGAGCGGGGCACTTCGGTTGGAAGAAACTGGAGTTCCTGCTAAGAGGAAGGTTCTTTTGGGTCGGCATGAGAGGAGCTGTAGAAAAGTGGTGCAGAGACTGTGGCCCTTGTCACCTGAGGAGGAAGGACCGCACCAGCCAGAAGACACCCTTGAGGCCCATCGTCACCACGCAGCCTCTTGAGCTGGTAGCTCTGGACCACGTCAAATTGGCTCCAAGCCGGTCTGGATACATCTATGCCCTGACAATCGTGGACCACTATTCCCGTTTTCTAGTGGTGGTCCCGGTAAAGGACTTGACAGCCCAAACAGCGGCCAGAGCCTTCCAGCAATATTTCTGCCGTCCACACGGGTATCCGGAACAGGTCCTGACAGACCAGGGTCCAGCGTTCGAGGCTGAAATCTTCCAGGAGTTCTGCAACCTCTATGGCTGTAAGAAGATTCGTACAATGCCTTACCACCCCCAAACTAACGGGATGTGTGAGAAGATGAACAATATAGTCATTGATCTCCTGAAGACGTTGCCCCTGGAGGAACGCAGCCTGTGGCCAGAAAAACTGCCAGACCTGATAGACTTATACAATGACATCCCGGTGAATGCTACCAACTGCACCCCGGCTTACCTGATGCGAGCTAGACCAGGTAAGCTGCCCGTAGACCTGGAGATGGGAGTCCTAATACCTGAGGACACCTCCCCGGATGCGGACTGGGATACGGAAAGGCAACTGCAGTACAAGAAGGTACAGGAGAGTGTGGAGAAGAGCCTGGCCCAGGTGAGAGAAAGGCAAGAAAAACTCTTCAACCAACACGCCCCTGCTGGTCCCCTAGAACCTGGTGAGCAAGTCCTGAAGCGGAAGAGAAGGCTACATAAGTTGGACGACCAGTGGGAAAGGAAACCCTACACCGTACTGCAGTCTGACCACGACAACCCAAAGGTGTGCGTAATCACCAAGGACGGAGGAGAAACCACTAGTGTCGTCTCCAGAGACCACCTCAAAAGATGCCCCGAGCAACTCCGTAGTGCAGAAGAGGATCAGAGTGACCTTGAACCCGCAGAGGACAAGGAAGAAATGATCAGCACCGTTCTCGGAGAGTTCCCTCAGTCCTGGACTCGCATAAATGATGCCATAGTGGTACCCGTCCTGCATTTCCTGCAACCGGCCCAGCAACAGCCAACACCAGAGCCGGAAGGTGAAGAGGAGCAAGCGGTTCCAGAGGCAGAAGAGCCTGTACCAGCAGCCCAGGAGAGTCAACCCTCTGCTGACAGTGAGCCTGCCATGCCTGCGGTAAGCCAAAGGACCCGCAGACAGCTGCCTGCCCTACCTGTACACCCAGCTGGTAGCTGTACCCCTAACGCTAGTGGGGAAAGCCAGGTTGGTCCACCACCAGACAGTGGGTTAAGGAGATCAACCAGGAGCACAAAGGGGCTGATACCCGCTCGCTGGAGAATATAGAGTGTACTAAAATTGTAAATAACCTTGTTGCCAAATGTTGAAATGTTTGCCAAAGTTACCTGCATGTTTATTAATAGTGTGTTTCAGTTTCTTGCAGCTACCGTAAGGACTCAAAGGTTATGGACTTTTTATAACCGGGACCTTGTATGGACTGCATTCGGAGCCTAACCCAGGAATGAACTAAGACTGTAAAGGACTTGGGGTAGGACAGACCCCCACCTGGTTAAGGCTCCCCGTTGTATTGGTGATATGGACACCCGGTCACAGGCCACACTGTGACCTTAAGAACTCAATTTGTGCGTCGTCTGTCTATTAATGTTTTATGGTTATGCATATTGTCTTTGTTTATTGTTTAGTCCCGGAGTACTAAATTTCACTAGGGGGGAATGTGTCACCCTGGCCTGGATGCCACAAAATGTAATAAAGCTGTGTCTGAGAGCAAGGGGGAGGTTCTCTAGTCAGGGGAACATTAGCATGCAGTACCTCCTGTCTCAGGCCAGTAGGGGGAGCAGGCTGCCCCTATAAAAGCTGGTGCTGGGGGCAGGGTTAGAAAGAACTGGATGGCCTGTCTCAGCACTGAGACGTGTCCCAGAGTGGAGCAGGGACAGAAAGTTGATTGCACCTAAGAGGAAGTGTGGCAGTAGGAGAGCCACCAGCCAGAGACGAGAGGCGAAGAGAGCCTGTCTTGGCAAATCAGAGACTGACCTTACCAGACTTTGGTGTCTGAGGCTGGAAGGATTCCACATCCCCCAGCAGAGAACCAGTCCGCAAGGGACTGTATATTCCTTGGCCTAAGAAGCCTGGAGGCCCTGCCACAACCGAAGGGACCAGTAAAGCCGTACAAGGCTGGGAGCAGAAAGGAACCCACGTCGCAGGCCATACAGGCGAGAATACACGGAAAGCTCGGAAACGTGGGCTGTTACCCTATCAGGAGGAGATATCCAGAAGGAGCGCAGAAAGCACGGTAGGCCTACACCCTCACCCTGACCAGGGCCAATTTCCCCGTTGCTCTCAGACATCCAGGTCCCCCTCCTAGCCGGGACTGTTTATGGGTCAATTTACCTGTTCTAGTAAAGACCCTGGACTGCAACCTGTTGTCTGTGTACTCCTTGCTTCTCCAGCACTATCAGCACTGGGACCCTCACTACCATCACTCCCACCATCCACTATAGTGCCCTGGGGCCGCACTCTTCCCGTGGGGAGTCACACTACCCTAGCTGCACACCTCATCAGCCCCAGCGGTCTGCATGCAGCGGCGGTTCCTAATAACCGCAAATCCACGGGTGGCGTAGTCGGACATAAACATCAGCACATAACGGACTACCACTGGCCTGACCACCCTGAGCCACGGAACCGGGTTGCCACTACTACTCCCATCGTTCCCCTACTGCCCGGATCCGAGTGCCCCACGGCCCAGGGGACGAGTCACTGACATCACAGCTACATCTGAGAGAGACAGGGAGAGACAAAGGACAAACTTATAAGAAAGGAAAACCTAACTGCATAGCAACAAAACAGCAACTTAATGATAGTGCAATATGGTCTGTAAGATTCCCAAATCATGGGACATGGCGCACACTATCAGGAAATGCCCCTCTTTTTATTAACACTAGTGCCCATCCACTGCACTAGTTCTATCAATAACTATTTCCTATCTCATATACTAAACCTATTATCCTCATCCTATGTGTTATGCAATTCAAAAATTCTATAAACAAATTAGGAAATCCCAGAATTATAATAGAAACCCTAAAATACAAATGTTATTAAATCTCATTAAAAGCGGGACATATATCACCTTAAGTGAAAACAAATTAGTCACACCCCTAACGATAGACCCTTATTCAGACTGCCGGAAGAGGCACTTCTCAATCAGAGGCAGGCCACACCCATTGAGTACTATATACAGTGGGTACGGAAAGCATTCAGACCCCTTTACATTTTTCACTATTTGTTTCATTGCAGCCATTTGGTAAATTCTAAAAAGTTCATTTTTTTCTCATTAAAGTACACTGTGCACCCCATCTTGACTGAAAAAAACAGAAATGTAGAAATTTTTGCAAATTTATTAAAAAAGGAAAACTGAAATATCACATGGTCATAAGTATTCAGACCCTTTGCTCATATTTAAGTCACATAGTTACATAGTTACATAGTTTATAAGGCCAAAAAAAACAAGCGTCCATCCAGTTCAGCCTATTTCTTGTACACTGCAGCTATTCCGCAGCCTTGATCCAGGGGAAGGCAAAAAAAACCATGCGGTATAGGCCAATTTACATCATTGAGGAAAAACTCACTTCCCGACTCCAATCTGGCAGTCAGATTAAATCCCTGGATTAATTAACTATCACTAAGCATAAGATGTAATTTTATTGTTCTCAAGAAAGGCGTCCAGGCCTCTCTTGAACTCATTAAGTGAGTTGGACATCACCACTTCCTCTCCCAGAGAGTTCCAGAGTCTCACGGCTCTGACCGTAAAGAATCCCCTTCTATGCTGGTGCAGGAACCTCCTTTCCTCCAGACGCATAGTGTGCCCCCTCGTCTTTGTCACCATCCTTGGTATAAACAGGTCATGGGAGAGATCTCTGTACATCCCCCTGATGTATTTATACATGTTTATGAGGTCTCCCCTAAGCCTTCTCTTTTCCAACGTAAATAGGCCTAATTTGGACAACCTCTCTGGGTATTCTAGTCCCTCCATTCCCTTTATTACCTTAGTCGCCCTCCTTTGTACCCTCTCTAGCTCCAATATGTCTTTCCTGAGTACCGGAGCCCAGAACTGTGCACAATATTCTAAGTGCGGCCTTACCAGCGCTTTATACAGAGGAAGAACAATGTTCTCATCATATGCCCCTATTCCTCTTCTGATGCATGCCATGACTCTATTTGCCTTCGCAGCTGCTGCCTGACACTGGGCACTCCAATTTAATTTGCTGTTAACCAAGACGCCCAGGTCCTTCTCCATGTCAGATTTCCCCAACGGTTTCCCATTTAATATGTATGGGTGACTGCTGTTTTTCTTTCCCATGTGCATGACCTTACATTTATCGTCATTGAACCCCATTTGCCATTTTTTGGCCCAACTCCCCAATTTATCTAAATCCTCCTGTAGCTGTGCCCTATCCTCATCTGTATTAACTACTTTACAAAGTTTAGTATCATCTGCAAATATTGCTATTTTACTATGCAACCCTTCCACTAGATCATTAATAAATATATTAAATAATATAGTGCCCAAGACAGACCCTTGAGGCACCCCGCTAGTCAAGACGCAGTTATAAAAGGAATCCAATTTGTCCGCATTAATCAACTGCAGGGCATCTTGATTGGCAAATAGATTGATCACTTTGGGGTACCAAGTGTTCAGCAACTTTTCTTCTGTCTTGGCACAAGCCAAGGATCCGCTGTTCCTCAGGGATTCACATTCTACAGGACCCCTGGACCTGACAAAGAATAAAGCACTTTATCATATTAAACCTGACAGGGCACACCTGTGAAGTGAAGACCATTTCCGGTGACTACCTCTTGAAGCTCATCAAGAGAATGCCAAGAGTGTGCAAAGCAGTCATCAAAGCAAAAGGTGGCTACTTTGAAGAACCTAGAATATAAGACATATTTTCAGTTGTTTCACACTTATTTGTTAAGTATATAATTCCACGTGTGTTAATTCATAGTTTTGATGCCTTCAGTGTGAATGTACAATTTTCATAATCATGAAAATACAGAAAAATCTTTAAATGAGAAGGTGTGTCCAAACTTTTGGTCTGTACTGTATATATCCACCCATATACAGTATACATATATATACACACATATACAGTATACATATATACACACCCATATACAGTATACATAAACACACCCATATACAGTATACATATATACACACATATACAGTATACATATATACACACATATACCAGTATACATATATATACACCCATATACAGTATATATATACACATATACAGTATACATATATATACACACACATACAGCATACATATATATACACACTTATACAGTATACATATATACACACATATACAGTATACATATATATACACACACATACAGCATACATATATATACACACATATACAGTATACATATATATACACACACATATGCAGTATACATATATATATACACACTTATACAGTATACATATATACACACATATACAGTATACATATATACACATATACAGTATACATATATACACACATATACAGTATACATATATACACCCATATACAGTATACATATATATACACACATACAGTATACATATATACACACATATACAGTATACATATATACAGCCATATACAGTATACATGTACACACACATATACAGTATACATATATATATATATATATATATATATATATGCATACATATAGAGTATCTATAATATAACGCTACAAGCGTCCCTCTGTCTGAAGCCTTTATAGTCTGCGCTAGTGCGACACGCCTGCACAGTCTGGCTCCAGACTGAAGAACGCATGGAGCCGTTACAGGTAAGAGGAGTGTATGGTGCTGGAGATCACGGTATGCGTATACACTGAACACATACCGCGATCTCTGGCGCCATACTTACATACTTACCTGACCAGGATGAGCGCTACCGCGGCGCCTCTGTTCGGTCCAGAGTCCGGGGGAAGAGGGAAGCGTTGAAATTGGCGCATGCGCATAGCGCTATCTGGTGCCATTTTACTGAAGATACATTTGCAATGTGTCTTCAGCAAAATGGAGCCGGACAGCGTGGTATGAGCACACGCGTACTTCGGCGCCGCACTCCTCCCCCGGCCTCCAGCAGAACGGGAAACAGCGCTGGAGCACAGGGAAGAAAGGTGAGTATAAGTGTTTCTTTTCTTGTATGTGTGTGCAGCATGATAGGGATGAGGGGTGCCATACATACCAGGATTGGGGGGTGAGGGGTGCCATACATACCAGGATTGGGGGGTGAGAGGACCATACATACCAGGATTGGCGGGTGAGGGGACTATCCATACCAGGATTGGGGGGTGAGGGGTGCCATGCATACCAGAATTGGGGGTGAGGGGACCATGCATAACAGGATTGGGGATGAGTGGTGCCATGCATACCGGGATTGATGGTGAGGGGTGCCATGCATATCAGGATAGGGATGAGGGGTGCCATGCATACCAGGAATGGGGATGAGGGGTACCATGCATACCAGGATTGGGGATGTGAGGGGGTACCATAGATACCAGGATAGGGATGAGGGGGTACCATGCATAAAAGGATTGGGGATGAGGGGTGCCATGCATACCAGGATTGGGGGTGAGGGGTACCATGTATACCAGAATTGGGGGGTGAGGGGACCATGCATACCAGGATTGGGGGTGAGGGGTGCCATGTATACCAGAATTGGGGGAGGGGAACATGCATACCAGGATTGGGGATGAGTGGTGCCATGCATACCAGGATTGGGGGATGAGGGGACCATGCATTCCAGGATTGGGGGTGAGGGGTGCCATGCATACCAGGATTGGGAAATGAGGGGTGCCAAGTATACCAGAATTGGGGGTGAGGGGTGCCATGCATACAAGAATTGGGGGGTGAGGGGTGCCATGTATACCAGGATTGGGAGGTGAGGTGACCATGCATACCAGGATTGGGGAATGAGGTGTGCCATGTATACCAGGATTGGGGAATGAGGGGTGCCATGCATACCAGGATTCGGGGGTGAGGGGACCATGCATACCAGGATTGGGGGTGAGGGGTGCCATGCATACCAGGATTGGGGGGTGAGGGGACCATACATACCATGATTGGGGGGTGAGGGGAGCCATGCATACCAGGATTGGGGAATGATGGATGCCATGTATACCTGGATTGGGGGGTGAGGTGACCATGCATACCAGGATTGGGGAATGAGGTGTGCCATGTATACCAGGATTGGGGAATGAGGGGTGCCATGCATACCAGGATTCGGGGGTGAGGGGACCATGCATACCAGGATTAGGGGGTAAGGGGACCATGCATACCAGGATTAGGGGGTGAGGGGTGCCATGCATACCAGGATTAGGGGGTGAGGGGTGCCATGTATACCACAATAGGATGGGGGCAGCACAAATACCAGGATGGGAGACCATATACCAATAAAAATGCTCGCCACCCGGGCGTAGAACAGGTTCAATAGCTAGTACATATATACACGCATATATACAGTAATACAGCATATACATACACATATATACTGTATATACACACACACACACACATATATACAGTAATACAGCATATACATACACATATATACTGTATATACACACACACATATATATATCTGGCGACAGGGCCCCGCTGCGTCCTCTGTGTCTCTGTACAGATATAAGTGTAACACGTACTGGATCCAGCACAGGTGACAGTCTGCCATAGAGCTGACGTGCAGTACATACACTGTGTTATGGGGGCGCTCACCTGTGCGGACCCCGCGCTCCGGCCGCTACTTCTCTGCTCATATAAGGTCTCTCTTTCTGCCATTAAATAATTCGGTTGTCATGGCAGTGGAGGCGGGGCGTTGGTAGGGGGCGTGTCTGGTATAGGGCAGATTGGGGCGGGGCTGTCATGCAGTGCTTGTCTCATCGCTGTAATTTCCTGCTGTTGCCACCTGGTGGACAGCATTGGTCAGTACGCGCTGAGAATGCTCACATGGTGGGGGAGGGGCAGCTTATATATGTATATACACAGTCACAATGCAGTTAGGGTTATGTTCACACAGTGTTTTTTTAAACGTTTTTTTCCACATTATAAAACTCAGTGTTGTCAGGAAAAGCATTGCATGTATTTTTGATGTATGCCTCACACTAAATACATTTTTGAAGATTTTTTTTAATCTTCCATCCTATACTCGGGCACTGGCTGTATATTGTTGTGGCCCCGGGACTTGCTTAGATCCGCTGGGTGGCATTGCCAGCTGCATTGCAGTAAATGGGTGACCTGAAATCCCACATTTATCCTGTGACCAGTTAGGGACTGTTTTTTCTTAAAGAAGGGGCTCGTGTTATTAATCCCAGACAATCCATTAATGGAGTTTCCAGTAGTATAATAATGATGATTTATCCTGGGGATGGGTTATCAATATCAGATCGGTGGGCTCCGACACGCGGCACTGGCTCTACCCATCAGCTGATTGCAGCGCTCAAGTGTAAATAGTGTGAAGATTGAACATCACCGCTCCATTCACTGTACTGCGGGTCCTTCAGATCAGCTAATATTCATGTAATAGGAGCTGATCTGCAGCACCAGGGAGCGGCCACTACACAGTGACCAGAGCTGTGATGTTCAGCTCCTCAACAATGTTTACATCTGACCTCGACCGAAGCTGCAAACAGCTGATTAGTGGAGGTGACACGTGCCGGACCCCCACAAATCTGATATTAATGAGCTAACCAGGGGATAGGCCATCAATATGTTTGTCCTGGAAATTCCCTTTAAGGCCCACCTGGACATACTATGTATATAATATATATATATGGCAAAGAGTGGGAAGGGGTTAATAAAAGGCTCATAAAACGGACAAACAACACAAATATTGGTTCTATCTTTTACACATTTGGGGTAGCCCTTAAGAGGGCCGTTGGGTCAAAGAGAGAGAGAGAGAGAAGAGAGAGGGGAGGGAGAGATACCGGGAGATACCAAGAGAGAGAAAAAAGAGAGACCCAACCAGTGCAAGGCTAAGCCGGGCAGGTGGTAGCGGCTATTTATACCCACTGCTGATCTCTGATTGGTGGAAAATCTGGGTGTGGCTGCTCTCTGATTGGTGGAAAATCTGGGTGTGGCTGCTCTGTGATTGGTCAGCATTATGACCTCACAGTGGCGATGACTCATACCTCCTGGGTGGTTCTTCTGGGCGGTTCTGTTTTCTGACTGGTGGAAATTCTAATCAGCATTATGACCTCACAGTGGCCGTGACTCATGTTTCATGGACTGTTCTATCTGGGTGACCTGAAACATGCTGATCTCTGATTGGTGGAAATTCAAGTCATCTTCATGACATCACAATCAGCATGTTATTACTGCTGAGATGATCAGTTTTTTCCTAAATTTCCTACGTTTTGTCCTAATTTATTAGCACATATATACCACTCATTCCTACAATCAAAGGATCAGGAAACCCCTCTGAAATCAATATCCTACAATTTACCCCAACAGCAAAAAAACAACTATACACAAAATACCAAAAGATATATCAGATTATTAATATCCCCCATGCTGGTGTAATGCTCCCAATTCTGCTATAATGTCCCCAAAGCTGGTATAATGCCCCACATCCTGGTATAGTATCTCCAGTTCTGGCATAATGTCCCCCATGCTGCTATAATATCCCCTATACTGGTATAATATTATCATTGTGATATAGTGTCCCCCATCCTGGTGTAACATCATCATTGTGATATAATGTCCCCATTCTGATATTGTGTCACCCATCCGGGTATGGTGTACCCCTTTCTGGTATAGTGTCCCTTATTCTGGTATAATGTCCCCCTTCCTGGTATATTGTTCCTATTCTGATATATTGTCCCCATTCTTATATAGTGTCCTTCATCTTGGTAAAATGTCCCCATACTAGTATAATGTCCCCATTCTGGTATAATGTCCCCATCCTGGTATAATGCCCCCCATTCTGGTTTAATGACCATCATACTGGTATAATGTCCCCCTTCCTGGTATATTGTTCCCATTCCTACAATCAAAGGATCAGGAAACCCCTCTGAAATCAATATCCTACAATTTACCCCAACAGCAAAAAAACAACTATAAACAAAATACCAAAAGATATATCAGATTATTAATGAGCAAATAAAAGACACAATCACATAAAAATAATTTTTAGAAAGGTGTAGAAAAAATGCTGTAAAGTAAGAATGCTTCAAAAATAGAAATGTTAATGATTTATTTAATCAATTAACAAAATACAAGTGAATGAACAAACAAAAAATCTAGATCCAATCAATATTTGGTGTGACCAACTTTTCACTTTAAGGCTGGGTGCCCACGTAGCATTTTTCAAGCGTTTATGCTGCAGAATTTCCGCAGCGTAAACGCTTGTTAAACGCTAGGTTATCGGCCCCCCATGGTCCCCAAGGGGATTCCGCATGTTCTATGCCCATGCTGCGGATTTTTCCGCAGCGTTTATGCTGCGTACAAAAATCCGCAGTATGTCATTTAATTTTGCGGAAGCGCAGTGGAACTCCCGCCATTGACTTGCATTGAGACGCATAGAAACCGCGACTGTACATTTGTACAAGCGGCTTCTATGCGTCTCTATGTGCAGATGGTACCCAGTTCTGGAGGAGAGGAGACTCTCATCCAGACCTGGGTACCATTGTACCTGTAAAAAAAGAATAAAATAAATAAAGTTTATACTCACCTTTCCGAAGGCTTCTCTCTGAATGCCGGCATCGCTTGAGGACCTGCGGCGACGTCACAGTCATGTGACCGCAGGCCCTTCACCGCTCTGTCTCGCGATATGCCGGCATCCAGGAAGCAGAGAGGAACGAGCGCTGCAGCCACGCCGGGGCCTCGGGGGTGAGTATAGCTTTATTTGTTTTCATTTTTATAGTTCACACTGTATAAATCCATGCTGTTTGCATGGATTTATATAGTGTGACCTAGTTGTCAAGCACTTTCCAAGTGATGCTATCGCCTGGAAAGCGCTTGTCAATCTGCATGCGGAAACGCATGTGAATCCGCATGTGGATCCGCATGTATTCTGCAGGAAAAACGCATGCACAATCTGCATGCGTTTTTTCTGCCAGGGAGATGCAGAAATGCTGCAGAAATTTTCTGCTTCATTTCTGCATCGTGGGCACATAGCCTAAAACAGCATCAATTCTTCTAGGTACACCTGCGCAAAGTCTGGGATTTTGTAATAATACAGTCAGGTGTCTGGTCATACACCATGGCAAGACTGAGCAAGAATACACAAGGGAGTTATACTACATCAGCAAGGACTCTAAGGCACAAATTTCAAAGCAGATTGAGGGTTCAAGATGTGTCATTCAAGCACTTGTGAAGAAGCACAAGAAAATGTGCAACGTCGAGGTCAGTAGATGCAGTGGTCGGCCAAGGAAACTTAGTGCAGCAGATGTATGACACATTATGGTTACTTTCCTTCAAAAGTGGAAGATGTCCAGCAGTGCCATCAGCTCAGAACTGGCAGCAACCAGTGGGACTCAGCTTCACTCATCTAATGTTCAGAGAAGACTGGCCAGAAGTGGTCTTCATAGCAGAATTGTGGTGAAAAAGCCATATCTTCCACATCAAAACAAGGCCAAGTGACTCAACTATGCATTAAAACAGAGGAACCAGGGTGTAGAAAATTGGCAGGATGTGCTCTGGACGGTTGAGTCAAAATATGAAAAATGTTGTTATTACAGAAGAGATTTTGTTCACTGAAGGGCTGGAGAGCAGTACAATAATGAGTGTCTGGGCAATAGTGATGCATAAGCACGGTGGAGGCTCCTGTAAGTTTGGGGCTGCATTTCAGCAAATGGAGGTGGAAATTGGGTCAGAATTATTGGTTCCCTCAATGCTGAGATATAGAGGCAGATACTTAGCCATCATGCAATATCATCAGGGAGGTGTCTGATTGGATCCAAATGTTTTCTTCAGCAGAACAACAACCCTAAACATACAGCCAATGTCATTAAGAATTATCTTCAATGTAAAGAACAAGGAGTCCTGGAAATGATCTGGTGCCACCCAGTGGAGTAACTAGAGTCTGATAGGCCCCCACCGCCATGTTGGTCAGATGTATGGGCCCTTGTAGCGTTCTGGATCCTATAAAGAAATATGTGCTCTCTACCTATGTAGTAATGTCCCCCATCCTGGCTCCTTCTTGTAATAATCTCCCACATGCTGGGCCTTATGCTATAACATTTTCCCCCACCTGTGCCCCTGTCTGGTAATGTCTCCATTCTGGCATCATTTCCTTCATTCTGGTTTAATGTCCCCATCCTGGTATAGTGTCCCCATTCTGATATAATGTCCCCATTTTGGTATAATGTCTCTAACCTGGTATAATATTCCCCATGCTGGTGTAATGCTCCCAATTCTGCTATAATGTCCCCAAAGCTGGTATAATGCCCCACATCCTGGTATGGTATCTCCAATTCTGGCATAAGGTCCCCCATGCTGCTATAATATCCCCCATACTGGTATAATATTATCATTGTGATATAATGTCCCCCATCCTGGTGTAACATCATCATTGTGATATAATGTCCCCATTCTGATATAGTGTCACCCATCCGGGTATGGTGTACCCCTTTCTGGTATAGTGTCCCTTATTCTGGTATAATGTCCCCAATTCTGTTATAATTTCCCCATTCTGATATAATGTCCCCATTCTGATATAATGTCCCCATTCCTGGTATATTGTACCCATTCTGATATATTGTCCCCATCCTGGTTTAATGTCCCTCGCCCTGGTTTAATGTCCCCCATCCTGGTACAATGCACTCCATTCTGTTACAGTGTCTCACATTCTGGCATAATGACCTAATTCTGATATAATGTCCCCATTCTGGTATAATGTACCCATTCTGGCATAATGTCCCCCATCCTGGTACGGTATCTACTTAGCTGCCATTCTGGGGATGGGTTATCAAGATCAGATCGGTGGACTCCGACACGCGGCACTGGCTCTACCCATCAGTTGTTTGCAACGCTCAGATGTAAATAGTTTGAAGATCTGAACATCACTGTTCCATTCACTGTACTGTGGGTCCTGCAAGTCAGCTAATATTCATGTAATAGGAGCTGATCTGCAGCACCAGGTAGCAGCCACTACACAGTGACCAGAGCTGTGATGTTCAGCTCCTCAACAATGTTTACATCTGACCTCTGCCGGAGTTTCAAACAACTGAGTAGTGGAGGTGCCACGTGCCGGACCCCCACAAATCTGATATTAACCCCTTCCTGATGTCAGGTGTAATAATATGTACCTGTGACCTGGGCCTATTGGACCAGGTGCGTATTATTATGCCTTGGCGATCGCACCCACACAGAGGCTGTGCTGGCGCGATCGCTGCTGGGTGTCAGCTGATTCTCACAGCCAACACCCGTTGCTTTGTGCCAGGAGTCGTGCCGCACCGCTCCCTCGAAATGTTGCGAACTAAGTCGATCGCAGCATTCTTGGAGCAGGGGGAGGTAAGCGCGACTCTCTTACCTTGAATCAAAAACCGCACTGTGAGCACGGGGTCCCGATCGTTGCTATGGTGACCCGATGTCGTCATGACAACATCCGGGTCACCAGAAAGTTACTTTGATCATGCGCAGTGCACAATCAAAATAACTTGTGCGTGTGCAGCGCTGACAGGCTGCATAGCATAGAGATGCCGCTGCTGCATCTCTATGCTGTACAAGCGATCGGCCTGCAAAAAATGAAAGTCCCATAGTGGGACAAAGTGTAAAAGTAAAAAAAAGTGTAAGAAAGTGAAAAAAAAAAAAAAAATAATAAATATATATATATATATATATATATATATATACACACATAATCAAAATATTTTTTTTAAATGAAAAAATAATCTACAAAAAATAAAACATATACTGTACCATAAATAAAATTTGGGTAAACGGATAAATCCAACGTCCAGACTTCCTTCTTAAAAACTTGTCTTTATTAAATGCGTTCCATAAAAAAATTCACATTCCAGTTAAAATGCCAGGCATATCTGTTTTGCAGTCCTGCAGCATATTAACCCTTTGTTTGTTCTCCACTATGTCATTAGCCCTGTTCAGCATCCACCTGGGATATTTCCTTTGCATTAGTCTCCCTGCAGCCTGCTCAGCATGATGTTCATAGCAGGAAGGGAGGGTCGAATTCCTCTTAAGGGTATGTGCACACTATCAGGATTTGAAGCAGAAATTTCCTGAGCATTTTTGCCTCTCCCTGGCAGAAAAAAGGAGATTTTTGTGTACTCACTGTAAAATCTCTTTCTCTTAGCCTCTAATTGGGGGACACAGGACCATGGGTGTTATGCTGCTGTCCACTAGGAGGCGACACTATGCATAATCTGAAAAAAATTAAGCGTGGCTCCTCCTCTGCAGTATACACCCCTGGACGGCATAAGCCTTCTCCAGTTTTGTGCAAAAGCATTAGGAGGAACGTAACATGGATAACATAACCATGCCTATAAGAAGGCAACTACAGTTATATGAAAAAGTTTGGGCACCCCTATTAATCTTAAGCTTAATGTTTTATAAAAATTGGTGTTTTTGCAACAGCTGTTTCAGTTTGATATATGTAATAACTGTTGGACACAGTAATGTTTCTGCCTTGAAATGAGGTTTATTGTACTAACAGAAAATGTGCAATCTGCATTCAAACAAAATTTGACAGGTGCATAAGTATGGGCACCCTTATTTTCTTGTTTTAAATACTCCTACCTACTTTTTACTGACTTACTAAAGCCCTTTTTTTGGTTTTGTAACCTCATTGAGCTTTGAACTTCATAGAGCAGGTGTATGCAATCATGAGAAAAGCTACTTAATCCCTTAAGCCCCGAGGGTGGTTTGCACGTTAATGACCAGGCCAATTTTTACAATTCTGACCACTGTCACTTTATGAGGTAATTACTCTGGAACGCTTCAACGGATCCCCCTGATTCTGAGACTGTTTTTTCGTGACATATTGTACTTCATGATTGTGGTGAAATTTCTTCGATATCACTTGCGTTTATTTGTGAAAAAAACGGAAATTTGGCGAAAATTTTGAAAATTTTGCAATTTTCAAAATTTGAATTTTTGAGCCCTGAAATCAGAGAGATATGTCACACAAAAGAGTTAATAAATAACATTTCCCACATGTCTACTTTACATCAGCACAATTTTGGAACCCAAATTTTTTTTTGTTAGGGAGCTATAAGGGTTAAAAGTTCACCAGCGATTTCTCATTTTTCCAACAAAATTTACAAAACCATTTTTTTAGGGACCACATCACATTTGAAGTCACTTTGAGAGGTCTTTATGACAGAAAATACCCAAGAGTGACACCATTCTAAAAACTGCACCCCTCAAGGTGCTCAAAACCACATTCAAGAACTTTATTAACCCTTCAGGTGCTTCACAGGAATTTTTTGAATGTGGAAGAAAAAAATGAACATTTAACTTTTTTCACAAAAATGTTACTTTAGACCCAATTTTTTTATTTTCACAGGGGTAACAAGAAGAAATGGACCCCAAAAATTGTTGTGCAATTTCCCCTGGGCACGCAGATACCCAATATTTGGGGAAAAAACACTGTTTGCGCGCACGGCAGGGCTCGGAAGGGAAGGAGCGCCATTTGACTTTTTGATTGTAAAATTTGCTTGAATAATTAGCGGACACCATGTTGCGTTTGGAGAGCCCCTGTGTCCCCAAACATTGGAGCTCCCCCACAAGTGACCCCATTTTGGAAACTAGACCCCCCAAGGCACCTATCTAGATGCATAGTGAGCACTTGGAACCCCCAGGTGCTTCACAAATTGATTCGTAACAATGAAAAAGTGAAAAAAAAAACACTTTTTCATTTTTATGAATCAATTTGCGAAGCACCTGAGGGTTCCAAGTGCTCACAATGCATCTAGATAGGTGCCTTGGAGGGTCTAGTTTCCAAAATGGGGTCACTTGTGGGGGAGCTCCAATGTTTGGGCACACAGCGGCTCTCCAAACGCAACATGGTGTCGCTAACAATTTGAGCCGATTTTCCGTTAAATTTGTTAGCGGACACCATGTTGCATTTGGAGAGTCCCTGTGTGCCCAAATATTGGAGCTCCCCCACAAGTGACCCCATTTTGGAAACTAGACCACCCAAGGCACCTATCTAGATGCATAGTGAGCACTTGGAACCCTCAGGTGCTTCACAAATTGATTCATAAAAATGAAAAAGTGTTTTTTTTTTCACTTTTTCATTGTTACGAATCAATTTGTGAAGCACCTGGGGGTTTCAAGTGCTCACTATGCATCTAGATAGGTGCCTTGGGGGGTCTAGTTTCCAAAATGGGGTCACTTGTGGGGGAGCTCCAATGTTTGGGCACACAGCGGCTCTCCAAACGCAACATGGTGTCGCTAACAATTTGAGCCGATTTTCCGTTAAATTTGTTAGCGGACACCATGTTGCATTTGGAGAGCCGCTGTGTGCCCAAATATTGGAGCTCCCCCACAAGTGACCCCATTTTGGAAATTAGGCCCCCCAAGGCACCTATTGAGATGCATAGTGAGCACTTGGAACCCCCAGGTGCTTCACAAATTGATCCATAAAAATAAAAAAGGGTTTTTTTTTCACTTATTCAATTTTATGAATCAATTTGTGAAGCACCTGGGGGTTCCAAGTGCTCATTATGCATCTAGATAGGTGCCATGGGGGGTCTAGTTTCCAAAATGGGGTCACTTGTGGGGGAGCTCCAATGTTTGGGCACACAGGGACTCTTCAAATGCCACATGGTATCCGCTAACAATTTGAGCCGACAATTTGTTAGCGGATACCATGTTGCATTTCAAGAGTCCCTGTGTGCCCAAACATTGGAGCTCCCCCACAAGTGACCCCATTTTGGAAACTAGACCCCCCAAGGCACCTATCTAGATGCATAATGAGCACTTGGAACCCCCAGGTGCTTCACAAATTGATTCGTAAAATTGAATAAGTGAAAAAAAAACACTTTTTCATTTTTATGGATCAATTTGTGAAGCACCTGGGGGTTCCAAGTGCTCACTATGCATCTAGATAGGTGCCTTGGGGGGTCTAGTTTCCAAAATGGGGTCACTTGTGGGGGAGCTCCAATGTTTAGACACACAGGATCTCTCCAAACGCGACATGGTTCCAATTTGTTAGCGGACACCATGTTGCGTTTCGAGAGCCCCTGTGTGTCTAAACATTGGAGCTCCCCCACAAGTGACCCCATTTTGGAAACTAGACCCCCCAGGGAACTTATATAGATGTGTGGTGAGCCCATTGAACCCCCAGGTGCCTCTCAGAAAATCATAATGTTGACTTGTGAAAATAAAAATAAAAACATTTTTTCCACAAAAATGCAAAAAAAAATATTTTCACAAGGGTACTAGGAGAAATTGCACCCCATAAGTTGTTGTGCAATTTCTCCTGAGTACTCATATACCCCATGTGTTGGAAAAAAACTACTGTTTGGGCGCATGTAAGGGCTCGGAAGGGAAGGAGTGACGCTTTTGAACGCAGACTTTGATGGAATGGTCTGCGGGCGTCATGTCATGTTCTCAGAGCCCTTGATGTGCCTAATCAGTGAAATGCCTAACAAGTGCCCCCTTTTTGGTAGTGTTAGTTGATTTTTGAATTTTGTAATGTAGTGTTATACATCAATTGTGTAGGACAATCTGACGAACACTACACAACTGATGTATGACAACCTGACGAACACTACGTCAGCTGTGCAGTGTTCGTCAGGTTGTCATACTTCAGAAATTAATTCAATAGTCCATCGAAGTATGGTACCTTTTGAAGCAGTCTTTCATACACAAGCCAGGTTTGTCAGGGCAGGTGTCACATTGATAAATGGTGTCCTTGCGTATTCCACTTTTATAACACACTCGGCACCTCTTTTGTGACTTTCCTTTTTTTCCGCTGTGAGGGATCTGCCCTGGGAAATGCTGGCCTGGTACAATTCTTGGTCCTTCAATTCCAGAAGTACTGGGGCCCTCTCTGTCACTGCTGCCAAATATCAGGGCCTTGTTAACTGTTTCCTGAAACTGAAGGTACGACGCAGAAGTCTGGCCTGCACATTGTGACAGAAGGAAAGCATTGTGCATTGCCATCTGTACAATGTGCACGGCCAGCTTCTTGTACCACACTCTGGACTTTCTCAAAGCACTGTATGGCTGGAGGACTTGATCAGAGAGATCAACTCCCCCCATGTACTTGTTGTACCCCACTACACAGTCTGGTTTGACGACCTGTGTAGTGGAACCTCGTACAGTGCTGAGTGTGCTGCCATCACCATGTATGGTGGTCAAGAAAAGGACATCCCTTTTGTCCTTGTACTTGACCATCAACAGGTGGTCGCTACATTGGGCTCTGCTCTCACCCCTTTTGAGCAGCTGCCCAATTAGCGTCTTTGGGAGGCCTTTCTGAATTTTGCGGACAGTACCGCAGGCTGCGGTACGTCGCGCAGAGAGGGACTGGAAGAGCGGGATAATTGTATAAAAGTTATCCACGTAGAAGTGATAACCTTTATCAAGCAGTGGGTGCACCAAGTCCCACACAATTTTCCCACTCACTCCCAGAACAGGGGGGCATTCAGGGGGTTCAATCCGGGAGTCCTTCCCTTCATAAACTCTAAACTTGTGAGTGTATCCTGAGGTACTCTCACAAAGTTTATACAGCTTGATCCCATACCTTGCCCTCTTACTGGGCAGGTACTGCCGGAATCCAAGCCGCCCCTTAAAAGAAATTAAGGACTCATCCACACAAATGTCCCTTTGGGGCACGTACACTTCACCAAACTTGTTGTTGAAGTGTTCGATGACCGGCCGAACTTTGAAAAGACGATCAAAGTTCGGGTCATCGCATGCAGGACACCTTGCATTATCTTGGTAATGCAAGAACTTGTAGATGGCCTGAAAACGTGTCCGGGGCATGACCATTCGGAACACTGGAGTGTTATACCAAACGTCAACACTCCAGTATTGCCGAAGCTCGGGCTTCTTCAAGTTCCCCATAAGAAGGACCAGGCCCCAAAACTTCATCATTTCTACTGCGTCTACAGGAGACCAGTTAGAAAATGATGAAGAGGGGTTTTGTTCTAAAAATTGATGAGCGTATAAATTAGTTTGGCCCACCATGAGGTTTATAAAATCCTCAGAGAAAAAGACTTTGAAAAAGTCTATTTCTGTGAGGCCGGTGGTGTCAAACTTGATTCCTGATTCCGCTACGAAATCAGGAATCAGCGGCTCATAATTTTCGGGGGGCGAAGTCCATATAGGCTCAGTAGTGGGGGGCGCTGGAACATCTCTCCTGCGACGACGGCGGGGTGGGCCAGCAGAACCTGAGGGAGAGGAGGAAGAAGAGAAGGAGGAAGACGACGAGGAGTCGGAAAAAGAAAGAAATGTGGGATCCTCACCCTCACTGTCAGTGTCGGAGGCAAGAATAGCGTAAGCCTCCTCCGCTGAATAATGAGTTTGGGATGAGCAGGACATTGTTTGTTATGTATGTGGTGCGTGTGTGTCAATTCTTTGAGAGTGTGTGTGTCAGTACTTTATTTAGAGTGTGTGGAAAAAGGAAATACTGTATGTGGTGCAAACAGCGAGCACGAGTGTGGATTGGTGAACTATGCCACCGATCAATACTCGGCGGCTGCTGGATGTGCGCACAAATGTGTGGGGAGTGGGAAGAGGGGAATTGGGTTGGATGAGGGGAGATCAGATTACTTACCAAAGTCCTCTCTGTTCTTTCAGGACCGGGAGCCCGTAGCAGGAGCCCGGCGCTGGTGACCGGGAGCCCGGAGCAGGAGACCGGGAGCCCGGAGCAGGAGACCGGGGGCCCGGAGCAGGAGACCGGGAGCCCGGAGCAGGAAGACGGGAGCCCGGAGCAGGAAGACGGGAGCCCGGAGCAGGAGACCGGGAGCAGGAGACCGGGGGCCCGGAGCAGGAGACCGGGGGCCCGGAGCAGGAGACCGGGAGCCCGGAGCAGGAAGACGGGAGCCCGGAGCAGGAGACCGGGAGCCCGGAGCAGGAGACCGGGAGCCCAGAGCAGGAAGACGGGAGCCCGGAGCAGGACACCGGGAGCCCGGAGCAGGAAGACGGGAGCCCGGAGCAGGAGACCAGGAGCACGGAGCAGGAGACTGGTACTGGAGCTGGAGATCAGAAGCAAAAGAATTAAAGAATTAACAGGGACACTGGGGTGAGGCGGATTGGGATGGGAAGGGGGGTAAAAAGACAGGGGAGTGGGAAGAGGGGTAAAAAGACAGGAGAGTGGGAAGAGGGGGATTGGGGTTGATGAGGGGAGATCAGAGATGGACTTACCAAAGGGTCAGCAGGACTGGAACAGAAGACCCAGAGCAGGAGCCCGGGAGCCCGGAGCAGGAGACCAGGAACCCGGAGCAGGAGACCAGGAGCCCGATGCAGGAGACCAGGAGCCCGGTGCAGGAGACCAGGAGCCCGGCGCTGTTGACCGGGAGCCCGAAGCTGGTGACCGGGAGCCCGGCGCAGGAGCCCGGGAGCAGTAGACCAGGAGCCCGGAGCAGGAGACCAGGAGCCCGGAGCAGGAGACCAGTACTGGAGCTGGAGATCAGAAGCAAAAGAATTAACAGGGACACTGGGGTGAGGCGGATTGGGGTTGGAAGGGGGGTAAAAAGACAGGGGAGTGGGAAGAGGGGTAAGAAAACAGGGGAGTGGGAAGAGGGGGATTGGGGTGGATGAGGGGAGATCAGAGATGGACTTACCAAAGGGTCAGCAGGACTGGAACAGAAGACCCAGAGCAGGAGACCAGGAGCCCAGTGCAGGAGACCAGGAGCCCGGTGCAGGAGACCAGGAGCCCGGTGCAGGAGACCGGTACTGGAGCTGGAGATCAGAAGCAAAAGAATTAACAGGGACACTGGGGTGAGGCGGATTGGGATGGGAAGGGGGGTAAAAAGACAGGGGAGTGGGAAGAGGGGTAAAAAGACAGGAGAGTGGGAAGAGGGGGATTGGGGTGGATGAGGGGAGATCAGAGATGGACTTACCAAAGGGTCAGCAGGACTGGAACAGAAGACCCAGAGCAGGAGACCAGGAGCCCGGTGCAGGAGACCAGGAGCCCGGTGCAGGAGACCGGTACTGGAGCTGGAGATCAGAAGCAAAAGAATTAACAGGGACACTGGGGTGGGAAGGGGGGTTAAAAGACAGGGGAGTGGGAAGAGGGGTAAAAAGACAGGGGAGTGGGAAGAGGGGGAAGAGGGGGATTGGGGTGGATGAGGGGAGATCAGAGATGGACTTACCAAAGGGTCAGCAGGACTGGAACAGAAGACCCAGAGCAGGAGACCGGGAGCCCGGCGCTGGTGACCAGGAGCCCGGCGCTGGTGACCAGGAGCCCGGCGCTGATGACCGGGAGTGGAGCTGGAGACTCGGACCAGAGCTGGAGACCGCTGCAGGACGCAGCAAAAAAAGGTAAGGGGGGGTAAAAAGAGGGGGGAGGGGGGATTGGGGTGGATGAGGGGAGAACAGACTTACCAAAGTCTTCTCTGCAGGATCAGCAGCAGGCTCTGGAGCAGGAACCACAGCAGGTCAGGAGCAGAAGATCCAGGAGCTGGAGCAGAAGATCCAGGACGCTGGAACAGAAGATCCAGGAGCAGCGGCAGCAGCAGCGACTGGAACAGTGAGAAGATGGTCTTGTGGTGTCACAGAATATTCTGTGGCACTACAAGGCCCAGCACAGACACATCAGATGTGATCGCTCTGTAGAAATCCTCACCAAATGTGAGGGTCTGCAGGGCGGTCACAGGGTGATGATGGGGTGGTGACAGGTGGAGGTAATCTGATTGGAGCAATCATTGATGACATTGATCGCTCCAATCAGAGTACCTGAATACAGGTGACCAGGCGGTCACAGGGAGGTGTCACCCCTCTGTGACCCCCTGTGGTGCATGTTGTGCCCCAGCCATTTGATTGGTGACACTGATTGCACCAATCAGACATGGCTGGAGCAGAGCACGCACCACAGGGGGTCACAGAGGGGTGACACCTCCCTGTGACCGCCTGGTCACCTGTATTCAGGTACTCTGATTGGAGCGATCGATGTCATCATCGATCGCTCCAATCACAGCAGTCTGGGGGATTGAATCACATTACAGGGGGTCATGGGGCGGTGACAGGCAGGTCACAAGCCGGTCACCGCCCCATGACCGCCCTGTCACCGCGCGGTCGCGCTACGATCGGTGCGATCGATGTGATCGGCGATCGCACCGATCATAGCAGTCCGGGGCCAGGGCTGGGGTGTCCTAGCAACAGTCTAGGATCGGTGCTCATAGGAGCACCGATCCTAGGCTGCAGATCACTGTTTCCGGCAATCACATTGCCGGAAACAGTGAGAAATGCTGTGATTGGCTGTTCAGATTTGAACAGCCAATCACAGCGATTGCTGGTGCGGGGGGGCGGCGACAGCCCCCGGGATGATGACGCCATCTACCAGGAGGTAAGATGGCACCGTAACTTTAATGCTGTCACCGCGACTTAAGTCGCGGTGCCGCATTAAAGATATGACGTACTAATACGGGTCTGGCTCTTAAGTCCCAGGGCACAGACGCGTATTAGTACGTCAGATGTTATTAAGGGGTTAAAGTGGCCACTTGCAAGTTGTTCTCCTGTTTGAATCTCCTCTGAAGAGTGGCATAATGGGCTCCTCAAAACAACTGTCAAATGATCTGAAAACAAAGATTATTCAACATAGTTGTTCAGGGTAAGGATACAAAAAGCTGTCTCAGAGATTTAACCTGTCAGTTTCCACTGTGAGGAACATAGGAAGGAAATGGAAGAACACAGGGACAGTTCTTGTTAAGGCCAGAAGTGGCAGGCCAAGAAAAACATCAGAAAGGCAGAGAAGAAGAATGGTGAGATCAGTCAAGGACAATTCTCAGACCACCTCCAGAGAGCTGCAGCATCAACTTGCTGGAGAGGGTGTCACTGTGCATCGGTCAACTATACAACACACTTTGCACAAGGAGAAGCTGTATGGGAGAGTGATGCAAAAGAAGCCGTTTCTGCAAGCACGCCACAAACAGAGTCGGCTGAGGTATGCAAAAGCACATTTGGAGAAGCCAATTTCTTTTTGGAAGAAGGTCCTGTGGACTGATGAACCCAAGATTGAGTTGTTTGGTCATACAAAAAGGCGTTATGCATGGCGGCAAAAAACACAGCATTCCAAGAAAAACACTTGCTACCCACATTAAAGTTTGGTGGAGGCTCCATCATGCTTTGGGGCTGAGTGGCCAATGCCGGCACCGGGAATCTTGTTAAAGTTGAGGGACGCATGGATTCCACTCAGTATCAGCAGATTCTTGACAATAATGTTCAAGAATCAGTGATAAAGTTGAAGTTACGCAGGGGATGGATCTTTCAGCAAGACAATGATCCAAAACACCGCTTCAAATCTACTCAGGCATTCATGCAGAGGAACAATTACAATGTTCGGGAATGGCCATCCCAGTCCCCAGACCTGAATATCATTGAACATCTGTGGGATCATTTGAAGAGGGCTGTCCATGCTCGGCGACCATCAAACTTAACTGAACTGGAATTGTTTTGTAAAGAGGAATGGTCAAAAATACCTTCATCCAGGATCCAGGAACTCATTAAAAGCTACAGGAAGCGACTAGAGGCTGTTATTTTTGCAAAAGGAGGATCTACTAAATATTAATATCACTTTTCTGGTGAGGTGCCCATGCTTATGCACCTGTCAAATTTTGTTTGAATGCAGATTGCACATTTTCTGTTAGTACAATAAACCTCATTTCAAGGCAGAAACATTACTGTATCCAACAGTTATAACATATATCAAACTGAAATAGCTGTTGCAAAAACACCAATTTTTCGAAAACATTAAGCTTAAGATTAATAGGGGTGCCCAAACTTTTTCATATAACTATGTATGAGCTCAAAAAAAAAAACAATATGAGAACTCAACATAACAACGGCCCGAAACGGGCAACAGGGTGGGAGCTGTGTCCCCCAATTAGAGGCTAAGAGAAAGAGATTTTAGGGTGAGCACACAAAAATCTCCTTTACTCTGTCGCCTCATTGGGGGACACAGGACCATGGGACGTCCCAAAGCATTCCCTGGGTGGAAAGCAATGGACAAATATTGTGTAGACAGGCCCCTATAATTGGGGCACCGCCGCCTGCAGGATACACCTACCCAGGCTCGCATCTGCCGAGGATTGGGTATGAACCCTGTAGTGTTTGGTAAACGTGTGTAGGCTAGTCCAGGTGGCTGCCTTACACAATTGTTGTGCCGAAGCCTGGTGCCGAATGGCCCAGGAGGTCCAATCGCACGTGTAGAGTGTGCCGTAATACCTGCTGGAAGAGGAGAATTTGAGGCGGAAGGCCTCTTGTATGGTGGATTTGATCCACCTGGCAAGGGTAGCGTTGGAAGCTGGCAGACCCTTGCGACCGTATTCCAGAAGAAGGAAAAAAGAATAAGATTTCAGTAAGGGCGCAGTCCTAAACACATAGATACGCAATGCCCTGACAAGGTCAAGCGTATGCAGAGCATTCTCCACTCTATCAACCGGGACCGGACAGTGGGATGGCAGTGAAATTTCCTCATTGAGGTGGAGGTTGGACACAACCTTCGGAAGGAAGGATGGGACCGTATGGAGAACTACCTTGTCCTGGTAAAAAGCCAGGAAGGGCCATCTGCAGGTGAGTGCTGTTAGTTCAGACACCCTGCGTAGCGAGGTGATTGCCACCAGGAAAACCACTTTCTGGGATAGAAGCAGAGTGGGACTTCCCTAAGGGGTTCAAAGGGTTTTTCATGCAATGCTGTCAGCACCAGGTTGAGGTCCCACGCTTCTAGTGGTCGTCTGTAGGGGGGAACCAATCGTGAAACCCCCTGAAGAAATGTCCTTACTTGTGGCTTGTTAGCAATGCACCTTTGAAAAAGCACTGAGAGAGCTGATACCTGGCTCTTAAGGGAGGCCAGGGACAGTCTGGCCTCCAGACCCGATTGTAGAAACCCAAGTACCCTGGGGAGGGAATAAGGGAATGGGGTCTGGCCACGAGATTCACACCAGGTAAAGAAGGCTTTTCAGGTACGGTAATAAATCTTAGCAGAGGTTGGCTTCCGTGCCCTGATCATGGTTCCAATGACGTCCGGCGAGAACCCTGACTGGGTTAGAACCCAGGTCTCAATGGCCACGCCGTCAATTTGAGGGCCCCTAAGTTCTGGTGGTAGAACGGGCCTTATGACAGAAGATCCGGGCGGTCGGGGAGATGCCAGGGGACGTCTGCTGTGAGCTGTACGATGTCGGCATACCATGTACGTCTGGGCCAGTCCGGTGCGATTAGGATGGTTGGAACTCCCTCTTGCTTGATCTTCCTCACGACTCTGGATATCAGGGGGAGAGGTGGAAAAATGTACAGGAGCTGGAACTGGGTCCAGTCCTGAACCAGGGCATCCGCTCCTAGCGCCCACGGGTCGTGTGTTCTGGCCATGAAGTTGGAGACCTTGGCATTGAAGTGGGATGCCATTAGGTCCACGTCCGGAGTCCCCCAGCGATGGCAGATCTGTCGAAAAACTTCGGGATGGAGAGACCACTCTCCCGAGTCCATTCCTTGCCGGCTGAGGAAGTCTGCTTCCCAGTTGTCCACCCCCGGAATGTGGACCGCAGAGAGAATCGAACCTGTGTCTTCCGCCCAGTGGAGAATGTGTGTCACTTCTCGCATCGACTGGGCACTGCGGGTCCCCCTTTGGTGATTCACATATGCCACAGCCGTGGCATTGTCCGACTGTACTCTAATGTGAGAGGCTGCCAGTAAGAAATGGAAGGCTCTCAACGCCAGAAGGATGGCACGAATTTCCAAGATGTTGATGGGCATGGTCGCTTCCGCTGGGGACCACTTGCCCTGTGCTCTGTGGTGTAGGTGCACCGCACCCCAACCCGTCAGGCTCGCGTCGGTGGTCAGAACCTTCCATTGACCCGTGAGAAAGGATTTCCCCTTTGTTAGTGAGGTTGGCTTGAGCCACCAGTGCAGGGACCTCCTGGTTGACGACGTCAGCTGGAACTCCCTGTCGAGAGAAAAAGGGTTCCTGTCCCATGACTTGAGGATGGCTAGTTGGAGAGGCTGGGGAAATGGGACCGCTTCTATTGCCGCCACCATCCTGCCAAGGACTCTCATGGCAAACCGGAGAGATCGAGGGGGTTTGCTGAGGAGAGTGCGAACTTCTAGACGGAGAGGCAGTGCCTTGTCCTTGGGAAGGAGCACTAGACCCCTGAAGGTGTTGAGTAGCATTCCCAGGAAGGTCAGAGACTGACTCGGGGTTGGTGATGACTTTTGTAGGTTGACTAACCAGCCCAGGCGACTCAGAGTGTCGATTGTGATTGAGACGCTGAGCTCGCAGTCCTTGAAGGTGGGAGCCTTGATAAGGAGATCGTCCAGGTATGGAACGACTACTATGCCTCTGGAGTGCAGGACGTCCATGGTGGCTGCCATGACTTTGGTAAACACTCTGGGAGCCGTGGCGAGTCCGAACGGGAGAGCCACGAACTGGTAGTGGTCCTGGTCGATTGCGAACCTGAGAAATCTCTGATGGGGAGGTGCAATTGGTATATGCAGGTATGCGTCTTGTATGTCTATGGAGGCGAGAAATTCTCCCTTTTCCATGGACGCAATGATTGACCGAAGGGACTCCATGCGTTAGTGACGTACCCGTACATATTTGTTGAGCTGTTTTAGGACCAGTATGGGCCGTATGCCTCCTCCTTTCTTGGGGACTACGAATAAATTGGAGTAGAACCCTCGGCCGCGGGGACCGGTAATATGACTCATGCTTGAAGAAGCGAGAAGACCGCTTGGCGGAAGGCACGAGCCTTGGCTGGCGGTTTTGGGGGAACAGAAAGAAAGAGTCTGTTTGGTGGGTTGGAAGTGAACTCTATTTTGCATCCCGAAGACACTAGTTCCCTGACCCACCTGTCTTCTGTAATAGGCAGCCAGACTTGATGAAAAAGCAAAAGTCGGCCACCTATAGGTGGGGTGTCTTCCGGAGTCCATGAGTCATGATGAGGAGGAAGTCTGAGATTTTCCTCCTTTGGACTTTGACTAGCCTGCTTTTGACTGCCAGGTCTTGTCCGACTTTTGAGTCGACCGTGAGTTGTCCCTGTGTGGGGGGTGGTTGCTATTTTGTGCTGGCCTCGAGACGGACCAGCACGAAGAATTCCGAAAGGATCGGAATCGAGTTTGGTTACTCTTCTTGTAAGTGCGTTTGGGTTGCAGTTGGGGGAGAGAGGTACTCTTACCCCCGGTGGCGTTGGATATCATCGTGTCCAACTATTCACCAAAAAGTCGACCACTGAGGTACGGGAGGTGCGTGAGGGACCTCTTAGAGGCTGCATCTGCTTTCCATTCCCGCAGCCAGAGGATACACCGAATATTGATGGCGTTTGATGCTATCCCCGCTGCACCCCTTGCAGAATCCAGAGCTGCATGAAGCGTGCAATCTGCTACAACTGCTATTTGAACCGCTTGGTCCAACAGCTCAGGAGCAGATACTTGGAGGCCAGCTTGTAAAGGAGTGACTGTGCTGCTAGCCTAGAGACTGGGGGATCCACTTTGGGTGGATCTGTCCATTCCTTGGTGGCCTCCTGTGAGAAGGGGTACCGCGCCTCCAGATATTTGCGATTAGTAAACTTCTACTCAGGCTGTGAGAACTGCTTTTTAAGGATCGACTTAAACTCTGGGTGGTCAAAGAAGACCTTAGGCGGCTTCAGAACTCCTTCAAAAGGAAATCTTGTGTTGTGGTGCCTCCGGGGGCGGATCAGAAATGTCCAGCACCCGATGGATGGACGAGGTTACGTCCTCAACTAGCGCTGTATTGCTAGGGGGAATTGGGATCAGGGACCCTTCAGTTTCCTTGTCTGAGTCGGAATTACAGATGCCTTCCGAATCCTGTGTATCGCTAAGGCATCTCCTGTTGGGTGAACCGGGGTGGAGGTCTGGTCGGGGATCGCTGTGGAAAACTACATTGTCTGTCCCTGGTAGGGGACGGTCTAGATGACCTGGAACTACGGTGTCTCTCTCTAGAAGGGGATGACCGTGTGCTATAGGATGACGCAGATGAACGTGACCTGTGGGTCCGCTTGCGTCGTGACCTAGACGTGGATGTGCCCGGGTCGTCATGTCCCTGAGTCGAGCCTTCCCTTTGCTGGGTAGCGTTCATAGCCGAGGCATGACTCTGCAGAGCCTGAAGCAATGTGGAGGTTAGGTTATCTATAGACTGCGTCATAGATTGCGACATCTGAGTGACCCATTCCGGCATGGAATTAGACACCGAAGCATTGACAGGGGCTTCTTGGGGCTCTGGCACAGTAGTCTGGATGCAGTCCTGGCAGCACGGGTACGTGCTGCCACTGGGGAGAGTATTGCTGCAGGCTGTACAGAGTGCATAATAGCAGTCCTGCCTGGTTCTCTTGGACCTTGAGCCAGGCATAGTGCACTGGGGTGGCTATGCAGAGGGCCCTACAGGGTTGGCTATGCAGAGGAGCCTATAAGGAATAATGGATTCACAGCCGAGGAAGAACTCAAGCTGTGATCTTATCCCACCAGTGTGTCCGTAGTTCCAGCGCCGAAGATCCACAGTCCTGTGCCCTCCGGAGACTGGCTGGTCTTCCCTTATCCTGCAGCAGATAATGGCCGCCGGAGTAAAGTTAAGAAAGAAGTGGGGTTGAGAGCTGAAAAGGGCGGCAGAACTGTGTGAAATCGCGCCCTTTCAGTCTCGATCTGCCCCCTCTATGACACTGTAGAGTGTCATATTTGTCATCCGGGGGGGCGGGCCGGGGAGAGGAGGTGGTGGCTTCGGCTAGGCCGAAGCCGCGGCCTAAATTAGATGCCTGATGCCCAAAGGGACTCCAGGCTGGCGCGGAAGTCCAGGAGGGGGACGGATCTGAACCGGACCCCCCCGGATTTAAAGGCAGGATAGCGGTGGGGTATGAGCGGAAGGGGGGGCCCTGTGAAGAGTCCCCCTGGGGCACCATAGAGCTGGTGCTGCCGCAGAAACAGGGCGCAGGGAGGCCTGTGCCTCTGTTGTGTCATGCCTGCCTGCACACCCCCTGGCCCCAACAGGAGCCCGCAGCAGGACTGGGGTCCCTGGATTGAGCCGTAGTGTGCTGGCTGCTGGGAGCTGCTGCCTGTACAGGCCCTACCTGAGGCGTTTCAACCTAATACCCCCAGGGTGGGGATTAGGGAGGTATTGCTGTCACCGTCAGGGGGCTATATCCTCGCCTCGACCTCAACCCAGAAACCAAAAGGAATTGGGGAAGGAGGGGGGTCTCGACTTCGAACCAGCACCCGAGGGGCTGGGGAAGGAGCGACATGGGGAATAGCCATCTCGACTTCAACCGTGCACCTCGTAATAAGAGGCCGAGGAAGGAGCCATGCCGGGAGTCTCGCAGTAGACCCACTTTTCTTCATCTGTAATCCCGTCGGAGAAAACGGAGTAAAAGTTTTAGGTGTGCCTCCTATGCGACACTAAGCAAAAACTGGAGAAGGCTGATGCCGTCCAGGGGTGTATACTGCAGAGGAGGAGCCACGGTTAATCTTTTTCAGATTATGCATAGTGTTCCCTTAGTGGACAGCAGCATAACACCCAAGGTCCTGTGTCCCCCAAAGAGGCGACAGAGTAAAAGGCATGCGGATTTACATGCGCTTTTTTAAGTGTTTTTGTACATCAATGAATGCTTTTTGGAGCTAAATAAAGGTGGTGGGACATTGCTTAAGCTCTTGGATTACCATAAGAACTTGGGTGTTTATACTGGTTCATTTAAATGATTAAAGAATGAGTCTGTTGTATTTCAGATAAAGTGTTTACACTGTGTCTATGCTTTTTTAAATTAAAGTTTGGTCATGAAAAGGTCTAATTGACACCTTGACATCACTAAACAAAAGAGCTGGGTGTCAGCTAGTCCCATTCAATCAATCTTCATTAGCATTTCTATTCATGTAATTTATGCGACTTGTGTGAGATGCTAATTTTAGCCTGGGAAGGTGCCATTAGGCAAACATGGTCCCTGGCCATTAAATAACATCTCACAGCTGGTTTGTTAGCCGCTACATCCCCCGATCAGCACTCAGCAGCGCTTTGGACACAACGTATTTATGTTGCATCCAAAACGTGATGTTCTAACGCCGCACTTTTGTTGTCGGTACATGTGAATCCACCACATATAATGACACTTCAGGTCGGTCAAAATCTGCAGCAGAGACTAGCGTGTGAGTTTGGGTTCGTGGCCACGATCAGGAGCCGCTGCAGGTTTGATGCGGCGTGTTTATACAGCGTCAAACCCGCAGCGTCCAGATGTTACAGCATAGTGGATGGGATCTCTAGAAATCCCACGTCCACTATGCGTGCATCAGAGGCTGCGAATCACCCGTGGACACTGACATGCGGTGCGTCTTTCAGGACCGCAGCATGTCAAGTTCTCTTGCGGAGTCGCTAGTCTCCGCAACAGAAAATTGACCACCAGAATGTATTGAATGCGGTAAATCAGCATGGTTCAGTGAACACATGTGGATTTACCTGTGTTCAATAGAATGCAGCATTTTGGACGCAGGAAAACTTTGCTTCCAAAGCGCTGCTACGTCTGAATTATGGGCACAGAGCCTAAGAAAAAAAAAATGGTGTGGGCTCCCGCATCATTTTTATAACCAGCAGAGGGAAAGCCGACCGCTGGGGGCTGATATTAATAATACAGAAAAAAGCCACACAATAGCTACAAAAAGGTGGGCGGATAGCCAGCCAAATGGCGAGCATCCGTCCAAAAGCACGCTGAAAACATCATATCGAAAAAAGGAGGAAAGCTCAGCATATCATTGCAAAAAAGTATCTTTATTTAAACATATATAGAAAAATAGGTATTTAGACCAGACAAATTGTAGGTAAAAGATGACTGAGTAGGAACATACTAATACTCAAATATATGCACTAATAAGACAATGGTTTTAGCCCTTTGATATAGATAGGATTGCACACTAGCCCAAGGCAAAACATGAATCATAAATAGTGGAAGCAATGAATGTGCTATATATAATAAAAGCATTCCACTTGTCACTTGTGTCGGGTAAAGGAGTATTCTTAATGTAACAGAGAAAAGCATTGCCATATGTCAAGGGGGCGCACCAACATCTACCTAATACCAGGGCAAAATATATAATGAGAAGTATGTTACTTGTAGAAAGCTCTCACAGTCAGAGAGGGGAGGAGGGGGAGAGAAGAGAGTGTGGTGGTAGCATGGAGCCTGACGCGCGTTTCGCGGTAAAACCGCTTTCTCAAGGGCGGGTGATAGATGTATGGCGCCCCCAAGGCATATATATATATGTCCATATCCCTTTGATACTAGCGAAAATACATGCAGCTGTGATGGGGGGCGCGCACCCGGAAGTAGCCAGCTAAACCGGGGGCGTGTCCCGCAAATCACATGACATGAAGTAAAGCTGTAACGGCGCATGCGCGCGGACGAGACAGGCGCACCGCGCACGACCCGGCCGTCAAGCCGCTACTGCGCAAGCGCGAACCAAAAAGGTTCGCGCAGGCGCAGAGAGGCATGGAGACAGCCAGGCAAGCGCGCGACGCAATCTCCCCCATCATACACGCACGCGCACATCACGTCAGTGAATGGCACTGCCAATTGTAGATATAAGAAAGGAGAAGAACGGGGACAACGACTAGGAGCAGCCACGAGAGAGTATAACAGTATAACAATACAGGGATGAAACAGTAATAATACAAATGCCACTACAGAGTAATAGAGATTAGCCATATTCAGCAGCATCATCCCGCCATAGGTGTGTATTCTAATTTGTAATGCTCTCATCAGGACATATATCCCATAATGGATGTGATCACAGAATTCGCCAAATCAAATTGGGTTAGGGAAGCAGCCAAATCTATACAGTCATGGCCAAAAGTATTGAGAATGAGACAAATAGTAATTTTTCCAAAGTTTACTGCTTCATTTTTTGTAATGGCAATTTGCATATACTCCTGAATGTCAAAGAGTGATCAGCTTAACAACAATTACTGTACTTGCAAAGTCAATATTTGCCCAGAAAATGAACTTTAACCCCCAAAACACATTTCAACATCATTGCAGTCCTGCCTTAAAAGGAGCAGCTAACATCGTTTTAGTGATTGATCCATTAACACAGGTGTGGGTGTTGATGAGGACAGGGCTGGCGATCAATCAGTCATGATTAAGTAAGAATGACATCACTGGACACTTTAAAAGGAGGCTGGTTCTTGGTATCATTGTTTCTCTTCAGTTAACCATGGTTATCTCTAAAGAAACACGTGCAGCCATCATTGCACTGCACAAAAATGGCCTAACAGGGAAGAGTATCGCAGCTACAAAGATTGCACCTCAGTCAACAATCTATCGCATCATCAAGAACTTCAAGGAGAGAGCTTCCATTATTGTCAAAAAGGCTCCAGGGCGCCCAAGAAAGACCAGCAAGCGCCAGGACCGTATCTTAAAACTGTTTCAGCTGCTGGATCGGACTACCAGCAGTGCCGAGCTTTCTCAGGAATGGCAGCAGGCTGGTGTGAGTGCTTCTGCACGCACTGTGAGGCAGAGACTCTTTGAGCAAGGGCTGGTTTCAAGGAGGGCAGCAAAGAAGCCACTTCTCTCCAGAAAAAACATCAGGGACCGACTGATATTCTGCAAAAGGTACAGGGAGTGGACTGCTGAGGACAGGGGCAAAGTCATTTTCTCTGATGAATCCCCTTTTCGATTGTTTGGGACATCTGGAAAACAGCTTATTCGGAGAAGAAGAGGTGAGCGCTACCACCAGTCTTGTCTCATGCCAACTGTAAAGCATCCTGAAACCATTCATGTGTGGGGTTGCTTCTCAGCCAAGGGAATCGGCTCACTCACAATCTTGCCTAAAAACACAGCCATGAATAAAGAATGGTACCAGAATGTCCTCCAAGAGCAACTTCTCCCAACCGTCCAAGAGCAGTTTGGCGCCCAAAAATGCCTTTTCCAGCATGATGCAGCACCTTGCCATAAAGCAAAGGTGATAACAAAATGGCTCATGGAACAAAACATAGAGATTTTGGGTCCATGGCCTGGAAACTCCCCAGATCTTAATCCCATTGAGAACTTGTGGTCAATCATCAAGACACGGGTGGACAAACAAAAACCAACAAATTCTGGCAAAATGCAAGCATTGATTATGCAAGAATGGACTGCTATCAGTTAGGATTTGGTCCAAAAGTTGATTGAGAGCATGCCAGGGAGAATTACAGAGGTCTTGAAGAAGAAGGGGCAACACTGCAAATATTGACTTGCTGCATTAACTCATTCTAACTGTCAATATAACCTATTGGTACTCATAATATGATTGCAATTATATTTCTGTATGTGATATAAACATCAGACAAACACTAATAAAAACCAGAGGCCAGCAGATCATGTGAAAATATAATTTTGGTGTCATTCTCAAAACTTTTGGCCATGACTGTACACTCCTGAAACCAAAAAGAAAACACAAATAGAAAGGCCACAGATAAAAACCAGAATGAAAAATAAAATGAAAAAATAAAATATAAATAATGAACAACCACCCAATATATGCATGTGTAAGGAGATTATATAGCTCCAAATAAGAAATGCATAGATTGTGGCTATAAGAATGGAGAGAAGCTCAGAGATTCGTTCAAGCCATAAGGTGTCACAGTGTTTTCTGAGCCAATAGCTTTTTGGCATTACCACCCCGTATCCCCATGTGTATTGCATCAATACCACGCACCATGAAAGAGCGGGGATTACAGTTATGTTTCAATTTAAAGTGCCGTGGTATTGTTTTTAGCTGAGCTAGATCGCTCGCCGAGGTAGCTGCTGCAATGTCACAAATATGCTCACGTGTGCGAACCCGTAGTTCCCTTGTGGTTAAACCAACATAGATCATGGGGCAGCTACACGTGGCATAGTAATGATGTTGGATGTACCGCAGGAAATATGGTGTTTGATATCGAATGTTCTGTGGCCATCAGCTGAACAAAAGCTGGTGTACCGCAAAACATTTGGACAGGCCACACAGTGTCCACATTTATAATTGCCTTTAATAGGGCCCCCAGAGCCAAAGGGTCGCGTTACCGGTGCAACGTAGTGACTCTTGGTCAATATGTCGCCAAGATTCCGACATCTCATTGGTGTCATTGATGGAAGAGACCCCGGGTGTCCCCTCAGGGAGGGCTCCACCATCAAGATACTCCAATGTTTTTGAAGGATGGCTCTCATGCTATCCCATTCGTGGTTATAGGTGGAGATGAAACGTATGGTTTCTTCCCTATCCGAAGATCGTATTTTCGGATGCAGGAGGACAGTACGAGGAGTCTTACATGCTCTATCATACCCCCTCCTAATACATCTCCGACTATAACCACGTTGCAGGAAGCGCTGTTTAAGGTCCTGTGCCTGACGCTGAAAGCTCTGTTCAGTAGAGCAGATGCGCCTCATCCTCAGGAACTGTCCGACCGGGACAGCTCCAATTGTGGCTGGACTGTGGGCAGATCCCGCATGAATCAAAGCATTGACCGAGGTGGGCTTTCTGAACACGTCCGTCTGCAGGCCCCCATGGATGTCGACACACAGGGATATGTCCAGAAAGTCCACCCTCTTAGTGTCATGTATATAGGTCAGCTTGATGTTTTATTGATTCATGTTAAGACAGTCCATGAACTCTCCGAGCTGCTGTATAGAGCCCCGCCACAAAAATAAAATGTCATCAATATATCTCAGCCAGCACAGCACATGGTGGGCAGCAGGGATGGTATCCCCATCAAAGATTTCCCTTTACCACAGCCCTAGGAAGAGGTTGGCATATGAGGAGGCACAGGCCGCCCCCATGGCTGTGCCACGCTTCTGGAGATAAAATTGATCTTTGAAAACAAAAAAGTTATGAGTCAGGGCAAATTCCATCAGCTCAAGGATGAGTTCACACAAGGGACTATCCAGGTCGGAGGCTCCGAGAAAGAGACGCACCGCGTTCAAACCATCAGTGTGGTTAATGCTGGTATACAGGCTTTCAACGTCGGCAGTGACCAAGAGAGTCCCCTCATCCACCGTGATACCGTCGACCCTAGTAAGGGCGTCCGTTGTGTCTTTGATGTATGATGGTAAATTGGTCACTAAGGGTTTTAAATAGTGATCAATAAATCTACATATGGGTTCACATAGTCCCCCAATACCAGACACAATCGGACACCCTGGGTAGAAGGTAAAAGGTGGGGATCCTGGGGTAGGCCACTGTCAAGCCCTCATAAACCTTTTTGGAGATTATTGAGCACTCCAGAGCCTGGGTTATGATGTCCTGCAGCCTAGCAGTGAAGTGGGTCAAAAGACAAGAGGGCAATCTAACATAGGTATTGGGGTCTCTCAATTGGCGGAAAGCCTCCCGCTCATACTTGTTGATAGGCCAAATAACAATGTTGCCCCCCTTATCTACACCCTTGATAACCACGTCACTGAGTTCCTGAAGCTGTTGTAAAGCTCGGCGATGGTTATATGTGAGATTATCAAATTTCCGTTTTGTTGGTAATCTAAGGAAATCTTCAGTGACAAGTTTGGTGAAAATCTCTACTGCAGGGCATAGAGATAAGGGGGGAACCTTGTAGATTTCGGCATAATAGATTGAGGGAACCCACCTCGTGAAGGATTGCAGTGTTCCTCTGCCAGTTCTTCCAAACATCTCAATGCTTCTCTCTCAGTCACTGCTGCATCCATAACCTCCGGGCTCTTGTGATGCAACTTCTTCAATACCAATTTGCGAGAAAATAGGTGTAGATCTTTTATCCCTGTGAAGAAGTTGAAAGCATTAGTTGGAGAAAATGTAAGACCTCTCCCCAGGACCTCCACCTGTGGGGGCTGATATTAGTAGCCGCAGAAGGCTCCATTAGCCAACAATGTTCCCTGGCTATTAATATCAAACCACAGCTGTTTGTTTAGCCTTAACTGACTAGATTACAGGAGCAGCCCAGAAAAAAATTGACATGGGGTCCCCCTATAAAACCTAACCAGCAAAGGCTAAACTAGACAGCTGTGGGCTGATATTAATAGCCAGGGAAGGGGTCATGAATACTAGCCCCCTTCGCGGCTATTAATATCACCCCTCAGCAGTCCCAGAAATGGCGCATAAGATCCCCAATACTAACCGTGTAGTAAAGTGAACGGCGCTTTTTCAATAAAAACACGGCCAGAATAAAGTATTTTAATGTATACTGACAGGGGTGTAAAATCACCCCTAGTCAGAATACAGTGCTTCAGGGGGTCACTGTGGTTCATCAGCTGAAGATCAGCTGATGAGCCCCTGTGAGTTTACCACCATGGGAACATTCTTGCAAATGTTCTCAGGTTGAACATCAGCTGATCGGACATGAGACTGATCAGCTGATTACCGGCGTCAGCAATCAGCTAATGGTCACGTGGTCATCAGCTGATTGTTGCCAGCACTGATCAGCTGATGATCACGCGACCATCAGCTGACCGCTGACTTCATTGATCACCTGATGGTCGCGTAACCATCAGGTGATCGCTGACGGCACTGATCACCTGATGGTCACGTGACCATCAGGTGAACGCTGACTTCACCGCAGGTCCTGGCAGCACACTGCGGGGCGCAGGTCCGCGCCCTGCAGTGTACTGCTAGCCACTGAGGACAGAGCATATATTATATATATATATATATATATATATACACACACACACACATACAGTATACATATACAGTACAGACCAAAAGTTTGGACACACCTTCTCATTTAAAGATTTTTCTGTATTTTCATGACTATGAAAATTGTACATTCACACTGAAGGCATCAAAACTATGAATTAACACATGTGGAATTATATACTTAACAAAAAAGTGTGAAACAACTGAAAATATGTCTTATATTCTAGTTTCTTCAAAGTAGCCACCTTTTGCTTTAATGACTGCTTTGCACACTCTTGGCATTCTCTTGATAAGCTTCAAGAGGTAGTCACTGGAAATAGTCTTCCAACAATCTTGAAGGAGTTCCCAGAGATGCTTAGCACTTGTTGGCCCTTTTGCCTTCACTCTGTGGTCCAGCTCACCCCAAACCATCTCGATTGGGTTCAGTTCTGGTGACTGTGGAGGCCAGGTCATCTGGCGTACCACCCCATCACTCTCCTTCTTGGTCAAATAGCCCTGACACAGCCTGGAGGTGTGTTTGGGGTCATTGTGTTGTTGAAAAATAAATGATGGTCCAACTGTGACGCGAGTCACTACAGAAATAACAGTCTCAGAAGAGGAGAGAAAAGACTAATATTACTGAAAGAAATATAATATTAGAGCTACTTACTAGATAAAAATAGGGAGGTCAAACAATCCAAAGTCAAGTCCAGGAAGATGGCGCAGTACAAAGGGAGCAGACAAAAAAGTAGTCAGATAACAAGCAAATGGTCAAAATCCAGGTAAGGGAAAATAGTCAGGCGGGGTCAGGCACACAGCACAGAGAGATCAGTCCTACACAGGTAATACCAAATGTACAATTGACACTGGGTGAAGGAGCTAGCATGCTTAAGTAGAAGACTAATCAAGGGAAGTGAACACAGATGATTGCAGAAACAACCCAGCAAACCCAAAACAGACTGACAGCCTCCACACAATAGTAACCTAGCAGACAAGGAAAGTGTGGAGACCGTGACACCAACTAAACGCAAACCGGATGGAATACCATGCCGCTGCAAGATGCTGTGGTAGCCATGCTGGTTCAGTATGCCTTCAATTTTGAATAAATCCCCAACAGTGTCACCAGCAAAGCTCCCCCACACCATCACACCTCCTCCTCCATGCTTCACGGTGGGAACCAGGCATGTAGAGTCCATCCGTTCACCTTTTCTGCGTCGCACAAAGACACGATGGTTTGAACCAACGATCTCAAATTTGGACTCCTCAGACCAAAGCACAGATTTCCATTAGTCTAATGTCCATTCCTTGTGTTCTTTAGCCCAAACAAGTCTCTTCTGCTTGTTGCCTGTCCTTAGCAGTGGTTTCCTAGCAGCTATTTTACCATGAAGGCCTGCTGCACAAAGTCTCCTCTTAACAGTTGTTGAAGAGATGTGTCTGCTGCTAGAACTCTGTGTGGCATTGACCTGGTCTCTAATCTGAGCTGCAGTTAACCTGTGATTTCTGAGGCTGGTGACTCGGATAAACTTATCCTCAGAAGCAGTAGTGACTCTTGGTCTTCCTTTCCTGGGGGGTCCTCATGTGAGCCAGTTTCTTTGTAGCGCTTGATGGTTTTTGCAACTGCACTTGGGGACACTTTCAAAGTTTGCCCAATTTTTCAGACTGACTGACCTTCGTTTCTTAAAGTAATGATGGTCACTCGTTTTTCTTTGCTTAGAATTTGTATTATGGCAAGAAAAAAGCCGCTAACAGTCTATTCAGTAGGATTATCAGCTGTGTAGCCACCTGACTTCTGCACAACACAACTGATGGTCCCAACCCCATTTATAAGGCAAGAAATCCCACTTATTAAACCTGACAGGGCACACCTGTGAAGTGAAAACCATTTCCGGTGACTACCTCTTGAAGCTCATCAAGAGAATGCCAAGAGTGTGCAAAGCAGTCATCAAAGCAAAAGGTGGTTACTTTGAAGAACCTAGAATATAAGACATATTTTCAGTTGTTTCACACTTTTTTGTTAAGTATATAATTCCACATGTGTTGTGTGGCGCCCCTGAGGGTTCGACCGCCACAGGGATGCTGCACTTCTTTAATGGAGTGTAGTGTTCCTCCTCTGAGGTAAGAACAGTGTGATAGTCGTGACCCAATCTTTGCATCCAACACCACACTTCTCCACCAGAGGGGGCTAGTATGTTACAGGGAGACTGGGGAACCAAGAGTGAGGGGAACCAGTTAGTGGGTGTGGGTGGAGGACCTACAAGTTAGTTACACTTTAAATTTCATATTTAATAAAAAGCCATCTTTGGTTTTGGTCTTTGTGCTGTTAAATACTGTGTGTTACTGTGCTCTCCCACTCTGATAGTGGACCCTGTGTGGGCCTGCAGAGGTCGGAGACACGGCCCTCGTACCCTGGTCTTGGGACGAGAGGCAAGTTGCAGACGGGGAATGTCTCAACCCGGCCAATGACCATGACCAAGAAGGCCTGGAGCTTAAGAGTGTGACTCCACAGCAAATGGATCCCAGGCAGGATGCAGACGGAGCGGTGTACGCCACCTGTCCTCGCCAACCTGATATATTCAGAGGGAGTCCGGCTGCAAGAGGGGTACCTACCCCCGACACCCGACCTTGCTACTCCATGTCCTGGTCGGGGAAGCCCGGTAGGCCCTGAGGATCCCACCGGGTACCGGACGGAGCGGAGCTGCCACCCGAGCCCTTGTTCTGAGAGGAGCTCAGAGGGAGACCCGGCCTATTTGCACACACACTGACAGGAAAGGATTAGGCCCGTAGTTCAGGAACACTCTGGTGTAGTGTCCCGACTGAATGCTGGACTTACTCGGAGGTTGTCGGACCCCCGTCTCTGGTGACCGAAGGACTCCGCGGGGAGCAGGGAGTCACCTTCCTCATGCCATCTATGTGAGTAAAGCCTTGGAAGTTCACCCCTACGGCCTCCGGACTGTTCATTCTGCGCCACACCACGAGACGCGGAGCCCGCATTCCTTCACTACTACCCCCTCCATCCTGTCCCTCTGCCCTGAGGCCACGCTCCGCCTGTGGGGAGTAGTAATAACTTTGACCGCCATAACACCATGCCTCAGCGGACTGAAGCGGCGCTGGTGGCCCTTCACCAGGTACCACCGGTGGCGTAGTCGTTAATCAGCCACTCAACCCGGACAAGCATACACCATCTCTTTTTTTACTGTGACGGCCCTGAGCACGGGTCGGGTCCGGGCCACGGCTACACCCCATCTCTCCATCACAGGACCTGACTCCGAGTCCCCCATCTCCCAGGGTAAAGAAAAGGGCTTTTTCGAGTAAGAGGCGTCACAGCTGATTCATAGTTTTGATGCCTTCAGTGTGAATGTACAATTTTCAAAGTAATGAAAATACAGAAAAATCTTTAAATGAGAAGGTGTTTCCAAACTTTTGGTCTGTACTGTATATATACACACATATACAGTATACATATATATACACACACATATACAATATATATATATACCCAAATATTTTGATTATGTGTATATATATATATATATATATATATATATATATATATATATATATTCACTTTCTTACACTTTTTTTTACTTTTACACTTTGTCCCACTATGGGACTTTCATTTTTTGCAGGCCGATCGCTTGTACAGCATAGAGATGCAGCAGCAGCATCTCTATGCATGCAGCCTGTCAGCGCTGCACACGCACAAGTTATTTTGATTGTGCACTGCGCATGATCAAAGTAACTTTCTGGTGACCCGGATGTTGTCATGACGACATCGGGTCATCATAGCAACGATCGGGACCCCGTGCTCACAGTGCAGTTTTTGATTCAAGGTAAGAGAGTCGCGCTTACCTCCCCCCTGCTCCCGGAATGCTGCGATCGACTTAGTTCGCAACATTTCGAGGGAGCGGTGCGGCCCCACTCCTGGCACAAAGCATCGGGTGTTGGCTGTGAGAATCAGCTGACACCCGGCAGCGATCGCGCCAGCACAGCCTCTGTATGGGTGCGATCGCCAAGGCATAATAATACGCACCTGGTCCAATAGGCCCAGGTCGCAGGTACATATTATTACGCCTGACATCAGTAAGGAGTTAATATCAGATTTGTGGGGGTCCGGCACGTGGCACCTCCACTACTCAGTTGTTTGAAACTCCGGCAGAGGTCAGATGTAAACATTGTTAAGGAGCTGAACATCACAGCTCTGGTCACTGTGTAGTGGCTGCTACCTGGTGCTGCAGATCAGCTCCTATTACATGAATATTAGCTGACTTGCAGGACCCACAGTACAGTGAATGGAGCAGTGATGTTCAGATCTTCAAACTATTTACATCTGAGCGTTGCAAACAACTGATGGGTAGAGCCAGTGCCACGTGTGGGAGCCCACCTATCTGATATTGATAACCCATCCCCAGGATGGCATCTCAGTAGATACCATACCAGGATGGGGGACATTATGCCAGAATGGGTACATTATACCAGAATTAGGTCATTATGCCAGAATGTGAGACACTGTAACAGAATGGAGTGCATTGTACCAGGATGGGGGGCATTAAACCAGTATGATGGTCATTAAACCAGGATGGGGGGTCATTATACCAGGATGGGGGGTCATTATACCAGGATGGGGACATTATATCAGAATGAGGACATTATATCAGAATTGGGGACATTATACCAGAATTGGGGACATTATACCAGAATAAGGGACACTATACCAGAATGGGGTACACCATACCTGGATGGGTGACACTATATCAGAATGGGGACATTACATCACAATGATGATATTATACCAGTATGGGGGATATTATAGCAGCATGGGGGACATTATGCCAGAACTGGAGATACCATACCAGGATGTGGGGCATTATACCAGCTTTGGGGACATTATAGCAGAATTGGGAGCATTACACCAGCATGTGGGATATTATACCAGGTTAGAGACATTATACCAAAATGGGGACATTATATCAGAATGGGGACACTATACCAGGATGGGGACATTAAACCAGAATGAAGTAAATGATGCCAGAATGGGGACATTACCAGACAGGGGCACAGGTGGGGGAAAATGTCATAGCATAAGGCCCAGCATGTGGGAGATTATTACAAGAAGGAGCCAGGATGGGGGACATTACTACATAGGGAGAGAACACATATTTCTTTATAGGATCCAGAACGCTACAAGGGCCCATACATCTGACCAACATGCCGGTGGGGGCCTATCAGACTCTATTTACTCCACTAGGTGGGACCAGATCATTTCCAGGACTCCTTGTTCTTTACATTGAAGATAATTCTTAATGACATTGGCTGTATGTTTGGGGTTGTTGTTCTGCGGAAGAAAACATTTGGATCCAATCGGACACCTCCCTGATGATATTGCAGGATGGATAAGTATCTGCCTCTATATCTCAGCATTGAGGGAACCAATAATTCTGACCCAATTTCCACCTCCATTTGCTGAAATGCAGCCCCAAACTTACTGGACCCTCCACCGTGCTTATGCATCACTATTGCCCACAGACACTCATTATTGTTCTGCTCTCCAGCCCTTCAGTGAACAAAATCTCTTCTGTAATAACATTTTTCATATTTTGACTCAACCGTCCAGAGCACATCCTGCCAATTTTCTACACCCTGGTTCCTCTGTTTTAATGCATAGTTGAGTCACTTGGCCTTGTTTTGATGTGGAAGATATGGCTTTTTCACCACAATTTTGCTATGAAGACCACTTCTGGCCAGTCTTCTCTGAACAGTAGATGAGTGAAGCTGAGTCCCACTGGTTGCTGCCAGTTCTGAGCTGATGGCACTGCTGGACATCTTCTGCTTTTGAAGGAAAGTAACCATAATGTGTCATACATCTGCTGCACTAAGTTTCCTTGGCCGACCACTGCATCTACTGACCTCGACGTTGCACATTTTCTTGTGCATCTTCACAAGTGCTTGAATGACACATCTTGAACCCTCAATCTGCTTTGAAATTTGTGCCTTAGAGACCTTGCTGATGTAGTATAACTTCCTTGTGTATTCTTGCTCAGTCTTGTCATGGTGTATGACCAGACACCTGACTGTATTATTACAAAATCCCTGACTTTGCGCAGGTGTACCTAGAAGAATTGACGCTGTTTTAAAGTGAAAAGTTGGTCACACTAAATATTGATTGGATCTAGATTTTTTGTTTGTTCATTCACTTGTATTTTGTTAATTGATTAAATAGATCATTAACATTTCTATTTTTGAAGCGTTCTTACTTTACAGCATTTTTTCTACAGCTTTCTAAAGATTCTTTTTATGTGATTGTGTCTTTTATTTGCTCATTAATAATCTGATATATCTTTTGGTATTTTGTTTATAGTTGTTTTTTTGCTGTTGGGGTAAATTGTAGGATATTGATTTCAGAGGGGTTTCCTGACCCTTTGATTGTAGGAATGAGTGGTATATATGTGCTAATAAATTAGAACAAAACGTAGGAAATTTAGGAAAAAACTGAACATCTCAGCAGTAATAACATGCTGATTGTGATGTCATGAAGATGACTTGAATTTCCACCAATCAGAGATCAGCATGTATCAGGTCACCCAGATAGAACAGTCCATGAAACATGAGTCACGGCCACTGTGAGGTCATAATGCTGATTAGAATTTCCACCAGTCAGAAAACAGAACCGCCCAGAAGAACCACCCAGGAGGTATGAGTCATCGCCACTGTGAGGTCATAATGCTGACCAATCACAGAGCAGCCACACCCAGATTTTCCACCAATCAGAGAGCAGCCACACCCAGATCTTCCACCAATCAGAGATCAGCAGTGGGTATAAATAGCCGCTGCCGCCTGCCCGGCTTAGCCTTGCACTGGTTGGGTCTCTCTTTTTTTTCCTCTCTCTTGGTCTCTCTCTCTCTCTCTTCTCTCTCTCTTCTCTCTCTCTTCTCTCTCTCTCTCTTCTCTCTCTTCTCTCTCTCTTCTCTCTCTCTTCTCTCTCTCTTCTCTCTCTCTCTGTCTCTCTCTTTCTCTCTCTCTCTCTCCGGCCCTCTTAAGGGCTACCCCAAATGTGTAAAAGATAGAAACCAATATTTGTGTTGTTTGTCCGTTTTATGAGCCTTTGATTAACCCCTTCCCACTCTTTGCCATATATATATATATATATATATATATATATATATATATATATATACATAGTATGTGCAGGTGGGCCTTAAAGGGAATTTCCAGGACAAACATATTCATGGCCTATCCCCTGGTTATCTCATTAATATCAGATTTGTGGGGGTCCGGCACGTGTCACCTCCACTAATCAGCTGTTTGCAGCTTCGGTCGAGGTCAGATGTAAACAGTGTTGAGCAGGGGCGGACACAGACTGTAGTGGGCCCCTGTGCAAGAAATTTTGGGGGGCCCCCCCTGCCCTTCATAAGGCAACAAAGTTATGTAAACATAACCCCCCATGTGCATCTCTCACCCCCCCATGTGCAGCTCTCATCCCACCCATGTGCAGCTCTCACCCCCCGTGCATCTCTCATCCCCCCCATGTGCATCTCTCATCCCCCCATGTGCATCTCTCACCCCCCCATGTGCATCTCTCACCCCCCCATGTGCATCTCTCACCCCCCCATGTGCATCTCTCACCCCCCCATGTGCATCTCTCATCCCCCCCATGTGCATCTCTCATCCCCCCCGTGCATCTCTGATTCCCCCCACTCCTAGTTAATTAATTGTATTTAAAAAAAATAAAACTTGTTATACTTACCCCCATGCAATCCCTGCAGAATCCTGGCGCTCGTCCACGTCACTGCCACCAGGTTCTCCTGACGTTCGGCCATGTGACGGCGCCACATACATAGCCATCAGCTTTTGTTTTGGCCAAAAGATTTTTAAAGCCGCCACCACGATAAGGTAGACTCTTCTGGCCGGGCCCTACTCTAACCTATTAAAATTTTCTTAAAATATCCAATACTCTTTTTAGATATATTTTTATTTAGTTTTCTTTAAGGGAATGTGTCATATACATTTTTTTTTTAAATGACCAATAATACCACATACAGGGAATACCGCCACACCATGACCAGACCACATATTACCACAACATAGTGACCGAATAATACCACACAGAAGGGAGAAAAACTGCCACACCATGACCAGACCACATATTACCACTACATTACTAATATTACCACCACATTACTAATATTACCATAAGTGTCATTATACACGGGAGCTCTATGTAACATACCTGGCGGCGTCCTTGCATGGTGGTCCATCTCCCACTGTGCAAGAGGGCGCACTTGATCTCCTGTCCAGAATGTCTCTCTGGCTTCCCTCCATGCTGTCTGTTTGTGTCTGTTTCTGCTGCTTAAGGGCGGCGCCCGATCACTTCCTGCCTTTTGTACCTGCTGTGGGTCACACCCCTTGTGCGTCCTCAGCCTATTGCTGTCTGTCACTTGGTATATAGCTCAGCAGCTCCCTTCTATCCCGGCCTGAGCATAGTGTTTCCTTCAGTGTGTGCTTGCACTCTGAAGGTGCCAGGTCCCGTTCTTTGTTTCCTTGTCTGCCTTTCCTGGAGGCTGTATTTCCAGGCCTGTCTGAACTGAGTCCTGTATGTCTTCTGCTTTGCGGTATCAGCTCCCGTGTCTGAACTGAGTCCTGTATGTCTCCTGCTTTGCGGTATCAGCTCCCGTGTCTGAACTGAGTCCTGTATGTCTCCTGCTTTTCGGTATTAGTTCCCGTGTCTGAACTGAGTCCTTTCTGTGTTCTCTTGTCTGTCCTGTCTGAACACGCTCCTAGCCTGTTCCTCCTGCCTTCTAGGGGCCGATTACCTAGACCCTCTCCTGTATCTTGTCTGTCCTGTCTGAACACGCTCCTTGCCTGTTCGTCCCGCCTCTCTGGGGGCAGTATTCCCAGACCCGCTCCTGTATCCCGCTGCAGTGTCGGTCTCCTCCGTACACTCAGTTCCAGTCTGAACTCTCTCCTATCCTTTACCTGTTTTTGCCTCTATGTCCGTTCCCTTCCTTTTTCTGCAGAGTCTGAACTCGTACCTAACTCCTGCCAGTTGTCTCTGTACTCCCGTTTGTGAGTTTGTGGTCCACTCGCTACTTCACTGCAAGTACCCTGTGGGTGTCTGGCTCTGCCTTTCCCTTCCTGTCTGTTCCGTGTGAACAGAGCCCTGTCCTCCCTGCTCAGCCTTGTCTGCACTCTAGCCGTGCTTGCCTGTACCCCTTTGCCTGTATTGTTCCTGTGTCCCGGTGTGTACTGGGTCCTATCCCGCCTGTGTTCCTACCTGCTAGTGCCTCCCTGTCTGCACTCTAGCTGTGCTTGCCTTTACCCCCCTGCCTGCATACCCGCCTGCCTGCATACCAGTCGTGCCTGCCTATACCCACCAGTCTGTGTGCCAGCCTACCAGCCTGTTCCTGTATTCCCCTGTGTGGGTCAACAGCCGTGTCCGGGGTCTGTCCTGGAGTAGCACCTGGTCCCTCTGCTCGGTTCCTCCTTGGTGCACTGGCGTCGTATGCCGTCGTGCGACCCTGGTCGGATCGGGTGAATACTTAGTCACGCCCCTCCAGGCATTCACTCTCCGGCACGGTCCAGTGGAATCACTACCAATCACACGCACACGCCGCTTAGCCCGGGCGTGTGCATAACACTCTATACATGGTATGTATAACGTAAGTGTCCAGGTAATCTAGTGATCACCAGTGAAATTATACACAGGAGCTCTGTATATAGTGTCAGTGTACAGGTAATACAGTGATCACCAGTGACATTATACACAGGAGCTCTGTATATAGTGTACAGGTAATACAGTGATCATCAGTGACATTATACACAGGAGCTCTGTATATAGTGTCAGTGTACAGGTAATACAGGGATCACCAGTGACATTATACACAGGAGCTCTGTATATAGTGTCAGTGTACAGGTAATACAGTGATCACCAGTGAAATTATACACAGGAGCTCTGTATATAGTGTCAGTGTACAGGTAATACAGTGATCACCAGTGACATTATACACAGGAGCTCTGTATATAGTGTCAGTGTACAGGTAATACAGTGATCACCAGTGACATTATACACAGTGTACATGTAATAGACTGACTCACCGGTGACGTCTCTAGGTGAAGTCCTTCATCTTCGCTTTTCTCCTTCATCCAGCACAGACCGCCATCACGTCTTCCAGCCAGGACTCGTCTCTGCATAAAATAACACAGTTATCTAGAGCACATTCCCCAACTTCTACATTACGCAGCTGAATACAGACGTGCATCCACCATCAATATATGGTTAGTTATTATGCAACCTACCATTCCAAATATAAATTGTAATCCACCACTGTGCCCCCATTAACTGTAAATAGGCACTTAATATATAATTTAATTAGAACCTCTACTCTTTCCGCCAATTTGTTACCAGTCACACTCCTGCATCCGCAACGCCCCCTACTCTATACTTCCTGCTCCCCGCATTCAATATTTACATGCACCCCCTGCCCCAATTCATTATATCATGTCCGTGCTCTCCCCACCCCATCATCATTTATCATTTACTCTCCCCCACCCCACATTCGTTATGTGCAGCTCATTATCCCCCTACTCCCAATTCCCCCATGTGCAGCTCTCAAACCCCCCCATGTGCAGCTCTCACCCCCCCCATGTGCACATCTCTCACCCCCTCCCCCACATGTGCCCCTCTCTCATCCCCCTCCCCCACATGTGCCCCTCTCGTCCCCCTCCCCCACATGTGCCCCTCTCTCATCCCCCTCCCCCACATGTGCCCCTCTCTCATCCCCCTCCACCACATGTGCCCCTCTCGTCCCCCTCCCCCACATGTGCCCCTCTCTCATCCCCCTCCACCACATGTGCCCCTCTCTCATCCCCCTCCACCACATGTGCCCCTCTCTCATCCCCCTCCACCACATGTGCACCTCTCTCATCCCCCTCCACCACATGTGCCCCTCTCTCATCCCCCTCCACCACATGTGCCCCTCTCTCATCCCCCTCCACCACATGTGCCCCTCTCGTCCCCCTCCCCCACATGTGCCCCTCTCTCATCCCCCTCCACCACATGTGCCCCTCTCTCATCCCCCTCCACCACATGTGCACCTCTCTCATCCCCCTCCACCACATGTGCACCTCTCTCATCCCCCCCACACATGTGCATCTCCCATCTCCCCCCCCCACACATGTGCATCTCCCATCTCCCCCCCACCACATGTGCATCTCCCATCCCCCCCACACATGTGCATCTCCCATCTCCCCCCACACACACATGTGCATCTCCCATCCCCCCCCCACACACATGTGCATCTCCCATCTCCCCCCCACACACATGTGCATCTCCCATCCCCCCCCACACACACACATGTGCATCTCCCATCTCCCCCCCCACACACACATGTGCATCTCCCATCCCCCCCCACACACATGTGCATCTCCCATCTCCCCCCCCACACACACACATGTGCATCTCCCATCTCCCCCCCTTCCCCCCCCCCCCCACACACACACACACATGTGCATCTCCCATCTCTCCACTCCTAGTTAATTGTATTTTAAAAAAAATAAAACTTGTTATACTTACCCCCATGCGATCCCTGCAGAATCCTGGCGCTCGTCCAAATCGCTGACAGCAGGTTCTCCTGACTTCCGGCCATGTGACGGCACCGTCACATGACCGGAAGTCAGGGGAATTATGAAGGCGCTGCTGCAACAGCGCAGCTCAGCGCTGAAATGTCCCGGACCCGGCGCATAGCATGGGGCCGGGGGCCCCATGAGGAGAGAGACGCACAAGAGGGGGGCCCCCGAGGGGGCCCCTACCGGCCGGGCCCCATACTGGAGTCAGGGCAGTCATGCCCTGATGGCGGCCCTGCTGGAGGCTGGAGGGGCCCCCTCTCCCTCGGGGCCCCCGTTCAATGAACCGGCTGCACGGGCGGTAGTTCCGCCCCTGGTGTTGAGGAGCTGAACATCACAGCTCTGGTCACTGTGTAGTGGCCGCTCCCTGGTGCTGCAGATCAGCTCCTATTACATGAATATTAGCTGATCTGCAGGACCCGCAGTACAGTGAATGGAGCAGTGATGTTCAATCTTCACACTATTTACATCTGAGCGTTGCAAACAAGTGATGGGTAGAGCCAGTGCCGCGTGTCGGAGCCCACCGATCTGATATTGATAACCCATCCCCAGGATAAGTCATCATTATTATACTACTGGAAACTCCATTAATGGATTGTCTGGGATTAATAACTCGAGCCCCTTCTTTAAGAAAAAACAGTCCCTAACTGGTCACAGGATAAATGTGGGATTTCAGGTCACCCATTTACTGCAATGTAGCTGGCAATGCCACCCAGCGGATCTAAGCAAGTCCCGGGGCCACAACAATATACAGCCAGTGCCCGAGTATAGGATGGAAGATTAAAAAAAATCTTCAAAAATGTATTTAGTGTGAGGCATACATCAAAAATACATGCAATGCTTTTCCTGACAACACTGAGTTTTATAATGTGGAAAAATCGTTTAAAAAAACACTGTGTGAACATAACCCTAACTGCATTGTGACTGTGTATATACATATATAAGCTGCCCCTGCCACACCATGTGAGCATTCTCAGCGCGTACTGACCAATGCTGTCCACCAGGTGGCATCAGCAGGAAATTACAGCGATGAGACAAGCACTGCATGACAGCCCCGCCCCAATCTGCCCTATACCAGACACGCCCCCTACCAATGCCCCGCCTCCACTGCCATGACAACCGAATTATTTAATGGCAGAAAGAGAGACCTTATATGAGCAGAGAAGTAGCGGCCGGAGCGCAGGGTCCGCACAGGTGAGCGCCCCCTATAACACAGTGTATGTACTGCACGTCAGCTCTATGGCAGACTGTCACCTGTGCTGGATCCAGTAGGTGTTACACTTATATCTGTACAGAGACACAGGGGCCCTGTCGCCAGATATATATATGTGTGTGTGGGGATATACAGTATATATATGTGTATGTATATGCTGTATTACTGTATATATGCGTGTATATATGTACTAGCTATTGAACCCGTTCTACGCCCGGGTGGCGAGCATTTTTATTGGTATATGGTCTCCCATCCTGGTATTTGTGCTGCCCCCATCCTCTTGTGGTATGCATGGCACCCCTCACCCCCTAATCCTGGTATACATGGCACCCCTCACCCCCTAATCCTGGTATGCATGGTCCCTCCACCCCCCAATCCTGGTATACATGGCACACCTCATTCCCCAATCATGGTATGTATGGTCCCCTCACCCCCCAAAGCTGGTATGCATGGCACACCTCACCCCCCAATCATGGTATGTATGGTCCCCTCACTCCCCAATCCTAGTATGCATGGCACACCTCATTCCCCAATCCTGGTATGCATGGTCCCCTCACCTCCCAATCCTGGTATACATGGCACCCCTCACCCCCCAATCCTGGTATGCATGGCACCCCTCACCCCCAATCCTGGTATACATGGCACCCCTCATTTCCCAATCCTGGTATGCATGGCACCCCTCATTCCCCAATCCTGGTATGCATGGCACCCCTCATTCCCCAATCCTGGTATACATGGCACCCATCACCCCCCAATCCTGGTATGCATGGTCCCCTCACCCCCCAATCCTGGTATGCATGGTCCCCTCACCCCCCAATCCTGGTATGCATGGTCCCCTCACCCCCCAATCCTGGTATGCATGGTCCCCTCACCCCCTAATCCTGGTATACATGGCACCCCTCATTCTCCAATCCTGGTATGCATGGCACCCCTCACCCCCGAATACTGGTATACATGGCACACCTCATTCCCCAATCATGGTATGTATGGTCCCCTCACCCCCCAACCCTGGTATGCATGGCACACCTCACCCCCCAATCATGGTATGTATGGTCCCCTCACCCCCCAATCCTAGTATGCATGGCACACCTCACCCCCCAATCATGGTATGTATGGTCCCCTCACCCCCCAATCCTAGTATGCATGGCACACCTCATTCCCCAATCCTGGTATGCATGCTCCCCTCACCTCCCAATCCTGGTATACATGGCACCCCTCACCCCCCAATCCTGGTATGCATGCCACCCCTCACCCCCAATCCTGGTATACTTGGCACCCCTCATTCCCCAATCCTGGTATGCATGGCACCCCTCATTCCCCAATCCTGGTATGCATGGCACCCCTCATTCCCCAATCCTGGTATGCATGGCACCCCTCATTCCCCAATCCTGGTATGCATGGCACCCCTCATCCCCAATCCTGGTATGCATGGTCCCGCCCCCCAATTCTGGTATACATGGCACCCCTCACCCCCAATCCTGGTATGCATGGTCCCCTCACCCCCCAATTCTGGTATACATGGTACCCCTCACCCCCAATCCTGGTATGCATGGTACCCCCTCATCCCTATTCTGGTATCTATGGTACCCCCTCACATCCCCAATCCTGGTATGCATGGTACCCCTCACCCCCAATCCTGTTATGCATGGCACCCCTCACCCCCAATCCTGTTATGCATGGTCCCCTCACCCCCAATCCTGTTATGCATGGTCCCCTTACCCCCCAATCCTGGTATGCATGGCACCCCTCACCCCCCAATCCTGGTATGGATAGTCCCCTCACCCGCCAATCCTGGTATGTATGGTCCTCTCACCCCCCAATCCTGGTATGTATGGCACCCCTCACCCCCCAATCCTGGTATGTATGGCACCCCTCATCCCTATCATGCTACACACACATACAAGAAAATAAACACTTATACTCACCTTTCTTCCCTGTGCTCCAGCGCTGTTTCCCGTTCTGCTGGAGGCCGGGGGAGGAGTGCGGCGCCGAAGTACGCGTGTGCCCATACCACGCTGTCCGGCTCCATTTTGCTGAAGACACATTGCAAATGTGTCTTCAGTAAAATGGCGCCGGATAGCGCTATGCGCATGTGCCGATTTCAATGCCTCCCTCTTCCCCCGGACTCCGGACCGAACAGAAGCGCCGCGGTAACGCTCATCCCGGTCAGGTAAGTATGTAAGTATGGCGCCAGAGATCGCGGTATGTGTTCAGTGTATACGCATACCGTGATCTCCAGCACCATACACTCCTCTTACCTGTAACGGCTCCATGCGTTCTTCAGTCTGGAGCCAGACTGTGCAGGCGTGTCGCACTAGCGCAGACTATAAAGGCTTCAGACAGAGGGTACTCTATATGTATGTATATATATATATATGTATACTGTATATGTGTATATGCATACTGTATGTATATATATATGTATACTGTATATGGGTGTGTATATATGTATACTGTATATGGGTGTGTATATGTATACTGTATATGGGTGTGTATATATGTATACTGTATGTGTGTGTATATATATGTATACTGTATATGTGTGTGTATATCTATACTGTGTATATATGTATACTGTATATGGGTGTGTATATATGTATACTGTATATAGGTGTATATATATGTATACTGTAGATGTGTGTATATGTATACTGTATACACAAATTCTTTGGTCTTATTATCTTCATTTAATTTGCTTGCAAGGAAAAACACAAAAGAGAATGAAGCAAAAATAAAATCATTGATCATTTCACACAAAACTCCAAAAATGGGCCGGACAAAAGTATTGGCACCCTCAGCCTAATACTTGGTTGCACAACCTTTAGCCAAAATAACTGCGAACAACCGCTTCTGGTAACCATCAATGAGTTTCTTACAATGCTCTGCTGGAATTGTAGACCATTCTTCTTTGGCAAACTTGTAGTGAGCTGGCCGTCTCTGGCTGTTCTGTGATAATTGATATAGAGCCTGTTACAGAAGTGATTACACAGGATGATGTTGCCACCTTGTGGCCAGAGGTTGCACCTGCGCAGGGTGTGATGACAGAGAAAAAGACTGAGCCTCCTGTGTCCCGCCCCAGAGAGTCACGTGACCAAAGTGGGAAGCAGGAAAAAGCGCGCGTAGAGTCTGCTGTGGTCTGTGAAAAGAGCCAGGACGGTGTGCAGGCCCTCGTGTGTGGCGCAGGAGAGACTCTCAACGTGATTTCTTCTGACACCATATCCTCGGAGCCTTCCCCAGCTCCTGCACTGCTGAAGGATTCAGCTGTTACACTCCCTGCTACTGGAGTGTGGACTACATAAGGGGACCCACCAGAGCTTCTATCCGGATCAGAGAGACTGTAAGCGGGACCTCTGGCGAGAGGCCGAAGTATCCCTTCCTTTGTTTCCGCGAATTCTGCTGTTCCTGTTTTTTTTCCGGCTGGGACGCCTTCCTGCAAAGACAGACAGGCCTGCGACGGGGGACACATCCTTCTGGAGTAAAGGACTGGTAACGTGTGAGTAGGGACAGTGAGGGTCAGCTTATCAGTACACGTTATTACTGTGCATATTTACGGTTGTCATTTATTGTTTTTTTTTCTTTGCTGTGTTAAAAATGTATGCGAGTAAAGATACGGTTGTCAAGATAGAGTCTGTGTGTGGGGATCTTGCTGGGCCAGATCATAGATACCAATGCGCGGCCTTGCCCGCGGTCACTTCAAACTGCTCCAGGTCCCTGATATTTGAAGGGAGCCTTCTCCAAACTGCCATTTTGCGATCTCTCCACAGGTGTTCTATGGGATTCAGGTCTGGACTCATTGCTGGCCACCTTAGAAGTCTCCAGTGCTTTCTCTAAAACCATTTTATAGTGCTTTTGGAAGTGTGTTTTGGGTTATTGTCCTGCTGGAAGACCCATGACCTCTGAGGGAAACCCAGCTTTCTCACACTGGGCCCTACATTATGCTGCAAAATTTGTTGGTAGTCTTCAGACTTCATAATGCCATGCACACGGTCAAGCAGTCCAGTGCCAGAGGCAGCAAAGCAACCCCAAAACATCAGGGAACCTCCGCCATGTTTGACTGTAGGGACCGTGTTCTTTTCTTTGAATGCCTCTTTTTTTTTCCTGTACACTCTATGTTGATGCTTTTTCCCAAAAAGCTCGACTTTTGTCTCATCTGACCAGAGAACATTCTTCCAAAACGTTTTAGGCTTTCTCAGGTAAGTTTTGGCAAACTCCAGCCTGGCTTTTTTATGTCTTGGGGTAAGAAGTGGGGTCTTCCTGGGTATCCTACCATACAGTCCCTTTTCATTCAGACGCCAACGGATAGTACGGGTTGACACTGCTGTACCCTCGGACTGCAGGGCAGCTTGAACTTGTTTGGATGTTAGTCGAGGTTCTTTATCCACCATCCGCACAATCTTGCGTTGAAATCTCTCGTCAATTTTTTTTTCCGTCCACATGTAGGGAGGTTAGCCACAGTGCCATGGGCTTTACACTTCTTGATAACACTGCGCACAGAAGACACAGGAACATTCAGGTCTTTGGAGACGGACTTGTAGCCTTCAGATTGCTCATGCTTCCTCACAATTTGGTTTCACAAGTCCTCAGACAATTCTTTGGTCTTCTTTCTTTTCTCCATGCTCAATGTGGTACACACAAGGACACAGGACAGAGGTTGAATCAACTTTAATCCATGTTAACTGGCTGCAAGTGTGATTTAGCTATTGCCAACACCTGTTAGGTGCCACAGGTAAGTTACAGGTGCTGTTAATTACACCAATTAGAGAAGCATCACATGATTTTTCAAACAGTGCCAATACTTTTGTCCACCCCCTTTTTTAGGTTTGGTGTGGAATTATATCCAATCTGGCTTTAGGACAATTCTTTTTGTGTTTTTTTCATTGAAGACAAATTAAATGAAGAGAATAATACCAAAGAATTTATGATTGCAATCATTTTCAGGAAGAAATTGAGCATTATCTGACAGAATTGCCGGGGTGCCAATACTTTTGGCCAGCACTGTATACTGTATATGGGCGTGTGTATATATATATGTATACTGGTATGTGTGTGTATATATGTATACTGTATATGTGTGTATATATGTATACTGTATATGTGTGTATATATGTATACTGTATATGGGTGTGTATATATATATATATACTGTATATGGGTGTGTATATATATATACTGTATACTGGGTGTGTATATATGTATACTGTATAAGTGTGTATATATATATATATACTGTATGTGTGTATATATATGTATACTGGTATATGTGTGTATATATGTATACTGTATATGGGTGTATATATGTATACTGTATATGTGTATATATATGTATACTGTATATGTGTGTATATATGTATACTGTATATATGTGTATATATGTATACTGTATATGGGTGTGTATATATATATATATATATACTGTATATGGGTGTGTATATATATATACTGTATACTGGGTGTGTATATATGTATACTGTATAAGTGTGTATATATATATATATACTGTATGTGTGTATATATATGTATACTGGTATATGTGTGTATATATATGTATACTGTATATGGGTGTATATATGTATACTGTATATGTGTGTATATATGTATACTGTATATGTGTGTATATATATGTATACTGTATATGTGTGTATATATGTATACTGTATATGTGTGTATATGTATACTGTATATGGGTGTGTATATATATGTATACTGTATATGTGTGTATATATGTATACTGTATATGTGTGTGTATATGTATACTGTATATGGGTGTGTATATATGTATACTGTATATGTGTGTATATATATGTATACTGTATATGGGTGGATATATACAGTACAGACCAAAAGTTTGGACACACCTTCTCATTTAAAGATTTTTCTGTATTTTCATGACTTTGAAAATTGTACATTCACACTGAAGGCATCAAAACTATGAATTAACACATGTGGAATTATATACTTAACAAAAAAGTGTGAAACAACTGAAAATATGTCTTATATTCTAGGTTCTTCAAAGTAGCCACCTTTTGCTTTGATGACTGCTTTGCACACTCTTGGCATTCTCTTGATGAGCTTCAAGAGGTAGTCACCGGAAATGGTCTTCACCTCACAGGTGTGTCCTGTCAGGTTTAATATGATAAAGTGCTTTATTCTTTGTCGGGTCCAGGGGTCCTGTAGAATGTGAATCCCTGAGGAACAGCGGATCCTTGGCTTGTGCCAAGACAGAAGAAAAGTTGCTGAACACTTGGTACCCCAAAGTGATCAATCTATTTGCCAATCAAGATGCCCTGCAGTTGATTAATGCGGACAAATTGGATTCCTTTTATAACTGCGTCTCGACTAGCGGGGTGCCTCAAGGGTCTGTCTTGGGCCCTATATTATTTAATATATTTATTAATGATCTAGTGGAAGGGTTGCATAGTAAAATAGCAATATTTGCAGATGATACTAAACTTTGTAAAGTAGTTAATACAGATGAGGATAGGGCACAGCTACAGGAGGATTTAGATAAATTGGGGAGTTGGGCCAAAAAATGGCAAATGGGGTTCAATGCCGATAAATGTAAGGTCATGCACATGGGAAAGAAAAACAGCAGTCACCCATACATATTAAATGGGAAACCGTTGGGGAAATCTGACATGGAGAAGGACCTGGGCGTCTTGGTTAACAGCAAATTAAATTGGAGTGCCCAGTGTCAGGCAGCAGCTGCGAAGGCAAATAGAGTCATGGCATGCATCAGAAGAGGAATAGGGGCATATGATGAGAACATTGTTCTTCCTCTGTATAAAGCGCTGGTAAGGCCGCACTTAGAATATTGTGCACAGTTCTGGGCTCCGGTGCTCAGGAAAGACATATTGGAGCTAGAGAGGGTACAAAGGAGGGCGAGTAAGGTAATAAAGGGAATGGAGGGACTAGAATACCCAGAGAGGTTGTCCAAATTAGGCCTATTTACGTTGGAAAAGAGAAGGCTTAGGGGAGACCTCATAAACATGTATAAATACATCAGGGGGCTGTACAGAGATCTCTCCCATGACCTGTTTATACCAAGGATGGTGACAAAGATGAGGGGGCACACTATGCGTCTGGAGGAAAGGAGGTTCCTGCACCAGCATAGAAGGGGATTCTTTACGGTCAGAGCCGTGAGACTCTGGAACTCTCTGGGAGAGGAAGTGGTGATGTCCAACTCACTTAATGAGTTCAAGAGAGGACTGGACGCCTTTCTTGAGAACAATAAAATTACGTCTTATGCTTAGTGATAGTTAATTAATCCAGGGATTTAATCTGACTGCCAGATTGGAGTCGGGAAGTGAATTTTTCCTCAATGATGTAAATTGGCCTATACCGCATGTTTTTTTTTTGCCTTCCCCTGGATCAACGCTGCGGAATAGCTGCAGTGCACAAGAAATAGGCTGAACTGGATGGACGCTTGTTTTTTTTGGCCTTATAAACTATGTAACTATGTAACACTTATGTCCAAGCAGGTAAAGGCGGCTGCAAGATCCGTGATATATAAGGATTCATGTTCATTATTGTATCTCTGGATCAGACATAGACTCAGAGTGATACAACTAAATAGACCCTATAGGGGTAAAGTTGGCATATCCGGGGGGAAATATATCCCAGATTTGCCAAACTGAGCCAACTCATGAAACACATGGGTACATAGGAGAAGAAAGAGTTAATTGGCGTAAAAAATATAAATTTTTATTCCATCAAGTTAAAAAACGTACATAGTAAAAAGAGAAATGACATAATACGGATAGTATAAAGACACTAATTAGATTACCAATGTAGCAAGATATGTTACAAAGTATACATATATGGTCACGCATATGGTCACAGTGGGACATGAGCAATATAGATAATATAGCATAAGGTTAGTATATCAAGACAATCCAATGAGTGTAATAATATATCAAAAAGTAATCCATAAGTATTCCATAGTCATTGGATTTACACTTGCCATATGCATCAGGTATCCATCTAAATAATGCTCCTGCCCACAAATAATCAGATACATGTCACATAAAACATTTTTTAAGGTAGTCTCTTACCACAAAGAGTGCCAAAAAGGAGGGTAAAGTGCATAAAGGAGCGCACAGTGGCAGAGTGGTATTCCCATCTCATATATTTATGGCACTTCCACAGTCTGAGGACGCACATTCGGCTGAAGTATATTGCTGCGCAGGGACATGCCGGGTCCCTGAGCTGCAATGCATGCCGCCAGCCAATCAAAGGCCAGTAGCTGATGTCGGCGTGCCAGTCACGAGCGACGCATGGAAGTGACGTCATGCGCTGCCCTTGCCGGCACACTGAAATCAGCTACAGAAGAAGACGCCGCATGTCGTGGGAGCGCAGGAAGGTAAGAAGAATCATTTATTTTTGTTTATTTAATGTATTACAAAAGAACAACAGAACATTATACCAGGAAAGGGCCAAGGATGGGGAGCATTAGACAAGGAAGGGGCTCAGGGTGGGGAGAATTAGACAAGGAAGGGGCCCAGGATGGGGAGCATTATATAAAGAAGGGGCCCAGGATGGGGAACATTATACAAGGAAAGGGCCCAGGATAGGGAGCATTATACCAGAATGGGGGTCATTATACCATGACATGGGCCAGGATGAAGGACATTACACCAGGAAGGGCACAAGGATGGAGGTCATTATACCAGAATGGGGCCTAGGATGGGGGACAGGATACCAGGATGGAGGACATTGTTATAGGATGGGGGACATTGTACCAGGATTGGGGACATTGTTACAGGAAGGGGCCAGGATGGGGGACATTATTACAGTAAGAGGCCCAGGACCAAGGACATTATACCAGGAAGGAGCCCAGGATTGGGACGTTATTGCTGAAAGGGGCTCAGGATGGGGGGTATTATACACAGAAGGTGGATATTATAACAGGAAGAGGCCCAGGATCGGGGATATTATAACAGGAAGGGGCGCAGGATGGGGAACATTATACCAGGAAGGGGCCTAGAATGAGAGACATTATTATAGGATGGGGCTACAATGGGAAACATCCAAGGCAGGGACGAACACGCGCATCATTATCGGATCTAGAATGCTACAAGGGCCCATACATCTGACCAACATGCTGGTGGGGGCCCAGGTCCAAATTTTGCACATCTGCAGGAACATGGCATATGGCTTAACAGTATGTCATATGTTGGGAAGGGGTTAAGCTACAGCACATTACATAGCCTCTTGCAGCTATATCAATGGAAAAATTAAAAAATGTATGGCTTTTTGAAGAAGGGAAGGAAAAAATGCAAAACAAAAAATTATCCGGTCCTGAAGGGATTAAGGAGTTCCCACCCACAGTAAATGTTGTCACTCAGCTTAAAATCTTCACTTGCTTATTAGCAGAAGCTAAGGTTTCATTAGGATCTCCGAGGCTAAAGTTACATGCGGCTCCAGCTTACATGTAAAGGGGATGGTATCAAGGAGTCTCGCCAAACTTTCCCTACAAATGTCCAACAATTCAGAATTCATATCCATTGATAATTTATCTTCTAAAATGATAGCATTTTTTTTCTATCCTTTTCATTTTATGTGTAATTAACTTTTTGCTCTCCTCCTTTAAGCAATGGGAGGAACGACTGATAAGGATCCAGGAAACCATTGATGAATGGCTGAAGGTGCCGACCCAGTGGCTTTAATCTTCTCTTCTGAGGACATCATGCAGCAAATGCCTGAAGAAGGACGCTTATTCCAGACTGTGGACAGAAACTGGAGAGAGATCATGAAACATTGCGTTAAAGACCCGAAGGTAAATGGATGCTTCATGGTGGACTGATACAAGAAAGCACGGTCATCTTGCATCCAGGATTGATGTTTTCCAAGAGTCCGTGTCCTGATGCTTCCATCACAAGGATCCCGGGTTATGGGGCTCCGCACTGCCTGGACTCCAGCCTCCCGCATCTTCTATTTTCTATCCAAATAGGTTCTAATTTTTCTTTTAATATAAACTATTGGCACAATAGTCAATGAATGTGACCTTTTTTCAGTCTCTATAACTATATAATGGAATCTTACTTATGGGCTATCTACTTTGTTTTAGGTCTTAAGCGCCACTTCTCTGACCGCACTTCTGGAGAAACTTCAGGACAGCAATGTGCTTCTGGATAAAATCATGAAAGGGCTGAATGCCTATCTGGAGAAGAAGAGGCTTTTTTCCCACGGTATAGTCCTTTCACTTGTTGCAATGATTGTATATATTCCTTAAATATTTTTTTTTCTTATTTAAACGCATTGAAATCATTTTTGTAATTGGATTTCATTAATAATTTTGCACTGTTTGCCTTCTATTGGCTCTGTGTTGCGCTGGCTATTGGACTTATTTTTAATCTGTCTTTTTTCAGCTCCTCTTAGCCGATTTATGACCACAGATCACATCAAAGCTGAATGTGCAGGAAACAAAAAGCCTAACGGTGCAACATTTTTAATGAAACTGAATTGTCGCAAATACTCGCAATTAAATGGGTATTCCCATCTCCAAGATCCTATCCCAATATGTAGTAGGCGTAGTAATAATAATAATATTAGCAAATACCTCCAATTAGAAGTGTAGTATAGTTCTTCTGATTCACTATGTCGCTTTCCCCATGTGCAAGGCATTGCAGTAGCTTCGGTATCCATGGTTACGACCACTTATATAGTGACAGTTATTTGCTAGTGGTCGTAACCTAAGCTACTGCAATGCCCTGCACATGGGGTAAGCAACAAAACAAATCAGAAGAACTATACTAAACTTCTAATTGGAGGTATTTGCTAATATTATTATTATTACGCATACTACATATTGGGGTAGAATCCTGGAGATGGGAATACACATTTCAGTTAAATAAAAAAAAGTTCCCAAAGCTGGATAGCCCCTTTAAGCTAACCATACGCATGACATATGAGATACCCGTGGTCTGAATGGTTATTTGGCTATTTCTCCTGACTCCCACCTATTCTGCTGAACAGTCATGTGGTTTTAATGGGGAGAGAGGAGAAAGTCGGTACTGGACACCTCCGGCAGCGGGTTATCTCCCCTGAGAACCAAAAGACCGGGTATTGAAATCCCATCTGCCCGATCCTTCTGGCCCTGACATCCTCTATCGGGGGAGAGTCAGGAGACCCCCATACACATCAGTGGGTAGGCCGGTCCTGCTGCAATCGTCAGGTTTAAACTATTTTAATCCAATGTGTATGGGGACTGAATCTTTACTTTAAAGCTTTGCTTTTCTATTTTCTCACATAGACACTAATACAAATGGCGCCTGACCCAATACTTTAATGACATCTTTATCATATTGTGCATTTTCGCTTTAGCTTTTTCTTCCTGTACAACGATGAAATGCTAGAAATTCTCTCTGAGACTAAAGATCCTCTGCGGGTCCAACCACATCTAAAGAAGGGCTTTGAAGGCATAGCAAAGCTGGAGCTCCTTCCTAACCTGGACACCAAAGCCATGTACAGCACCGAGGGGGAACGCGTAGAGCTCATCCAGACCATCTCCACCTCCGAGGCTCGGGGGGCCGTGGAGAAGTGGCTCATCCAAGGGGAAGATGTCATGTTAAGGAGCGTGCATGATGTTATTGCTCGGTCACGAATGGTACGGATCTACCTACAGACCAAAAGCATTAATTGGAACTAATCTAGTCTATATATATAATCGTCTTATCCCGTCTGTCTGTCTGTGTGTCTGTCTGTCCAGGAAATCCCGCGTCGCTCATTGGTCCGGCAGCGGCCAATCAGCGCCGGGGGATTTCTAAAAAAAGATGGCGGCCGTTAGCGGCTCATCTGCGGGACGGAGCTGAGCGGCGATGCAGCCGGGAGATGACCGGCGCAAGGCGCTCATCTCCCGGCCGGCAACAGCAGAAGGAACCCGACCGACGGACCCATCTGCGGGATGGAGATGCAGCCGGAAGATGAGCGCCGCGAGGCGCTCATCTCCCGGCCGGTAGCAGCGGAAGGACCGCCGGCGTCGCTGACCTCCATGCGGAAGGGAGGACCGGGGAGCGGCGCTGCGGGTCGGGATACTTCTGCTGTGAGCGCCCGCTATGTCCCGGGTTCTCGCAGCGGAAGTAGCCGCACAGGCAGCGCCGCTCCCCGGTCCTCACCAAGACGATTCGATGATTGATCGCGGTCTTCGGACCCGACCAATCACTGATCTTAGCGCAAAACTTAAACACCGCTGTGCTGATTGGTCGCCGACGCTGCCCGCGACCAATCACCGATCTTGGCTCCACATTTAAACACCGCTGTGGTGATTGGTCGCGGCCGATATTTAAATTTGGCGCCAAAATCGGTGATTGGTCGCGGCCGATATTTCAATTTGGCGCCCAAATCGGTGATTGGTCGCGGTCAGCGTCCGCGACCAATCAGCACAATAGTGTTTAACTTTGGCGCCAAGATCAGTCATTGGTCGCGGGCCAAGACAGCGACCAATCACCGATTTGTGCGGCACTTTTAAATAGCGTCCGTGACCAATTGGATGTCAGCGCCGCTCCCCGGTCCTCCCTTCACACCCTAGCCGCATGGATGTCAGCGCCGCTCCCCGGTCCTCCCTTCACACCCTAGCCGCATGGATGTCAGCGCCGCTCCCCGGTCCTCCCTTCACACCCTAGCCGCATGGATGTCAGCGGCGCTGCCTGTGCGGATACTTCCGCTCCGAGAACCCGGGACATGAGCGGGCGCTCGCAGCAGAAGTATCTGGACTCGCAGCGCCGCTCCCCGGTCCTCCCTTAACACCCTAGCCGCTGATGTCCCCACTGTATCCGCATGGTCTTACAAAGGTCCGGACATTTGTGTTAAAAATCGCTGATTGGTCGCTGGCGCTGCCCGCGACCAATCACCGATTTGGGCGCCAAATTTAAATATCAGCCGCGACCAATCAGCACAGCGGTGTTTAAATGTGGAGCCAAGATCGGTGATTGGTCGCGGCCGATATTTAAATTTGGCGCCAAAATCGGTGATTGGTCGCGGGCAGCGCCAGCGACCAATCAGCGATTTTTAACACAAATGTCCGGACCTTTGTAACACCATGCGGATACTGTGGGGACATCAGCGGCTAGGGTGTGAAGGGAGGACCAGGGAGCGGCGCTGCGGGTCGTGATACTTCTGCTCCGAACGCCCGCTCATGTCCCGGGTTCTCGGAGCGGAAGTATCCGCACAGGCAGCGCCGCTGACATCCATGCGGCTAGGGTGTGAAGGGAGGAACGGGGAGCGGCGCTGACATCCAATTGGTCGCGGACGCTATTTAAAAGTGCCGCACAAATCGGTGATTGGTCGCGGTCTTGGCCCACAACCAATCACGGATCTTGCCGCAAAAGTTAAACACTACGGTGCTGATTGGTCGCGGACGCTGACAGCGACCAATCACCGATTTTGGCGCCACATTCAAATATCGGCCGCGACCAATCACCGATCTTGGCTCCACATTTAAACACCGCTGTGCGGATTGGTCGCGGACGCTATTTAAATGTGGCACCAAAATCGGTGATTGGTCGCGCCCAGCGTCGGCGACCAATCAGCACAGCGGTGTTTAAATGTGGAGCCAAGATCGGTGATTGGTCGCGGCCGATATTTGAATGTGGCGCCCAAATCGGTGATTGGTCGCTGTCAGCGTCCGCGACCAATTAGCACCGTAGTGTTTAACTTTGGCCGCAAGATCAGTGGTTGGTTGCGGGCCAAGTCGGCGATCAATCACCGATTTGTGCGGCACATTTAAATAGCGGCCGCGACCAATTGGATGTCAGCGCCGCTCCCCGGTGCTCCCTTCACGCCCTAGCCGCATGGATGTCAGCGCCGCTGCCTGTGCGGATACTTCCGCTCCGAGAACCCGGGACATGAGCGGGCGCTCGCAGCAGAAGTATCCCGACCCGCAGCGCCGCAACCCCGGTCCTCCCTTCACACCCTAGCCACTGATGTCCCCACAGTATCCGCATGGTGTTACAAAGGTCCGGACATTTGTGTTAAAAATCGCTGATTGGTCGCTGACGCTGCCGCCGACCAATCACCGATTTAGGCGCCAAATTTAAATATCGGCCGCGACCAATCACCGATCTTGGCTCAACATTTAAACACCGCTGTACTGATTGGTCGCGGACGCTATTTAAATGTGCCGCCAAAATTGGTGATTGGTCGCGCACAGCGTCGGCGACCAATCAGCACAGCGGTGTTTGAATTTGCCGCCAAGATCGGTGATTGGTCGCGGCCAGCGCCAGCGACCAATCAGCGATTTTTAACACAGATGTCCTGACCTTTGTAACACCATGCGGATACTGTGGGGACATCAGTGGCTAGGGTGTGAAGGGAGGACCGGGGAGCGGCGCTGCGAGTCCGGATACTTCTGCTGCGAGCGCCCACTCATGTCCCGGGTTCTTGCAGCGGAACTATCCTCACAGGCAGCGGCGCTGACATCCATGCGGCTAGGGTGTGAAGGGAGGACCGGAGAGCGGCGCTGACATCCAATTGGTCGCGGCCGCTATTTAAATTTAAATGTGGCGCCAAAATCGGTGATTGGTCGCGCCCAGCGTCGGCGACCAATCAGCACAGCGGTGTTTAAATGTGGAGCCAAGATCGGTGATTGGTCGCGGCCGATATTTAAAATTGGCGCCCAAATCGGTGATTGGTCGCGGGCAGCGCCAGCGACCAATCAGCGATTTTGAACACAAATGTCCGGACCTTTGTAACACCCTGCGGATACTGTGGGGACATCAGCGGCTAGGGTGTGAAGGGGGGACCGGGGAGCGGCGCTGCGGGTCCGGATACTTCTGCTCCGAGCGCCCGCTCATGTCCCGGGTTCTCGCAGCGGAAGTAGCCGCACAGGCAGGGGCGCTCCCCTGTCCTCTCTAATACGATTCCGCTCCCCGCTCCTCACCAATACGATTCGCTGATTGGTCGCGCTCTCCACACCCGACCAATCAGTGATCTTGGCGCTAAAGTTAAACACCGCTCTGCTGATTGTTCGCGTCCGCTGCCCGCAACCAATCACCGATTTGGGCGCCACATTTAAATAGCGGCCGCGACCATTCACCGATCTTGCCGCCACATTTAAACACTGCTGTGCTGATTGGACGCGGACGCCGGACGCGTCCAATCAACGAGATTGGCGCCAAATTTAAGCAACGCTCTGCTGATTGATCGCGGTCGCTGGCCGAGATCAATCAGCAGTATTGGCGCAAAATTTAAACAACGCTCTGCTGATTGGTCGCGGTTGTCGGCCGTGACCAGTCAGCAGTATTGGCGCCAAATTTAAACCTCACTCTGCTGATTGGTCGCAACCACCGGCCGCGACCAATCTGCGTTTTTGGTGCCAAATTTAAACAACGCTCTGCTGATTGGTCACGGTCGCCGGCCGAGACCAATCAGCAGCATTGGGGCCAAATGTAAACCCCGCTGTGCTGATTGGTCGCGGTCGCCGGCAAAGACCCATCAGCATTATTGGTGCCAAATTTAAACCCTGCTCTACTGATTGGTCGCAGCCGCCAGCCGCGACTAATCAGCGATTTTGGTGCCAAATTTAAACACCGCACTGCTGATTGGTCGCGGCCGCCAGCCGCGACCAATCAGCGAGATTGGCGCCAAATTTAAACGCCGCTCTGCTGATTGGTCGCGGCCGCCATCCGCGACCAATCAGCGAGATTGGCGCCAAATTTAAACAACGCTCTGCTGATTGTTCGCTGTCGCCGGCCTCGACCAATCAGCGATTTTGGCGCCAAATTTAAAGAATGCTCTGCTGTTTGGTCACGGCCGGCGACCAATCTGTGATTTTGGCGCCGAATTTAAACCCCACTCTGCATCGCTCTGCTGATTGGTCGCGGTCGGCGGCCATGACCAGTCAGCAGTATTGGCGCCAAATTTAAACACCGCTCGGCTGATTGGTCGCGACTAATCAGCGATTTTGGTGCCAAATTTAAACACGCTCTCCAGTCCTCACTAACACGGTTCGCTGATTGGTCGCGGCCGCCGCCCGCGACCAATCATCGATATTGCCGCCAAATTTAAACACCGCTTTGCTGATTGGTCGCGGTTGCCGAACGCGACCAATCAGCGATTTTGGCGCCAAATTTAAACACAGCTCTGCTGATTGCACCCGGTCGGCCGCATACCTATTCTAGAATACCCGATGCATTAGAATCGGGCCACCATCTAGTTCTTTTATATTTGTATAAGATTATTTGGCGGCAGTGAATGATTTGTGGATGATGTATCTCTTGCAATAGAGCCAGGTAGCAGATCTTCTACCTGCAATCGGTAGAAATGAATTTGCTAGATAATACTAGTAAGGTTGTCCCTCTCTTAAATGCTTCTGTCAACGTAATTTAACTTTCTTTTTTAAAAGGCATACCCTGCGACTGCAAGAAAAGACTGGGTGAGGGAATGGCCGGGACAGGTCGTGCTCTGTGTGTCTCATGTTCTGGACAAGTGAAGTGCATGAAGCTATCGGCAGTGGCCCAGAGGTACGGCATAAGCTCCTTTACTGATCAAGGTTGCTTCACTATAAACAGTCATGGCCGGAAGTGTTGGCACCCTTGAAGTTGTTCCAGAAAATGAAGTATTTTTCCATAAAAAATTGCATGTGTATTTTCTGTTATACACATGTTTATTTCCTTTGTATGTATTGGAACAACACAAAAAAAGGCAAATTGGATATAATTTCACACAAAACCCCATAAATGGGTCGGACAAAATTGTTGGCATCTTTCCAAAATTGTGGGTAAACAATTTTGTTTCAAGCATGTGATGCTCGTTCAAACTCACCTGTGGCAAGTAAAAGGTGCGGGCAATATGAAAATCACACCTGAAACCTGATACAAAGGGGAAAAGTTGACTCAGTCTTTGCGTTGTTACGTGCCACACTAAGCAGGGAGAACAGAAAGAGGAGAAGAGAACTGTCTGAGGACTTGAGAACCAAAATTGTTGACTAATATCTTCTTTTTGTGTTGTTCCAATATACACAAATGAAATAAACATGTGAACAACAAAACGTGTAATTGTAATAATTTTCTGGGAGAAATACATATATATACATTCATAGACAGACTTCATGAGTTCTCCTGCTAATAGACTGTCATACCCAGAGACGCAGCTTATAGGAGTTTCCAGGGGGGGATATACCATTGGTGCAACAGAGGTAAGGGGACCCACATTCACATCCAAAGATGCAAGCAGCTTATTTCACAGTACGTTATTAGACTGCAAAGAGCCCATGTAGTGTTCTTGCCCAGGGGTCTTCTCCTGGGGGTTGCAGTTGTACAGCGGCTCAATATCTTGAAGGTACCCAAAAGGCTCCATAGTATTGTTGGGATTTTGCATTGATTCATGCATCTTGTCTAGAGATGCGCAACTAAATTTGCAGGACCTTGGTCTAAGAGAGCAGGTTAGTAGTCTGTGGCTGTTGGATGGGAGCCTTGCTAACCGCCTCTTACATGCCGGCATCCCTGGCTCCTCTTTTGATTAGCCGGCCAGGCGTGATGTCATTTGTGCCTCACACCACAACTATGACATCGACATCAAAAGAGGAGCCGGAGATGCCGGTTCACGGGGCTCCGGTCCTGCGGCCGTGGAATACTGACCGGACTGTTGGACCAGAGTCCTGCAAATCCATTCGCTCATCTCTACTCTCGTCATATCTACCAATAAGGGAAGACATTGTATGGGATTTCCCATAATACCAGCATAAAATTAATCCATCTGCATTGAGTTTTCCATGCTGTTTGTAGCAGGGTTTTATAGAGGTACATCTGGGTATTTGGAGCAATTTGCGAGGAGGCAAATTGTCCCAGCAGACTCGCAGCACATTGGGGGCTCTCGTCACCATAGAGGGGCACGCTCGTGACGTGGTCAGGGAAATGATCGAAACAGGTTTGTGCAAACATCATGGCTGGCAGCAAACTTTCCAATACCATGTTCTATTTATTATACACTACATGGAGAAAGGTATTGTGCCCCCTCCACATTACACCTACAGGGGCTTTTATGGCCTCCTATTCTAATCCATATCCAGGATGTTAATATGGAGTCAGTCCCTCTACAGATATCACAGCTCAGTATGCCGAGCACCTTCATACATTTCACCACATTCCTATGTTCTTTCCATATCTATGTTATGTTCCCCCCTCTTTTCTTTGAGTTTTCATAGGACACAATTGATCTTGTCACAGTAAAGCAATCTTGGGGTGTACTTACAATGACGTCTATGGGGCAGTAGTCATTTCTGCATATTGAGATGGTGGTCACTATATAGGAATGTTTTGGCATCTGTAGGTGTCGGCATCCCCTGTATATGACTCATTGCCACAATTGATCTTCTTTATAGTCAGTGGTTTGGATGGCCTAGGTGCGGTTTGTAATATTTTCTATCAATGGTGTGTGTGCCCTCCTCTGTGCAGTGTCGTTCTATAACCATGGATGGACTAATAAAGGGGTTTTATGTCAATTCCTTTAATGACCTTTTGTTCGGTTTCTTTGTAGGTATTATGTCATTCTCCGAGTGGTCAGCCATTCTAAGCCTGAGCAGACATATGGCAATGTAATTGATGTGTGCCTGACATTGCTCTTCCCTATGTGGCGGTGACATATTTATGCTGCCATTCTCCAGTATTTGTTCTAATTAATCATCCTAAAGGTGTTTAGTGGGGTTGAGGTTGAGAACGTGTGGGAAACAGTTCTGCTCTTCTATTCCCTTAGGGTTGGAAGCTACAATTGTTTAAAATGTCTTGTGCTGAAGCATTAAGATATCTTTTCACTGGAACTAAGGGGCCTAGACCACCCCCTAAAAACAAGGCCATACCCCCACCACCAAACTGCCCAGCGGGCACAATGCAGTTAATAGGGTAACGTTCTCCTGGCATTCACCAAATCCAGACTCGTCCATCAGATGCCAGATAGAGAAGTGTGATCCGTCACTGCACAGAACAGGTCTCCTCCAGAGTCCTGTGGTGGCGGCTTCACACCACTCCATCCGACGCTCGGCATCGTGCTTGGTGATGTAAGGCTGCATGCAGCTGCTCGGCCATAAAGCTCCAGGCGGGGGCGCAGTGTTTGTGGTGATGTTGTTACCAAAGTAGATCTGGACTCTGCAGTTATGGAGTCAGGAGAGCGTTCTGCCCTCTGCTCCTCAGCACTCAGTGACCCCGCTCTGTAATGTTCTGGGGTCTCCTGAGTTGCTGCAGTTCCTTCCACTCCTTAATAATATCACTCACATGTGATGGGGGAAGATTTAGGAGGGAAGAAATGTAATATCCAGACTTGTTACCCCGGTGGCTCCTATTACAGGACCGCGCTGGTATCAGAGAGCTCTGCACCACCAGCCGTTCTGTCATATGTTAGTAACAGCACACAGCATGGGAGGGCGGATGTTATACACCGGGGGCGTGGGGATTGATGTTATACACTGGTGGGGGGCGAGAGTCTTAATGTTATACAAGGCCGAGGGGCCAGATGTTATACCCTAGGGGTACGAGGGGCTAGATGTTATACTGTCCGAGGGCTGGATGTTATACACTGAGGAGCAAGGGGACGGATATTATATACCGGAGTGAGGGGACGGATATTATACACCGGGGGGCGTGGGGACGGATATTATACACCAGGGGCGAGGGAACGGATATTATACACCAGGTGCGAGGGGACGGATATTATACACCAGGGGTGAGGGGACGGATATTATACACCAGGGGCGAGGGGACGGATATTATACACCGGGGGGCGTGGGGACGGATATTATACACCAGGTGCGAGGGGACGGATATTATACACCAGGTGCGAGGGGACGGATATTATACACCAGGGGCGAGGGGACGGATATTATACACCAGGGGCGAGGGGACGGATATTATACACCAGGGGCGAGGGGACGGATATTATTCACCAGGGGTGAGGGGACGGATATTATACACCAGGTGCGAGGGGACGGATATTATACACCAGGTGCGAGGGGACGGATATTATACACCAGGGGCGAGGGGACGGATATTATACACCAGGGGCGAGGGGACGGATATTATACACCAGGTGCGAGGGGACGGATATTATTCACCAGGGGCGAGGGGACGGATATTATACACCAGGGGCGAGGGGACGGATATTATACACCAGGGGCGGGGGGACGGATAATATACACCGGGGCGAGGGGACGGATATTATACACCGGGGGGGCGAGAGGCCAGATGTTATACACAAGGGGGAGGGAGCGAGGGGACAGATGTTATACACCGGGGCTGGGGGCCGGATATTATGCAAAGAAGGGCTTGGGGTTGGATGTTATACAGTGGGGTTGAGGGGATGGATTTTATACACTGGCGGGGGGGGGCGAGGGGACGGATATTATACACCGGGGGGGCGAGAGGCCGGATGTTATACACCAGGGGGAGGGAGCGAGGGGACAGATGTTATACACCGGGGCTGGGGGCCGGATGTTATACCCTGGGGGCCAGATGTTATGCAATGGAGCGCTTGGGGTTGGATGTTATACAGTGGGGTTGAGGGGATGGATTTTATACACTGGCGGGGGGGGCGAGGGGAGAGATGTTATACTAAACTAGGGGCGAGGGGTGGATGTTATACACCGGGGGAGGCGAGAGGCCGGATTTTATAAACTGGGGGCTGAGAGTCCGGATGTTATACACCGTGGGCAATGGGACTAAATGAAAAAAGCAGAATTTGGTGACTAGGAGTTTTGTCCTATAATGTATGTGCATTTGCCTTCCCTTTAGAAACTCTCCCTTGTGATTCTGCAGTGTCTTAGAGGTTGACTATCTTTTCCTACATTCCTCAGGAGTTTCTCATGAATAGACTTCCGGTGGCTTGCCCAACTCCGCTATTACTGGGAGAATGAGAATGCGAGAGTGCGAATCATCAACTGCAATGTGAAGTCCGCCTATGAGTACCTGGGCAGCTCCCCACGCCTGGTCATCACTCCGCTCACTGACAGATGCTAGCGGACTCTGCTATGATGTGATGGGTTATGCTCAGAAATGTTTTTGACTTTTGTATGATGCATGAAACTTATTAGCAATTATTATTGATATTTCATACCAGTTCTTTCATGTTTCATTGGTAGATCGGTGCTTTTTATCTAAATCTTGGTGGAGCTCCAGAAGGTCCGGCCGGCACAGGAAAAACTGAGACCACCAAAGATTTGGCCAAGGCGCTGGCCGTGCAGTGTGTGGTCTTTAACTGCTCTGATGGTTTGGACTACATAGCAATGTCAAAGGTACATACAATGTTAAGCTGCTCCATTGCAGATAATAAACTGACTCCATCCGATGTTCTGCTGACATCTTTTGATTATATAGTACAGACCAAAAGTTTGGACACACATTCTCATTTAAAGATTTTTCTGTATTTTCATGACTATGAAAATTGTACATTCACACTGAAAGCATCAAAACTATGAATTAACACATGTGGAATTATATACTTAACAAAAAAGTGTGAAACGACTGAAAATATGTCTTATAGTCTAGGTTCTTCAAAGTAGCCACCTTTTGCTTTGATGACTGCTTTGCACACTCTTGGCGTTCTCTTGATGAGCTTCAAGAGGTAGTCACCGGAAATGGTTTTCACTTCACAGGTGTGCCCTGTCAGGTTTAATAAGTGGGATTTCTTGCCTTATAAATGGGGTTGGGACCATCAGTTGTGTTGTGCAGAAGTCAGGTGAATACACAGCTGATAGTCCAACTGAATAGACTGTTAGAATTTGTATTATGGCAAGAAAAAAGCAGCTAAGTAAAGAAAAACGAGTGGCCATCATTACTTTAAGAAATGAAGGTCAGTCAGTCCGAAAAATTGGGAAAACTTTGAAAGTGTCCCCAAGTACAGTTGCAAAAACCATGAAGCGCTACAAAGTAACTGGGTCACATGAGGACCGCCCCAGTAAAGGAAGACCAAGAGTCACCTCTGCTTCTGAGGATAAGTTTATCCGAGTCACCAGCCTCAGAAATCGCAGGTTAACAGCAGCTCAGATTAGAGACCAGGTCAATGCCACACAGAGTTCTAGCAGCAGACACATCTCTACAACAACAGTTAAGAGGAGACTTTGTGCAGCAGGCCTTCATGGTAAAATAGCTGCTAGGAAACCATTGCTAAGGACAGGCAACAAGAAGAAGAGACTTGTTTGGGCTAAAGAACACAAGGAATGGACACTAGACCAGTGGAAATCTGTGCTTTGGTCTGATGAGTCCAAATTTTAGATCTTTGGTTCCAACCACCGTGTCTTTGTGCGACGCAGATAAGGTGAACGGATGGACTCTACATGCCTGGTTCCCACCGTGAAGCATGGAGGAGGAGGTGTGATGGTGTGGGGGTGCTTTGCTGC